>NC_041357.1:15326094-15928594 GCF_900634415.1 Cottoperca gobio
ACAGAGGAGGAATAAGAGAGAGCTCATTTGTCAAAATCCCTTTAAATGAATCTATGTCTTCATTTGTTCCCAATTGTTCGCTCATGCATTTCATGTTCTCATTTAGTTTGGAAAAGGTCCTTGAAGCCATCACCACAGCAGGGGAATGGCGAGCCATCGAGAGGTTCAGTCCCATTGTGCAGGGACTACGAGATCGCTCGGTTCAATTACAAGTAAGTGCAAAGTACTGTACGGCCACTGACACCTTGCTGTCTCCCTCAGGTTTCTCTGAAATGAACTATGGAATGGCTTTGGGAAGTTGGTCATTTTAACATATCACACCTGTCTTTGCTCCGTGGTTTCACACATAATTGGGTTTATACTTGTTTTAAGTCAAAACCGGTCGTTTAGTGTTGTAAATCACAAAGCAATGGCAACACACCAGCACCTACATATTGTTTATAATTTTAGTATTCATCAAATTTAGTTTTGTCATATTATTCAGTGCCTTGTGTTTGTTAGCTGTTCTTGGAGCAAATTGGTTTATGTATTGATGTTAAGTGTCCTAGTTAGGATACATTTTGTGAATCAAACAAGCAACTGTAACAAAACGGTCTGGAACGCTTTGATTTGATTTTATCGTTTGCAGTAATGAATATAGTCATTGTGTAATGGTGTTAGTTACTAAGATAAAGATCTTCCATGATTTGCAGTTGCTTTATGTAATAATCTTTACTAATGATACTTTTAGCATTTCAGTTACAGGAACATCTAGTAATAAGCTGTAAAACCAGCTTTATTGTAAGAACTGTAGAACCAGGAATTATTTCATTGTACAAGAAAACCCCAACAGCTACAAGAAGACAAGACAACGCAATAAAACAAACACGATAAAACCACAGATTTATCTTATTTATACATAAAGAAGTTGTCCCTTTCTTGTGCGCCAAAGCTAATATAGTGTAACCTGAGAAACCCTCCTAATCCACTTTATGGTTTGATAAATTTGTACTTGTCCATGCACACAGCTTATTTTATGCATTCTCTTTCCATATAATCCCTCTCTTTGTGCACGTAATCGCTCAGATCTATCTTCTCCCTGTTGATACATACACTTGAGATATTTGGATATTGGTTTGTGTCACTATAATGTAATTCATGGTTAAAGTATGTTGTCTGCATTTTTAATTGGTAGCTGAGGGATGTGAATACTGATCATTCATCCAATACCTACCACACACACACACACACACACACACACACACACACACACACACACACACACACACATTAAACTAGAATGTATTACCGATTGCTCCTTTGGTTGTTTTGTATTCTCATGCAATGACCAATGTCAGACTTAATTGAAAGATGATATCTTTTTGGCCCCCTGCAGCCTTATCCATAGCATTTACATTCAGTTTTCTACCTTTGACAGGTGCAAAACTGTAGGGACGCTCGAAGAGGGTGGAAGAAATAGTCGAGGAAACTAGTGAGGGCAGGAAATAATGCTTTGTTATTACTTTCCCATTTCCTAAAACACGGCACACCGTTTCCTTTTAAACCCATGCATTATTAAAGCACATGCACTGTTATCCTAACCACTGTGGCACTGTGTGCACCGCTGGGAGCCTTTGGCTTAGAGAAAGTGTGCATTTAGACAATAAGTGTAAATAGACTCATGAGGTACCACCAAAATCAAAGATACCCAAAACAAATTATTTAAGTCTGAGCGTCTTACAGTTTTTGTAATTGATCTCTACATTATTCTGAATACAAAGCTTCGGCTAATGTGGATGGTTAAATATGAATACATTAATTATTAAATTATAAGATGAGCTGGAATAAAAACTACAGACTTCAAATGCCAACATAGCATCTTCATTGTCTCACTTTGTGGCGTAAAGCATTGCAGTGATCTTTCTTGTTTCCCTTTTGTCTCTTTTTATTGATTATGTGCCTCCAGCAAGTCTCAACTCGCATCGTATTGATTTGACTTAAAATTAGTTTGTGCATACTGAAACCAAAGGATACGGGGATGGTAGGAAATCATTCAAGTAATTGTTACCATCTTTAAATACAACAATGGTGTTGTTTTCTTTCCTGACATTGAATCCCAGTCACAAGTCAAGACGAAAGTTTTCTGACTGTGTAATGCCACCTATCTGTATTACAATATGAAAATGTAACTTTGAGGAGAAGTAATTACTGAGCTTAATTGCCATGACAAATATAGGAGTGTGCTATCAAATTGACAATGAATCTGAAAACATCTGAATATCCTCCCTTGGCTCTAGCATTGCCATACCCTCTTTTCACACATGAGTGGATTGCTTTACTGATCAATAATTGATTTTTCTGTCTGTGTTTGCCTGGCTAGTTGAAGAGTCACAGGATGCAGCGGTCCCTGTGCAGTAAACCAAACTCATAGGGGAGTGCAAAACAGCTTCCAAAAGAGCGAGTTTGCCCTTAAATTGACTGTTAGTTAGTCTTGTGTGTATGGGTCTGCAGTTGTTGCATTAATATTAAAATCAGCCCCCCCTAGTTGGTGACTGGAGAAAATAGACATGCATTAGTTATGGTCCTCTGCTTCCCAGGGACATAACTCATTTGGAATGCATGCCGGCATGCTTTTCATCAACTTCTGGAAAAAGCAGTCCGTTGTCTCTTTCTCTGGTTCTCTCTCTCACTCCTCTCTCTCTCTCTCTTTGTTCTTTGTACCCTTCATGTTGCAGGTGGCATGCATGCAGCTCATCAATGCACTAGTAACGTCCCCTGATGAGCTGGACTTCAGGCTGCACATCAGAAATGAATTTATGCGCTGTGGCCTGAAAGAGATATTGCCGGTAAGCACAACACAACCACACACACACACACACACACACGCACGGTATAAAGTCACACTCACCCTGTATTAATATTTAAATGAGTTGTCCACTTCAGTGAAATATTGTAGATTTGCTCCAGCAAATAATTTATGAAACGCAGAGGAGAGTTTGCACGTCCTCTGCCGTTGCCGGCACCCAGAAACTCATAAAGTCTCGATAGTTAGTGCCTTGGCTAATAATATTCCTACCGGCTTTCATACCATCTACCTAACATGTTTATCTGCTATAAACATTGTCGCTGTAGCTGCCAAGAAACCAAATAAATTAAAGTGAGATGCTGTCCCCACACCTGTTTATCATGATGAGTAATAGCGTTTAGAATGAGCTCCTTGACTTTACCTGAGCTTGATGCTTCCCCTCTCGGTGCCGATGGCAAAAATGGTCTCAAGCCTTTCTCTCTGATTTATTTAGCTATATTCTTTATCTTTTTGAATCTGTTTTTTCTTTTTCTTTTTCTAACTTAATCCATCTGTAGCAACTGGCAACCATCAGGAATGAAGCCCTTGACATTCAGCTAAAGGTATTTGAGGAGCACAAAGAAGAGGACATGATGGAGTTCTCCCATAGGCTGGAAGACATCAAGAGCGAGCTGGAATATCCTTCTCATTGTTACAAATAGACGCATGTAACACAAAGTTCTAATCAGGTGTCTGTTTCTTAAGAATGTTGCTATAATACAGTACATTTGAAATGTTCATGGCTTCTAGCTAACGTCAGTTAGTCCTTTTATATGAAAATGCAATGTGTTTCGTTTTACGTAAAAGTCCTTGACTCTCTGCACTGATGTTGGGGATGTGTTCAGTATTGTGCAGAGCATGGTGAAGGACAGCAATGCGGAGCCCTATCTCCTCTCTATACTGCAGCACCTGATGCTTATACGCAATGACTACTTGGTCAGGTAAAAGTCAGCAGCACACACATACACACAGAACATTACTATCTAAAGTGGAAACATGCAGTTTCTTTACTTCTCAATGTATTCCCTCAATGACCTTGTCCCCCTGTATGTCTGCATTGACCTTCTGAGATTTTTGTTGTTTTGTTCTGGAAACAAGTGCATAGGAATCAGAATCATTTTCATTGCCATGTAGGTTTTCACCTACAGGGAATTTGCTCTGGTTTCGTTGGTGCATAAATATATAAAATATATAAACCTATGGTCCATGTTATAATAAACAAATAGCATTTTAATCTCTCATTTTAGCCAAATACACACACAAGAAAAAGGCCGTAGCAGCTATTGAACACTGGTAATGTGCACCGGTGAAGAGCTTATGTTTTTTGGAGGTCTCCTTTTGCTTCAAACCCTCTCAATGACATTGGCTAACAAAGAGAATGCTGCCTCTTTCATCTCCGGTCCATCTACAGCAACCATGGCTCCAGAGTATTTCTCCTCTCCTATTAATGGTACTTTTCAAAGGCTTATTTTATATTGCTTTACTCACAGCTGGATGTGGGTTAAACCTTGGCTTGATCAAAAGATGGAGCTCTAATCTGAAGAATATGAAATGCATCATCTGCAGTTCTTCTCCCACCCAGAAAACAACACCTTAAGTGTCTGCCACTCCGCTCTCCCTCCTATCTGATTAGTTGTCTTCATCTGAAATTACTTTGAAATGTTAACATGGGTGGTATGAATGCCGACATTCCTGATATCTATTTTGTAAGCATTAATAACAGCAGAAGAATATTACTGCACACGCTACCCGCTCCATGTTCTGTTCTCACTAACTATGGCATGTTTAGACAATCTATTAATCTTAATCTATGTTACTAAACATAGATTACAGTTATACAATATTATAATATATTGACTGTCTCTGGAGTGTATTGCTGAAGAACATTGTCAATTGACCGTTTGCTAAACCCCTCCACTATAAGGCTTGTCAATTTTGGGATTTCTCCACATGCTCTATTAAAAGCAATACTAGTGGGGTTTTTGTTGTTGTGTTTTTTCCTCTCCAAAACCAAAAATACATAAAAGCATTCAAACACTACTGTTCAAATTTACATTCCAGCATCTCCGCAGAACTTGTTAACAAAGATAGCGTTACGGACGTCATCCTAAAAAAGCCTTTTCTCTTGAAAGCATTAATCTGAACTATTTTGTGCGCGTTCAAGTATGCAAGTATGTAAGTTAAGAAGCTCAACAGGGATATGTCACAATGAAATAAAAGTCTGCTCAAAATCGGCTTTGGAAATTTTAATGGCCGCTCTCACATTTTAGGGCCTAAGGCTAATGGGACTATAAAAAAATGTTATTTCTTTTGTACTGATGTTGCCAGTAGCTTTCAGTGCTCGAGTGCAGAGATGGTTGTATACTGTACACTTAGGTCTATGCATTCACAACAACATATTTTACATTTAATAAGGTTTAGGTTGCTAAACATTTATAAAACATTTGATAATTGTAACAAAACGCGCAGTTTAATTGCATATTCCCCCCCCCTCATGCTCATACAATATGGTTTCGCTCTTTTCTTTTTTTAGTTGCCTTAAAGTATTTTTAATTATTTTTTTAGAATATATTTGCAAATGTCCTTCAGGCAGTTCTGTCCCCTTGATATCATTAACTTTGAACAATGGCACATAAGGCGTCATGTCTGAGTGATCCTATGAATGTACTGCATCTCTCCCGACTGACTGATGTAGTGATCTTTAGTTACTTCATACTTGGTATCTTTGATGTCAAGAATATATTGTCCCCTTTTACTCAGGGGTTCCAAAGTCACAAAGTAATGAAAGGAACACCAGCAGCTTGACTGACAACATGCCTTATTCCATGTGATTGTCAATATTTTCATCTTCATTCAGACAACCATTCCATCGTTAAGCTCACCTTCACAATCATAGACCTGGTATTCAAACTATCAGATCAAGTCTAATCTTTAAGGAAGGTGGAGGGCAGTGTCCCCGATTTTAATTATCACTGTTTGTAAGTTTCAAAGTGTTAGTTAATGATTTGGTGTAGAAGGGATTCGGACTCTCAGCGTAATGTTGTAAGATAATGAGCAGATGAAACGGACACTTTCCCTTTAACTTGCGATAGCACTGTTGCTTCCAGCCTTGCATGTCATCTGTTGCATTATAGTATCTCCTTTCTCTTATTGTGGTATGCCCTTGGTTATTCTGTGAACAACACATTCAACAGAGCCATTTAAAGCAATTTAACTGCAATTACACAGCACCTGGTATTGCACCTTGGTGTATTCCCCCTTGTTCAATAACATAAAAAAAGAGTTCTTATATTAAGGTGTACATTTAGTAGTTGTTGCTGGCCATATTATAGTGCAAATAATCAAGAGAGTTAGCCTTTTTTTCATCTTCATAGAAAGTTTACATCCTAAAATAAAGTAAAGAAATAGTTTTTATTTGACTTATTTTTCTATGTTTCTCAATTTTTTTTTATGCTATACCTTTTCCCTTGCCTATTATTCTATTATCATGTCCCTATAAATGGCTGGGAGTTGGTGTTGGTGTTAGAAAAAGATGTGTAAGAATTCTGGATAGACCTGATCCTCATGTCAATAGCGTTAAAGATGTTGTTTGAGCATATGGAATGTATTGTGATGCTGTATCAGCCGGTTTAAAATTACACCTTTGGTATGAACATCAGGCTTTGATTTGACTCGCTAATGCATCATAATGGTAAGTAGCACCGACTTAGAGCCTCCTGTTATGTTTCGAGTCTCTGATATATGTTATGCAATGACTGATTGGTTGCACGGGCATACCTTTTTAGAAGTTGTTGGGATATGCCACATTTCGCTTGTACCGTTTCACTCGCCTTACTTTCCTGCAGGTTCAATTCCTCTCACTGAATCTGTCCAGATAACGGCTCTTGTACAAATGCATACACACTTCAGATTATAATAATGAAAGTAAATCAAATAAAACGATGTATGTTCTTTTCCACTATGTTTTTCTTATCTCACCTATCCTGACTCTCAGGCCGCAGTACTTTAAGATCATTGAGGAGTGTGTGTCTCAAATTGTGCTCCACCGTAGCGGCACTGACCCAGATTTCAGTTACCGCAAGCGCCTAGATGTGGACTTTTGCCACCTCTTAGGTAAGTCACACACGTCTGGCAGTTTTTTTTTTACATTACAGGTATTTCTATAAAACATAAATCATTTTTATTCTGTTTCTTTTTTTGTTTTCAGAGGTGTGTGTAGATAAAGCGCGGACTGATGAGTATGAACAAAGAGCTTCAGAACTGGCACAGAAGGCAAGTATTGACAAAAAAGCTACTTAGATTTTCAACACACTACATATCCACTACACCACCTGTCCAAAACAAAGCCAATAAGGCAAGCAGGCATTTATTCTATATTCTATAAAAAAACAAACATCGGCTTTGATTCTGAAGTAAAAATGACACTGACTATTCCCGGGGGCTTGTGTTATTAAAATAATAATTTATATCATAGCAGAAGCTTGACATCCAAACATACTTTAAGCTTGCGGCAGAAGATGGCTTTAAAATGCTATGATTCTGTTCCAAAAACAGAAAAATAGGTCTTTTGAAAGTTGCTCTAGATTTTTTAGTTTCCCATGTGTGCTACAGCTTGAGCTACTATATTAAGGTCTATCCTTTAATGTTTCTAGCAGAGTCAAACAATAAAATTGAACATTGCAAATATATTTAACTGCAACAAAGCTTTTATACAGAAGTCCTCAGGGGCAAGGTGAAAAAACAGTTTTTTGGTGGTCAATGTTGCCCAAAACCTAACCAAAGTTTATCTTGTAAACAAAGCAAAAACTGTACTGCACACATGCTTGTGAAATGTGTGAGGTCAAATGGACTGACTGCTGTGATTAATTGAAGTCAGGGTAGCAGCAGGTTGTAGATCCTGATTAGAAGGATCACTGATTGGCATGTGTGTAAGGTACTTAAAAGGTTTTATTAATGATTGGGTGTTTGACAAAAGATTGAAATTCAATCAGTAAATGAAGGTAATCAAGGGAAGTGAAAGTTGATTATATAAAATAATTACACCATTAGTCTTAAACAATTTCTTTGAGGACTGTTTACGTTAATTCCTAGTCACATTAATATCAGCGCCTGCTTGTGTGTAATCTGGATATCCGTTTCTCATTTTAGTTTGACGAGGAGTTTCTAAGCAGACAGGAGGCACAAGCTCAGCTGGTTCAGTGTGATGAGAAAATAGCTGAACTCCAAGCAGAGCTGCAGGCCTTCAGGTCCCAGGTAAACAACCTGTATATCTTTGTTTCCAATGTCATTTTTTGTGTATTGTGTTAATTCTTTAGGGGGAGTGAGATTTGAGAAACATTGGATTTGATTACTTAACAAACTCCCTTAAATCTAGCATAGCATTGCAGTTCAACTTTCTTTTTTTTACTTTCCATTATGAGATGTTCTTGTTATTTTGTGGTGGTGGTGGTGGTGGGGGTTTTATCTACTGGAGCCTGCAGTTTGGATTGACATGGAGGCTCTACTGGCTAGTCGACACTAAGTCTAATGAGAATACTGACCGGTCCTCCATGTTGGCCATTTCTGATTCTCTGATCTTTATCCCATAAGGGGAAATTGTTCTAAAAGCAATTTATTCTGACAACTCCCTTCAACCCCCTTCAACTTCACTACTGGGCCTCTCTTCTAACCCCCAACACCCCAGAGAGTTGCTCCCACGCCCCGGCACTGCAAGATAACTACACGCTCAGAGAGGAGAGGAGAACTTCCTTTTTATTTTCCTGATAATTTTTCAATTTGAGTGAGCAAACACAGAATGAATACTCAAATAGTACCTTGGTTCAAATGACGGTGGTATCGTGCCAATGCGGTTACATACACATACTTTGTCTCGCTGTCTGTGTCTGTCTAACTCTCTCCAACACACACACTCTTGCACACTTGTTAATTCAACAAAGGAGTTCTTCCCTCTAGAGGCAGTAACAGAATTAGGGCCCAGGGCTGACCTTTAGTGTGCGTCTTTAATCTAAAACTGGTCCATGGATCAATAAGCCATTTGCTCTGTATGATACAATTTATAAAACTTTGTAGCCCCGGTTATAACATTTGATTTTTTTAGCTTTGGGAAAAAAAAAATCATTATGGTTAGGTTCTGGACAGAATCTGGATCGTTTATGAGCATTTGGCCTCTGCTGGATGGTTGAGAGAACACGCCTCTGTTATCAGTAGTGCAGTGGTGTTAGAGAGGACAGTATGCTGTGCTACACACTTGGCAGATGCTATAGTTTCTAGTTTCTCTGCTTCCATTTTTTTCTCAAGTTTCAGTCCTTTTTCCTGTGTTTTCCTTGCACTGTGAATTCACCATTTATTTATTTTATCTGGGAAAAGGGTTTCTTGAGCACTGCTCGACACTCTGGAAGAAAATCTATGGTAACCAGCAAAATCTTGTGTACTTAAATAATATTTGCTGAACCAAACAGAACAATTCTTAGCAAATATTATCTGACCTTCTAACTGATTAAAAAAAAAAAAAAAAATAGACTTCATAAATGCTATTAAAAAGCCATTTCAGGTAAATGCTGGATTATTCGATATTTAATTCAAGAGTTTGACCAAGATTAGGGATGTGCATGTGTGCACCTATATGTAATTCTATGGGTGATATGGCAGATGACCGTATCATTATATCGAGATATTCTTTATACATTTTAGTCAATTTTTTATGCATTTAAAGCAAGACCGTAGCCTCAACCATGCCCACCAGTTTAATGTCAATCATTGTCTGATGTTCACAGCAATTCTGAGTAAAGGAAGATGCCAGAGAGAAAAAATAATGATGACGTTGTATTATCTTTTATTATAAATGAATCAGCTGGAGACACCAGAATCAAGAATCACTTTATTTCAGTAACATGTATCACCAGTGCAATTTTTTAATAGTTTTGAATGTATTTTTGATATTATGTTCTTGTCTTTGCAGTTTGGGGCTGTCCCGGTGGGTCTGTCCTCTCCCCATGTTGGACAGGCGTCATCTTCCTCACCGTTAACGTCTGGGCCTCCACCACCTGCTCCAGCAGCTGGGATGCCAGCTCACCCTCCTCCACCTCCTCCGCCTCCTTTACCTGGTTGTCCTGCCCCACCTCCCCCACCTGGTGTGCCTCCTCCATTTGGTGCCCCCCCTCCACCACCTCTAGGGTTTGGGGGTGGTCTAGGCTCCCCCACCCACCATGTGCTGCCTTATGGCCTCAGGCCTAAGAAGGATTTCAAGCCTGAGACCTCCATGAAGCGCCTCAACTGGTCCAAGGTAATACACGGCACAGGAAGGTGTTTTAAATATGTTATAATAAATATATATATTTATAGATATATATATTTTCCATTTACACAAAAGAAAACACAAAACCACATGTACAATCACAAATATGAAATGGATTATATAAAAGATACAGGATTGTATTTTGAGAACAATATCAAAAACAAGTAAACCAGAAAGAGAAAGGAAACAAATAATTAAATTAAATTGGAATTGACAAAGATAACATAAATTGGTATGTACTAAATAAAATAGAATGTAATCTATAAATAGGGACACATGTTAGATCTGGGTTATCTTCCTAAACCTGTTTCACTGTCTCTAACCCTTTGTCTCACTCATATCATTAGATACAAATTAGAGCTGCAACGATAAGTCGACTAATCGCTAAGTCTATCAAGAGAAAAATAACCGCCAACCATTTTGACAATTGTTCAAAGTAATCTTCAATGCAGAAATAGCAGAAAATGCCGCCCTCAGCCTCCAAACATGGAGACTTCCTGTCCTTCTCTGCCTTATTTCCTACCTACGGATTCAAATTATCACCCCACTAAAAAAGTGAACAAAATGTAACACTTCAAGCATTACAAATGTCGTATTTAGTCCGAGGATATTTCCCTATATTGTATTCCAGTACATTTAAGAGGTGTGTCTTCTACCTAATAATTGGTAATATCACAAATCTCCAGTATAAAGAGAGATATTACAGACTGCTGCATTTTCCTTAACAAAAAGTTTAGGATAAGAAACAGAAAATCCAGGCCAGGTATTTATAGTGGCCCTTTTCTCAGCTCTTTGTTCATTTGTCCCTGATTTTCATTGGCAGCACCTGAACAGTACAGATGTTTTTCTAAGAATTAAACAACAACTTTCTACTTCCGTGCCAAGAATGTAATAATTGAAAATAACAGATGATCAGATGCTGTTGTCAGAGCAACCTTATTGGTAGCTCTACAGATGTTCTCTGCAGAGCAATATTAGTTCACATCACAAGTGATATTAGTTTGTGGTTTGATTAATAATTTAATCGCAAGTGTACATCGGTACAGGTGTTCAGCAAACTAAACCATATGCTTGAAATTACAAAGTGACACGAGGAGGACCTGTCCTATGGCACAGCTGTATGAGACGCCACATCTGGTTAGGTTTGGGACAAAGCTGTTCGGAAACTAATAACAGTTCAGACTGAGGATCTCAGCCAGTTTTAGAGAGCAGTAACTATCTTTGTTGTGATTAGAGCCCTGTGACAAATCTACTTTTCACACAACTTTACTAGACGGGTGATTCAGGCTTTAATACTGTCCAATCTTGACTATTGGCCAGCAGTAAGGTCCAATGCTACAATGGAATACCGGACTAATGGCGTTGCAATGCACGTCTTTCTAGCTTGGTTATTCAGTTAAAAACAGATTACTCTATTCAATACTTGTATTTTTCAGAAATATCTCTTACAAAGACTATTTTGTATAATAATTTATCTTTCAGTTTAGAATTCAATAGAATTGACTACTCTGCCAGACTCAATCAAAGAAGCGGTCACGTACCGAGCTATGCATGAATGGAGTAAATTCCATTCATGCCCGTTTAGACATATCACACAAGAAAACAGTACAATTCAATAACGGCATCTTTTTACTTGAGAAGTGGAAATGATGTAGAACTAGGTTGGCGAAGTTTTGAATAAAACTTGTGGATGTGGAGAGACTGTGGATATATACTGGAGTGAAACGGGCTATTTCCATGTACTGCCTTGTGTCTTGTATAATGTATGAATTGAAATGAGTTGGTGACACTGGAGTGTTACGTACTACTTTTCTTCCGGATTATTGAATTATCAGGAGCTTATCTGTCTGTTTGTGTGTGTGTGTGTTTTAGTCTTGACTTGTTTATTCTGTAATGTTATCTTATTATGTGTGTGTTTTAATCTTGGTCACTTTACAAGTCTGTTTGCAGACCACTAAACTAAACCAAAACAGACAGGAACACCCTCAAACAACCTTACTGCAACTTAAAGCAAAGCTTTGCTACAAAACTTAAATAACATCATTTAACTTGCATTCATTGGGGCACCACCCTTTTTTGAAACGGGTAAAATGATAGCCAATGAATTAATTCAGTCTCATTCTGGAGGTTGCTACTGGAGGTTGACTTGTGAACAGTCACTGTAATGTTTCATACACACAAACCACAAAGGTTTATTGAATAACTAACTCTCCACACAACCAATAACTATTAACATACAACTATGTAATTGCAACGATGAATGAACACAATGATTACAACGATGAAGACCGCTGTATATACCAGGCACAATCAGTGGAGGATATCTTGGCAAGATGTATTAACTTGTGGAAACACAGGAGAACACTAAGTGGATAAGAACTTTGACATTAACCAATCAAATTGAATTAATGCATCGTTCAGCAGACGAGAGTCTGGGAAGCACAAGGGAAGATTTCTTAAGCAATTCATTATTATTTCTATTTAAATGTGAGATCCTACTTTTTGATCTAATGTACATTGTAGCATATATTTACTTTGGGAACTGGAAAGCTGCAATAAAGTTAATTTAGAATAGCCTTTTTATAGATTTAATATGTGCTTAATATCTGATTCAAATGAAGTGTTTTCTTTATATTGACTTGCCCCTCTGTAGCCTCTATAATCTGAGAAACACTAAACCATGTGATAACTAAATGTGCTGAACTGTGTGGATGTTTGTTTTCAGATTCGTCCCCAGGAAATGTCTGAGAGCTGTTTCTGGGTGCGGGCTGATGAAAACCAATACGCTAAACCAGAACTACTCTGCAGAGTTGCTCTCACTTTTAGTTCACAAAGAACAGGTCAGACTCTCACTCAATCTTTTATACATTTAGTCTGAGAGAACTTTGTTTTATGTTTGGATTTATTATTACATAGTATATTTCTAAACTAAAGAGCAAGTTTTACGTTTACAGACACTTTTATTCCTACACATAATATTCTGTACATTACATTTCTACTCTGCCATTACTCTTTTTCTCTCTACTTCACTTACTCTTTCGTGTGTGTGTGTGTGTGTGTGTGTGTGTGTGTGTGTGTGTGTGTGTGTGTGTGTGTGTGTGTGTGTGTGTGTGTGTGTGTGTGTGTGTGTGTGCCAACCCTCTTGACGACTGTTGGCAAACAAACTGCATTTTTAAAAATCATTTTCAATGAATGGCTAGTGACATATGTATGACAGAAGTCATCATCTATTTGTTTAGACTTTTTTAAGCGCAGGTGGAGGTATTAATAATGCTGATTTCTTTAGATTGAAAGTTTCGTTTCCAATACCATCCCTAAAGTGTTATTTAAATATACTGATACTATAGATGTGGACCAAAATAATATTACGATTATCACTGTATTATCTCAACATCACTGCTATCTTTTACTAGTATTTAAAACTATGCACGAAAAATTACAACCCATGATCAAACAGTCAAACACGTGAACTATGAACATATTATCTTTGTATCTATGAATTTGAGTCATAAATTGCACAATATATTTTTCAGTACTGGCAAATTATCATGCTACAACTTTTTTGCTGCCTTATACAAAAGGAAAACTTATTGTAATGTATTATTTTCAAAACAATACTCTATTTTACACTTCTGTAACGGGTGGAGTATGCATCTGCCCGGGATTCAACTCTGCGGGTCAGAGACGGCCGCTTCGCGTGGGAGGATTCTCCCCCGTAAGTGCATCTGCCAGTATTGGTGCACCACGACCAGCTCTAGGTCCACTTCCCTTGGGCTGTAGACTCGCTGCCCTCTCTCACTGCGGGGGAGAGACTGCAGATCCCAATGCGCAACTCTCAACCGGGCCAGCCATCTGCAACCCACCCGCCTCGTCCTGAAACTCGGACCCTGTCTCGCGTTACTCATTACCATTCCTAGCTATACAGCCAATGAGTTTATTATTGAATTGTTTACTAGAGCACAACCTTGTTTATAGATCTAGCATTTTAATTTTGCTCTCGAAGTGCCACCAGACTGATGCATTTAACTTTAAAATGTACAAAATATAAGGTGATGTATATTGCAGAAAGAAAATAGCAACCCTATTCATAATACGTTGATATGAAAAGATGTCTTGCATCTCGTGTCTTTCTCCCTTTTTTAGCCGCTTCAGCAGCCGTCTTCACTGATTCACAGTCCCCAATTTTGCCATGCTGTTTTGGATTTAGTAGGATATTTCCCGGTGGTAATGCCGCATGATAAGACACCATACAGTTACATTCTCACACATTAGTATGGCTGGCAAGATCTGGAATATTCATGGACAAGGTTGTTGGAATGATTAAAGCTCGTGCAGCAGGTAGCATGAGATGTTATCAGTCTTGTCCTCACCTGTGTGTGTGTGGTCTATTAGTCCCTTCTTTGATGATTTATTCACATGTCTTGTGTTTTCTTTCTTGTCTTGTCACTGACTCGGCTTACTTATGCCATTTTGAATTATTCATCCAGGTGTTATCTACCTGTCACAACTCTATGCTGCTTCTCTATGGGCTTAAAAGACCCCCCCCCCCCCACACACACACACACACACACCAGTACACCCTTGTTTCCTACCGAAACGGTGTTGAATAATGGAGGCAATCTAAATGGCAAACAGGTAGACAGTCAGACAGTCAAGCAGGTGTTCTCTGGGGAGGACAAAGGAAGGATGTCCGCCAGCAGACAATGGTACTTCTCTGTTAGGGAAATGACCCAGAGCCTGCACACGTTCGCGCACAGCATTTTATTTTTTACAGTAATCATGAGACACGCTTATGGAAGGAGGCACACAAAAGCACTGCTGCTCTGCTGTTTGCCGGCCACCTGGTTTGTTACTGCTCATGGGTAATGCATTTTAGATTTTGCCAGAAAGGCATGAAACATTTGACTAGATCAAACCTTTCTCATGGTTCGAGTCCATTCACGTAGTTGTATTCCTCCCTGTTTCCTCCCGTCCCAGTGGAGGTTGTATAGCAGCATGACTGGTTGGCTGAGCTATTGAACCCAGTTGCTCTGTGTCAGTGAGCGTACACGTATGCACACGTGCATGTGGGCTTGTCATCTTATTAACTCAGCCATGTAGCATCATGTTTCATCTCACTTAAGAGCAGCAGCATCTGGATCAGCATTAAACATTAAAAAGGACACGGTATGAAACAGCATTCACTCAGTTTTTCTTATTAAATATTCATTTATATCCCTTGAAACTTCTTTATTCTTTTGTGATGTTTGTGTCTCTTGCTGTTGTTTTCTAAGACAATCCCACCCTGAGTGTGAATAGGGAATTGGAACAGTTTGTTTTGAGACCACCAGTGTTGCATTTTTGGCATACCTTGACTTAATCAGGTGTAAATAAACATACAGTGATTGTTTTTTTTTTGTAATTATTATTCAAAGTGTTAAGAGAAGGCTAGATATGTCTTTAAGTAGATATTATATTAACAGCCTTATTATCCTTTCTATGGCGCCTCTGTTTATCTATTCAGAGTAAGATGTTGTTAGTGCAACTTCAACACATCTCCTCAGTGAGCAAATTGCGATAAATGGATGTTTTTACTTTTAGGGGAGGCAGCTCAGAGTGAACACAATTAAATTGGAAGAGCATTCTGGACTTTATAAATAGTGTGTTTTTATTGTGGATGTTGAGTTATCATTTAAGCATTTGAAAGGTTGCATCCCTTTGGGTTTTTACCCGAGGTATAGGTTTTCTCTCATTCTCTTTGCTTGCCTTTTAACTTTAACAATATAACACATTACTTCCATACTGCGTATCTTTTCTTTGGCAATCTATTTTGCAAGGTTTGTTCTTTACTTGTCTCCTCATAATGTTTTTCCCAAATCTTTCAGGTGAAAAACAACTGATGGGCAAGATCAGTTCCTGTTTATTGACTCGCCCAAAACAACCCTTAATTAGTGGGCCTGAAAAGAGAAGCACAGATTAATCGATGTTGTCCGTAAAGTGCTTTTCAAGTCCGTCAGACACAGTCGGATTAAAAAAACAAATAGATCAACAAAAATTTGGCAAAACATTTTGTTCGAGCTCTTTTCTTTATTTCTTCAGTTTCCTGTCTGTCTGTGGTACGTTTTATCCTCCTCTCATTGGTGGGTTTTGGCTTTTATAGTAATTGTGTTCCAGTAAAGTCCTTACAACATATGTTTCACCTTGACACAGACTTGTCCTCTTTCAATTCATATTAGATGGTTCTTTTTCTCACTACCTTTTTACTTTAGTACCGCCAGGCATTTAACGCTCAAGAGTTAATGAGCCTTTGTCATTTTTCGTCAAGCTCAGGAAAGATTTCTGTTCAGCAGTTAAAGTCAACTAAATGTTCTCTACTAGAGCAATTTGCTCTAAACAAGAACAATCCTTTAGAAGTCGTATAATGAGTGATCCTTTCTCTTTGCAGCCTCATATCGTGGCTCTTTTATGACGGAATTTGATAACCTCAGAGCTCGACATCAAATCAGTCTAGTCACTGTAGTGTTGTGTGTTTGGACTCATTAGCGATCTGCGTAGCTGCTCACACTTGAAAAACAAGTCTCACAAACACCTCCACATCCATCTTAAGGCAAACTTTATCAGTCTAGAAGTGAATGTCATCTACGCTGAAAGCGTGATACCTCCAATAAGTGTGTGCATCAGCCATGGCCCCTGTTTTTATTTTATTTTTTATCACTTGCCAGATAGCAGACAGATGTGTAACATATCATTTGTTTTTGGTTTTCAAATACAGAGACAAAAAAAAAAATACAAACTTAAAAAAAACTAATTTCAAAAACTTTCTTGACATAATGCAAAACAGAACAAAAACTACAGCTTTGGAAGCATTGCATGGAACAAATATGTTTAGACATAGCCATGCCCAGTGAACAAGGAGACGTGCAAGGACTAGTACAGCACAGTGCAGCAGATGCTGGCACATTTGGCATCTGGTTGAATTTTTTAAATTCCAATCATTTTTCTCCCAAGTTACAATGAAAAGAACATTTATATTCAGCTCACCTTCCCGTTAAGATTCAATAAAAGAAAAAACCCAATTAGGTTCTGTAAGACAGATCATTTTACTGGGGAAGGCTGTGGCTGCATTGTTTTTTCCAATGCTCTTAAGATATGTACAACAGGTAACGAGAATTAAATCAACACAAGACAATGAAATTAATCTTTTTTTTTTTTATTCAAACACATTTTAGTATTCTGCCACTTTATCTTAGAGACTGCACATGTAGCTGTACTATGACTCATGGCAGCACCCATATTTCTTACTTGATTAGGTAATTTAGTACAGTTTGAAAAGAATGCAATACATAATAATGCAACGTCTAGTAGGCATAAACATTAGTTGTAATATAAGAGGGGAGGCTTATATAGCCCAAATTAAAGCGGCCACATAGCAGTTTTGACTTGTTTGTCTTATTACATAATATACTTTACTAGACTATTATGCTTTATTAATGCAGACAACACTAAGAATCATTACTAAATCTCACTATATATCATTCCAGTGTATGCTAATTACATTATACTAGACTTGATGACATGTAACTTGTGACTTTACCTCATAACGTTGTGTTTAATTTCTCTTGTATAGTTTATATTTTTACTCCTAATCTTATTCTACTTGTATATACCTCTTATTGTATATTATTATTACTATTGTTTTTTTTCTTCCTTATTTAGCTGTACTTGTTTCTGTCTGGCTGCTGCAACAGCTGCATTTCCCCTGTGGGGATCAGTGTGGCTCATCGTATCTTATACGTGTACAAATATAAGTAAAGTTACATACTTAATCAGGTCAAGCACCGATATATTTTATATATATATATATATATATATATATATATATATATATATTCATATTCATATTCATTTTATAACACCGGCACATACTCGTAACTGGTTTAGCACCTGCTTCAAGGAGAAAGGCTGCAGGAGAGGCGGGGATTATATATCAAGTCTAATTGTGACCTGCTACACTAAATCAATGCTGGTGGTCAGATAAGATTGTATGTTGCCACAGGAAAATGGTGTTGATTTCCTATTTCCTCACTCATTAAAAAGAAAGGCACTCTTCCTGCGTTGTCAATTATGACGCCCACAACTAAATAGGCTGTCTGGGTGTGCAAACTCACACAAGTGCTCTTTTCATTAATACCTACGTGCATGAACACACACAGACACACTTAAGCTTGCATCAGATGTAGATGTTTTATACATCTTTGCCAGAAAACAAAACGCATGATTATTTGCTACTACCATTGGCCACATTTAGTTTCTCTTCTATTTAACAAATACGCATCTCAAGATTTAAGAGCTGTAGGGGCAGATTTTGGACAAAAATCCATTTATCATGGAGAAGATTATCTTGCTATATATAATGTAATTGTTTATATCTATATAACAACTAAGTAAATCAATTAAATGGTATTTCACTTTAACTTTAGTATAGCTGCTTACCAATACAGAAATGTTAGAAGTGTTTGTATAAACATTAACAATAAACATTAACAGCTACTTAATTGGGATGAAATGCTCAAACATTCACCCAGCGGATAAATGACTTTGGTGATCCCCTCACTTAGTTTTATATATCTTATAATATCTCGACAACTAATTACTGTAATTCTCAACCCATCGATGTCAGTGCAATGATGGTTTTCCTCCGTACAAGTTCTAGTGGGGAGATGCTTTTAAGTGCTCTTTAACGGGAAGCTAAGACAGGGAATCCAACTCCTGCCATGCTGTTCTTTTGTATCACTTTCTACTTCTCCGTTCCTGTCTGCTCTCTCTTACAACACATCTGCTCTTCTGCGAGAGTCGATGCATGCAAGTGGACAGCTTGCTTTGTGTAAGATGAAACATCTGTAGACAAAATAATACTTTTTTAAAGCATGAGAAATAGGATGCGAGGAATGAGTCGGAGTATAGTGGAGGGAATATCAGAAACTCACTACTACTTCTCGTTCTAACCTTTTTGAGATGAACCGTTTCAGGCAAGGAGCCGTTTGAATAATCATTTTTTTCTCAAGAGGCAGTCAGACATTTTGAATTCCCGAGGGAAAGAAAGTAGGTTTAATAGAGCCACTAGTACCACCGTTGATGCCGCTGCCCCTGCATGTGCTCCTTGAACAGTGGTCTTCTGACCATTCACACAGTCATTCAAAGCCACTTACCAAGGCAAAGTGTGTACACACACTCACATTTAAATATTACCCAGCATCAAGTCACCCTCAGCTCAAAATAAAAGCTCTTTTTATTGCATTATTTATACCACAGTGACTTTGTGCACACAAGACGGGTGTCAGTTTGTGAGAGCAGGTCCATTAAAGTCTTTATTGCACATAATGTGTATTCTCAGTTAAAATTGTAAAGTCTGTGTGAAGATTAGACACGTAGCATCACTGACTAATTATCTCTATCATTTATGATCTGATTGGTTGCACTGATGGAACATAATTCCTGTAATATTGGAGATTATGTGTTATTATTTCTGAGTGAGCAGGAATGTGTTCCCGGCAGATGATGGTGTGTTTAAAATAAAATAAAATAAAAAGTAAAAAATGCTGTGTATAGTCTGAACGTGTTTCAACAGCATGACAGTGAATGTTTACATTGACTACATGTGTGGAAGTAGAAATAAAGCCACTGAATAATGTTGAGCAAAGATCTAAATGGATTATTATTTTAACCTCAACGCATTTTCAAGTGCAAATCAATAACCATGGTTACTGGATTAGATTAGTTTACGATCACGTTTCTATGTCTTTGATTTATGCATTTTTTTTAATCTTTAACTAGATTTGTCATTTTTTGTTGCTGCCCCCTGTGTTTTGCGATTGAAGCTGTGTAGTACAGAAACGTATGCCAAATACGTCCAACTTTTCATCGGATCGGAAAAGTGAATATATACAGATACGCATGTCTAACCTATTGATAGAGTATCACTTCCTAATACAAAATGTATCAGACGAATGCATAAGATATACAAAAATATGGCGTATACAAAATATCGGCTACACGCTGGTGTACGTTGATATAAGGTAAGGTATAAGTAGTGTTCGTTAAGAGCTCACTGTGTTACGCTGGGGTGCGTTGTTGAACGCTGATGTTTTGAGCATGTTCAAAATTACCGGACGTACTCGACGTGTGCTTCATAAGATATGCAGACGTTACGTTAGACATACGTGAATACGTACGTGAATACTTACCTACGTAAATATAGTACGTGAATACCTACATGACTACATTAGAGGAACGTTAGATATAGGTTACGTCGGCTGACGGTGAATCCTACAGCCAACTTATTGATAACGAGTGGATACCCTATTCCTACCCTATGTTAAGATGATGCCTGACGACGGCATTATTAAACGTGTTTCTACAGTACAGCTAGCGTTCAGCATGTTAGCCGTTCTCCAGCATCAGCATGACGTGAACCAGATGGCACTTTTCCAGCTCCGTTGGCCAGACGCTCTGATACGTTTTAAATAAGTAAGTGATACGCTATCAATGTTTGACATACGTATAATAATTTGTTATGTATACGTCAGCTACAACACCGCTGTGGAAAAGTTGGACGTATTTGGACTCTGACACATTTTGAGCTACTTTTCATATACGCCGGCATGTTTCTGCCATACGCTGTGCGACAGGGCCGTATGTCTGGCGTGTTCGGCGTGTCGTCTGCGTTCTTCAAACGATCACAACTTACCCTTAATTTATATCAACCTATTGCTGATATTTCGTATGCGCCGGCATACGTTTCTGTCATACGGATATGTGTGACAGGGCCTTTAACAACTATATTTAAAATGTAATGTTTGGTCTAATACAGTCAGATTCCACCACTTTATCCATTAAGGAAATATAAACCTGGTAAATGATTAATGGACAACACTGAATAAAACTTTATTGCGTTAACTTATTGACACTATTCCCCGCTCTGAATCCGGCTCTTTTATTCATTATTTAAGATAATTGTGCACAGTCTGCATATACATGCATTAATATCTCAACATCCACTGGATTAAAATGGAGGCTCTGCTTCTACCTTTTACCTGTTGCCATGGTGAATCATAGTATCGGAGCTCCATTGATGATGGCCTTTTATCGTCTGATTTAGCGCCTTGAGATTGCTTTTAGCTTTGAAAGGCGCTTTATAAATACTATTTATTATTATTATTATTATTATTATTATTATTATTATTATTATTATTATTATTAGCTGTTCTGGAACCGAAAACTAAGTTTCCCATCTCAGGGTTAGTCAGTTTGTTAAACCTGCTTTCTGAAACAGCGCTCAGGCACAATGACAAAAAAAACCTGAAACAGATCAAGTGCTCAAATGTATTTAACAAAGTTATTCTCATCTTCTCCCATTAACGCCAAACACTTCAACTCTAACACACGCAGACAGCAGCTGCTGCTCACGCACCCTTTTCCTTTGCTGCCAAAGGCGTGTGTTAAAGTTACACTTTTGCTCGTTGAGCAATGATCACATGGTGGTAAAAGAGGAGGTGCTATTACAGAACACATTTACATAGCTTTCAGGTTGAGCATGAATAGTGAGGGTTTAACTTAAGTTAATCATTGGATCCACGAGTGAGGGTTGTTTCATTGTTATTAATAATCACAGATTATAAATTAAGCATAGCTAATGATGCTTCAATGTCTGCCTTTGAACTCTAAGATTTAATATGTTCCCTTGACATCTGAGGGCTTTAATTGCAGTCTTTGTGGTTACTGTCTCATATGTTGAGGGTGGAGAGGAGTCCTTCTTCCTCTTAGAACTTCATCAAGGAACTTCAAAAGAGAGAGACCTGAAAGTGGCATAAGCTGCAGCACTATTGTAATTCATTGTAACAAGTTGTCTCCTGACCCGTGAAGTGAGTTGCAGTGAAGTTAATGCAAAAATCTGTATGTAACTTTTATGGTGATGTCTCAACTTTCATGAATGAACACCTACCAAGCGGGACTTGTGGTCTGTTTTTAATGGAAGTATTTTTTGTTGAAAAATGCATGAGGACTCGGGCAGTGGAATTTATTTTGGTAGAAAATATTCAAAGAATTTGAAGAAAATTGTTTTATGTGTTTCAAGCGTGTGGATTTTTTTTCTCTCTAACAAACTATAAATATAAAGTCTCCTTCCTCCAACATTTTATATCTCATCACAAGTGAAATTAATCAAAGCACATTTAGTCATGTATTAAAAATGTGACAGACGGGATCGGTACATGGGCATGTCAGTTTGTTAATGCATGCAATGTAGTGCAACAACTCTGAATAATATTATGTTCTATTTAAGTGAGAGATTCAAGGCTCTGACCTGTGATGTCTGATGTGAATATGAGACAGTCATCTATTAATGTCATTGGTGACTCAACTCCCTCACCACTGTTTGAACATTAAGACTGACACGTCTTGAGATTCTGAAATTCTCTGTGATTGTAAGAAACTCGGCTCAGTTTCTACTTTTGACAAGTTATTGTGAATAATTCCATAACAATGATGCTTTTTTCCATTAATACATATATAATGTCTCTCTATGGACTGAACATCACTTTCTATTTAGTGCAATGCTTTCTGTTGTCTCTCGGCTGACAATAAAATGTCTGAAATAATGCTTACTTCAAAAATCACTAACTAACCTGTCCTTTCTTCTTTCTCTTTTTTTTACTCCGTCTCTGTTTCTCTCCCTTTCCCATCTTGCTTTTTTCTTAATTCTTGCAACTTCTGCTTTGCTGCATGATCTGCCTTCATGTTTGCTCCGGAACAGAAACCAAAGGTTAGTTTTTTCTTTTTTTGCTTTCACCCATTAGTTGCTTTTCTACTCTGTTTAAGATAAACTTTAGCTGTTTCCATAGTTAATCCAGATTCTAATTCCATATTTTGTGAAATTGTCACCTACAGATAAGTCACACATATCTTTTTTTTATTTAGGAATTAAGAAAGCTTAACCCCTTCTGGTATTTGGACTGAAATAATTTCCAGAAGTACATACTTGGTGTGCAATATTAGGATAGGATACACTGAAAAAACAGATGGTTGTAATTAAATTATTTGTGTGTTAACACCACTCGGTGGCCTCAGCCTGACCTGGCTGAACTTCCAGACTGGAGTACAGTTCTTGACCACTGAACATGTTGAGTCAATAATTCACCTTACACTTTGTTTTGTTGTGGTGCAATGTGATAACTTCCACTGCTTGCACTGTTTCAAAGCAGCAGGACCATTCATCTTGTTAGCTCTGAGCTTGAACAGGAGTATTAGAGGTTAATATGAAATTGTGTGGCACATGGATGGAGTGCAGTAGTTTAAAGCTTTACTTCTTTCACATCTGACCTGACATTGTCTTCCTTTTTCCAAAGCTGGAGTGTGGGACTTTTCACATTTAAATGAACGTTTGTTACATTCAAACTCTTGCCACACAAGTTCACACAATGCTGATTAGGCCTATTGCGCCAGGGAAGCCTCTGTGTTTGACAGTATACAGACGTTGTAGTGTCAGTGGTGACATTCCCGTGCAGGCGCCGGAGCTAAAGGGGTCAGGAAGGCGGCGAGAGACAATAGCGACAGAGCAGCAGCTAGGAGTTTCGCAGAAGCTATGTCGGAAAATCCTAAGAAGCGTCCAAGAACAGTCTCTGGATGCTCTAGATAACTAAATAAAAGTTCAGAGGAAGTTTTAAAATAAAAATCCATCAATGGCGAGGAAACACACTGGGTGTGAGGGAGATGCGGTGAGCCCACCTGCAGGCATCCGTCTTTAGTGTGTGTGTGTGTGTGTGTGTATGTGTGTGTGTGTGTGGACAGAGTATGTGTAATTACGCTCACTGCCAGAGGGGGGAGACAAAAGGTCTGCACTCGATCTTGTGTGGTCTGTGCAGATTATGTACACTTAAAGTGACAGGTGATTGTATTGGCCTTGCTGTAAGCTTTTAGCAGTGAAAGTAATTAATTGATATTAGTGACATTTCTGTTTTTATTTTTTTCATCATCTTTACTTATTGCGTGATGTTTATCTCATGACCTTAAATAAAAGGCCATCGGGCTAGTTATTAATTAGTAATGGTAACACAAATGAGGTTCTATGGGAGTGTTGATACTTAGACAAAACTTTACAATCGATGACATGTTAAGTTGAACATGGTGAAGCGGCTCTGGAGTATGTTCAGTACATGTTCTTCAAGGTCATTTGATCAGTCTTCCAGTTTGTGGCTGTCGGACTCCTGTTGCCTTCTTCTGTTCACCGCTGCAGTCCATGGTTCATGTATTGCCATAGCAACCTCAACCATGTGGAGTTATTGTGTGACCTCTTGAGGTTGCTTCTATTATTTACGTCATCTCAATTGTTTGCATATAATTGAGGCTGTATGAGTTTTAAAAATAACTAATTAGTTTAGATTGTGTATAATTCATATTAATCATTGACTAATAGATATAATTTCTAGCAATCCAAATTGACCCTTTTACAAAAGTATAACTTGAACCTTCCTGTGGTTCATTAAAACGAACCATTATGTAGAGGAAATGGAATGAGAAAAGAAGACCTATTGAAGCTTGTTTTTCAAAAATCATAGTTTTGAATCACATTTAAATTGTGATGTACACGAAGCTTCCCAGCCCGAGTGTTCCCCTCTTTGAGTGGCTGCGTGGCCTCAGTAATAAACAGGCAATATTTTCATCACTAACAATTGAAAACGCAAGAGAGAAAACATCACTTTTTCTTTTTTTTTTTTGACTCAGCCTTTCCTCATATTGAAACAGAAAAGTGAAACAAGGTAGAAAGAAACAAAACAAATGTAGTGAGTGGACGCAGAGAAGGAACTTTCAGCAGCTTCTGTGATTTCACCAATGGCCTCCGGAGAAGCTCTTTGAGATCATCAGTGTCAATAAATGGAGATAAAACATGTACAGCAGCAACGCTTTCCTGTGGGTGTTTGCTACAAGAGAGGATGAAAATCACAGAATGTTTTAGACACTGGCAGGTGGGATTTGAGGGATATGTGGAAACCGTCTCACTTTTATGCGCTTTTGTTTAAATTCAGTTTTTACCAGCGGTGAGGTTATTTTCTTTAAGATTAACATAAAAGGCCTCCTGCGGAAACAAGCCAGTCGAGCGCCGCCTCTCATCCATTTTGCCTTTCTTTGTTCAGTTTTTGTTCTGGGGTATAAAACAAAATAAAAAAGTGCAGCTCTCTGTGACAACTAAAATGGGATGGAGCATATTAATGGGGCTGCTTACACGATAGGCTATATCAGGCTTTGGCTACACACACACTTCATGTTAGGATGAATTCATTGGTGTTTTGGTTCATTTAATGGGACTTGCTCATAGTCCTTTAAATGGAGAGTGCAGTACTTGGCTGTTTGATGCGTCTGACCAATATATAGTATATTCGATAACCTCTCTTATTTTCATTATTTATTAAATATTCTTTAGTATTTGGCCTCTTAAACAAACATATAATACATACATAAGCATACATACATTTTAAAAGGCTATTCAATTTGGACCTTGTTTGGATTATTGTTATTACTGTATATTATATCATTAAATGGTTACAGTTTCTTTCCTACAGCATTAATTAAACAAGCATCTCCATGTAATAATACTGTATACGGCAGAGAGAGACTTGAATATAAAGGGTTTGGTGCTTTAATAACTGGGTTTATGTGCCAGCAGCGCACATTTACACGTGTAGTTGCTCATATCAGCTACGCTGCTCCCACTTGACGTTGATACATTATTAGAAAAAAATGTTTTTAAGGCCTTTGCTGGTGTAAGGATCCAATTTGTTTATCAGCATTGGAATATTATTTTTTAATATGTGGATATAAATGCACTTGTCAAACTTACATTTTACTAAAAGGATATATTTTCCTGGTACTTGCATTCATGGTCTAAGTAGCTGTATGTTAATTGACATCTGGAAAAAAAACCCCAGCTATTTCTCTCAATCTGTTTTTGTTTATCAAGAGAGGGCAGAGGGAGATTCATCGCCATAGTGTTGGGGAAATGAGCAACAACATGAAGAGAGCTGCCCTTTCCCGAGGCTTCTTTTCAGCTAATAAATAACATCCAATTAGACGAAACTCTCAAAGATCACAAAATCAGTTTGCCATTTCTCTCCAGGATACAGGCATCTGCTAATAACCTACCTCTACTCCAAAGTCACACCACTGCAAGATGAGAGCTAGAATAATGTAGAAAGGGTGTTGGCCAATGCAAGTGTTAAAAGGAAAATAACAACTATGTTAAAAGTTTTTTTTAGCTACTCCGTTAAAGCCTGTCTTTTTATTTTTGTGAATATTTTGTAATTGAACGAGGCTTCAATTTATTGATGCAAACAAACAAAGTTCTGTCTCATTTGGTTCTGAGCACAATTGTCACCAGTGTTTATAGATCTGACTTTAGACATGAGTCATCCGTACATGTATGTGTACATGCAACACACACCGAGTATGATCAAATACATTAGAGCCAGTGGAAATTAAATAATCTAAATAAAGTATACATAGTTATTGGTTATTATCTCAGTCCTTACAAAATGTTTATACAAACATCTTAATAGCAAACACATTTCTAGGAGGATTTTACTGACTGTTAATAACGTGTAGCCAATAATTTTTTTTTAAACTGTATCCACCAGGATGTAATGGTAACAGTTAATGGGGATCAAAATACATCACAATACTTGTTTTAAAAACCTCGATTTATCGTTTCCAGGTCTGTAATATTCCTATAATAAATACTAATAATCCCTAAGAAATATAATAACTAAGACATTTTTAAATATCAATGGAGGCCGACGCCAACATGTTTTCTTTTGTAAAATAAATACATTACATGAAATGTTGTTGATAAGGAAAGCCTTTGATTGTTACAGAATTGTGGCCAAGAAGCTGTGAAGAACACAGCGGGTAACATACAGTTAATGACAGTAATGGAATGTACCTCGCTATACCTCTGCACTACCCGGGTGAAATTATAGTACTAAATCAATAGTTACAAAGCAATTATGGCACATGGAAAAGTGTTTTTTACATTGTTTGTTAAAATCTATAGATCAGTTATTAAAGGTTTTCATGTGCTGGATACGTAGCGCTTAGTGTATTCCTGATGAGCATTTTTTTTTTTTAATACTGTACAGGTATATCATTTATTCAAATGATGTTTAATGATGGATTTTGACTTTTATGACTACTTAATCATGATCCATTTGTTTTGACGTGTTAGGAGTCACAGTCAACCATGCTTAAGCTAGTAAAAGTACAGTGTGGTGTTCAGCATGAAAGCTGCATAAGCAATAAGTACATTTTTTATGAGGAAATTGTTAGAACTTAGAAGTTAGGGCATGGGTACTCAAAACTTCAACAAGATACTTCACAATTGTCCCCCTTTTTTATGTTTCGTGCCGTGGCATTACGGCGGTGTTCTCAGTGGATGTCATGCTCTCTAGATCAATGTTCCCTGTCTAAGAGAACGTTGAGGAAAGACGAGCTCTCTTCCCAATGCCGGCATGCTGTAAAAGAGAATTAGACGGCCCATTTCCTTGTAAATTATAATGGCCTTGGTGGGAATCATCTTCGTTTGGGTTTTCATCAGTTTGCACAAGCATATTTGGGGGATTACTTCGTTCTTTGTGCGTAGGAGGCGTCAAGCTCGTACTGATATGTATGTGGTTCAGGAGCGCACATGATGAAGGGACGGCTCCCATGTGGAGGTAAAGACCACCGTCAGAGCTGATGGCTTGTCATGACTTGTCAAACTCAAAATGATCTTTACACATAATACAGTCCCGGTCTCATTCAAAGGTTGTCAAATAGCAACGTAATGTCACGTTCCTCGGTGTGTGTGTGATACCGACTCACAAGGCACCCTTTGACGACTGTACGAGATGCTCCGGGGAGGATAGATGCGTCAAACAAACATGGGAGCGTCACCCCAGGAGACTGCTGTTTTGTCAAATTACAATCTTTTCCTAAACCCAACCAAGTGGTTTTGTTTAAATTGTCTTTAACCATATGTTTACCGCAACGTAGTGGAGAGTCACCGTTTTTAACGTAAAGGGCAACACAGTGCGTTTATAAAGTGACGCCTCCTGACCAAGAGTCCATAGGTGACGGGTTGGGAATGAGAACGGGTTCGTCTTTCAAACCCATGCTTCTTGTGTGTTCGGCTTCACTAGCCCTCAGAACATCTCTACAGTGGAGACAATTAACATATTCATATAGTGGTAGTAAATAGGTCTCTTGAATGCAATGGTGGGTGTATTTCTAAGAATAGCAATAGCTGTTGTGGTCTGCTGTGTGGAGAACTTGGTGGGCTTTTCTCATTTTACAATGAGACAAAAGTAGATGTGGACGTTGGTGGGCACCTCATACAGGAATTATGAAGATATCGAGGACTAGAGGAGGTGGGGATGAAAAGATGAAAAAAACGAGGAGTAGGAGGTCTTTTAGGTAGTCTTAAAAAATATAAATACAACATATATATCATATTCATACAACTTAGTCAAAAGTTTTATATGTATCGTGAGTTATGCTTTGAGTTGTCTTGAGCTCACAATTTAAATTACCCAATTCTCATAATCATCTCAGCAGCATACAAATGTAATGTATAAGTGTGTCCTGTTTTGTTCACTGTTGTGTTTACTGAGGGCAGGAGATAGAATTAGCTGCTAAAATGACTCATAGTTAGTAAGAAGAACCATCACTCTAAGTATCGGAGGATAACTGCAGGATGTCCGTTTCATACCGTCCTGTAGTTAGTATTGCTATCTACTGGAATATGTCTGTTCACATCAAATGGACTTTCTCTCCCTCTCAATCCATCTCTCTTGTTCTCTTTCCTCCTTTTCTCTAAGTCTCTTTATGCTTTTGCTGTGACATTTTGAAGAACACCATTAGTTCTCTAATGACTTCATGTGGCTGCAGAAATGTTGTGCCATTATGAGAGATCTCATCAAATGCATAATCATTAAAGGCTCTTTTCGTTGTTGTTAAAAGGGAAGGTCTGGTCACATAGTACACACAATGAACCATGTCCAGCCTACAATGTTCATGTATACTTTCAAATAGTTCACCCACATTCTGATTAGAGGTAGGGTCACACACAAACACATGCACTCTCTCATTGTGCCCCCCCCCCCCCCCCCCCTTTTTTTTTGTGAGGTTAACCTCTTTCTGTTTTTCAGCTTTCCTTTTCTCCTTCATTGTATTCCTCTTTTTTTTCTGCCTCAGTTTCTCAAGCATCACCACCTCAATTTATTACCAATTTGTGTTTTTATGTTCTCATATCACCAAAGTAATGGGCTGGCTCGTTAAAAACATATTTGCTTTCGTGACTTTATTTTTTCTCCGGTGATTTTTCATCCACACATGTAGGTTTGTGTATGCAGAGTGGAGGCAAGTGTTGAAGGGATGGGCGCGGATATGTTTGCAACAGAACAGGGAGAAAAACAGAAAAATGGCAAATGACTTCAGAGACAAATGATTTGGGCTGCCATCAATCCATTTGATGACTTGGGAAATGTTAGGGTGGGCTTAACAACTGTTCAGATGGAACTGGTGTTGTCACATAGTGAAATTAAATGGAGATAATAATGCTTCATACCTGATATGACAGAGTTGTCAGAAAATGCTCATTCTAGCACTCACGCATGCACACACATTTTGAGGCCATCAGTAGGTCTTCAAGAGGCCTTTAGAGGGCACTACTCCACTGAGAATAGAGCACCGGTAAAATTCACCCCCCCACAGGCCAGTACATGGTGATTAACAGAATCTCCTAATCAATTATAAATCTTTTGATTTAGCGTCAACAATTTCAGTCAAGATTTGTGAATTTATTTTTAAATGCGTGTACTTCCGTGTTCCCCTGTAGGGTATGTTAGTGTCTTTGTGCAGAGCAATTGACTGGCATGTTATAGACTCTGAAGCTCATGCAGGAGCAATCTAGTGCTTTCAGATTTAGAAACGATCTTGGTACAGCAGGGATAGAGAAGGAGAGGAGAGAAAAGCCTAATGAAGTCTGTTAATTTGCTGCTATCAGAATGAAAGTCTCAGACTAATTATGGCCCTGGGTCATCTAGTCTGGATCACAGGGAGAGGTGGCCCTGCATGGTTCACTTTGATTAGCTCACTCACAACACAGCTCCACACTTCATTACTCTGATCTCCCTCTCTGTCTCGCACTCACTGGTACCCGCAACTCCGGATGGGAGGGGAATAGTCCGTGTGCAAACACACCAGTCAAGCCGTCATGTCAGAGCTAGTCAGGGTGGTGGAGTGTGCTAAGGCGGAGAGAGAAAGGTGAGGGCAGGTGTGTATAGTCCAAGTAGCTGCTGGACGTTCTGGATGTCTCTTGTGCTTTCTATCAGGCTGACTGATGTTCAGGACTTGGCTGCATCAGAACCATACAGTGAGTCAACAGTCAAGCCACGCAGCTGGTTTGACTGTTCGTCTCCCCTCTGTTGACTGTAGAGTTGACAGATGTGTCGGAATGGTGGATTTGTTCACTTGCTGCAGACAACCCCCCTCCTGTGCATCAGATGTCTCATAGTGGATTTAGCTTGAGGCAATGGTGTGTGTATTACATACTTGTGTGTGTGTCTGGTGTTTGCACATTGAGTTGCGAGCCCCGCGTATTATCCCTGCTACAGAAACTCCCCTAATAGCAGTGATTTAAACTTTACCTGCATGGCTGCCTTGATTGGCTATTGGAAACAACACAGTGATTTAATTACCCTTTGAAGGCTGCTGCCCTCTCAACTTTCCACTCGCTGTGTGCTTGTGTGTCTCTCTTCTCAGGGGGAGACGATCGTATAACTAGAACATGCCATAAATAATGAAGTCTCATCAAGAGAGAAGTCAGTAGAGTGTGCGATATCTCCGTAGGAAGTAAGCTGCTTGGACAAATATTGGATAAAATGACAGGCCAAAATAACACGCACACTACAGCGTCCGTCTCTTGCCTCTCGCACTCACACTGCTGTCAGTTCCTTACTGACAGCAAGTCAGGACAGTAAGGAGTTCCTGTTGGTAACTTCTTAGATTTTAGTATTAGTTATCAAGTGTATTTTTTTTCCCATTTGACATTCGTGTGTGTGTGTGTGTGTGTGTGTGTGTGTGTGTGTGCAAAAAGAAGGGCAGTTCCAGTAAGGCATTTTTGCTGATTAGAAATCTATCCTGATGAGATGAAGTGCTGGTGTGAGTGTACAGGGCCGGGGAGATGGAAGAGCAGATTTTGGTGTGTGTGGTGGGGTGGGGGGGATTTGAGGTGTTACTTGCTTGTCTCTGAGGTCTGCCTGTCATGTACAGCATCAGTCATGCTCTTTCACAGCAGTTTTATTTCATCCACCATCCCCTTTAGTGCTTTGACGGCACAATTCACTGATACTGCCTTGTGGGAAGTGCTGCTGTTTGGGAAGAGTGTGTGTGTGCGCGCACTTTTTACACATGTCATATTTTCGTCAAGTGCCTTTAAACTGTGGCAGAGATCGGATCAAAACCAGTCAGTAGAATTATTACAAGTGAGAGGAATAGATAACATTTTAAATATTCTAGCTCTGCGTCCCTGTCTGACCCCCGCAGCTAAACATTGTTTTTCTTTTCTCAAGAAGAGAATACAAATGCCTTTTCTTTTAGTCCCAAAACCCTGTGTGTTTTTTCATTCAAGAAAAGACATGAACACTAATTGATATAAGTTTTTTTGTTTCTTTGTTTTTTTTTATTGTGTGAATATTGCAAAATACGTTATTTCCCGGAAGTATACTACACTGGGGGTAAAATAATATCTGAGAGTCCTTCTTTATTCTCTATTTTCCTTCCTCCTCATACTTTGTCCACAGTCAGACCATCGCCATTGACATTTATCACAGGCCTCCATTAAGAGACCTGAACTCGAAAGTGTTCTGATGGTAGGCGACTAGCACCGTGTGTGCCGTGGCAGAGCAGAGCAGAGCAGAGCCTTTCAATTGAGGCCGCTGACTCAGTGTTGGTGTCTGTCTTTAAAGCGCTGCTCTCTCCTCTCCTGTGATGGAGTCCCGCTCTCCCTTTTTTGCGGTATCTGGTCCCAACATGTGATGTTAACTGTGGGTTTTATTCAATGGCTTCGTTTGTAACTTATATCTTTATATCGGGCTTACTCTCTGATTCTCAATCGCTTTGTCTCTCTAAACGGACACAACTTATATCTCGTCACACAAATTAACATCGGCCAACCTGTTCGCCATTAGAGCTTAACATATCTATTGGAGTCTTACCTCACCTACGCTGTGTCCCTTGCTTCTTTCCTACTTTTGCTCGACCTGTGATGTGACGCAGACTCCCCACTGCTCTGAACTCATAAGTGTATCCTTATCTTCCCCACTTCCTGGGTTAGGGTTCCGCAATCTGATAACTACAACAGTCGCCACTGCCTCTGATTGATTAACCAGTGACCTCTAACCCCCTTGCGGGACATTATAATTGGCTGATGTATAATAAGCAGGCTTCCCTTAAGAAGAGCTGTTTTAAGGCCAGAGAGATTGGGGGTGATTCTGGAATGGGGCATTCCAATTAGCTGATTTACCTGATAACACCTGGGGCAGCTCGGTGAGAGAGTGTGCGTGCGTGTCTGTGCTATATTCCGTGTTATCACTATCTCTCATGTGATTGAGATAGATGCAGCCCTTGCAGTATTATGTGAGAATGATTCATGGATTATAGGACCCAGTCAAGTATGTTTATATGCACTGAAACAAGGTGGTTAATGCTCTGCTACTGTACGTTTCTCGTGTGTTCGAGAGCGAGCCAGTGTGTGTTGGTGTAATAAATGAGATTCTGTGAAGCTATAAGTTATGATGAGTAGATCAATACAACATCTTAATGCAGTAAGCTGGAGGCTTTTGAAGGCCTGCTCCTTATATTGCATCCTAATACCCAATAACATCAAATTCAAGATTACATTCCCGCTGGTTTTAAAGGTACATTTTGACATCTTGACATTTTATTGATTTCATTCATGCTTTATAATTTAACATGGGTTCCTTTTTATTTTTGTACTCTTCAGTAAGTGCTGTTCTGCACTCTGCATGCTTGAATCTAAAGTGCAGTGCCTCACATAGTTGTTGAATATATTTACACAAGTAGTTGGAAGGTTGTACACAATAGAAGCAACATTGTTATACTGGTAGATAATGCAACCTGACTGCTGTCCTTCAAGTCTGTTTAGACCAATTTGGGTTTCTTTCTGTTGGCAATTACAATGGTTTTGTATATGTCAGTTAACTAAATGCTCCTGTTAACAACCATGAAATGTTAGAACATACATTTGTAACCTTGTATGACAATATCATATAGCATAATCTATTCTTGTTTCAACACTTTATTGAAGCTGGAAAGTATAGTGCCAACACTGACTGAATTATTCAAATCCAAAATATTTTTACTGGAAAATTTATTGTACTGGAAATACATTGTTTTTATGTATAATTTTTATAAATATGCCTGGCGTTTTTAGAAACTATTTATATTATGACATGTATATCCTGCAACAACAACAAGAATAACAAGTTATTCTTGATTAATATGACAATTAATTTCTAGATTAATAGTTGAATTGTTTGTTTGATGTCAGAAAACAAACAAAAAATAAGTGCCCATCACAATTTACAAAAGGTGACATATTCAAATGACTTATTTAGTCCAACAAACCATCCAAAACCCAAAAGTATTACATTTTCCATTATTGATGGCCTTGATGTTTGTGATTACAGAATAAAATAGGTACATATTTAGAAAACTTTTTCTCCAGTTTTTATTTGATTTAGTTGTTTTCTACTTGTTTATACATTCAGCCATTTTTTATTTAGTTTTTATAGTGTATTTGGTCCTTCCTTACTTGAGCCTCTTCGTGTTTCACACTGCAGTAGACAGGGTGCAGTCTTGTGAAAATGTATTTTTATCTTTTCATTCTCTCTCTTCTCTCTTTTCCATGGTGCACATTTTCCATTGTCCTCCTTGTCTGTCCGTTGCGTTTTCCCCTCTCTCACACATTGAAAGACTGTGAGGAGAATGTTCCAACTGAGGAGCCACGTAAGTCCAAGGATAGCTCAGTGTTGTCGTGTTTTGTGTATTTCTGTGTGAGGTCAGCTTTACTGTATGTGTGCATGTTTGTGGACATGCTAACATTATTTCTCTGCGAGAGCTCCCAGCATACCTCTTCACTTTTTAATTAGGTACAGGATCCCTGGAAGAACACCAGACCCATGTGGAACAGCAGAAATAAATTTCCTGTGGGTTGCCGGGGATAGAAGGCGCCTCATCAGATTTAATAGAGAAGGACGAAGAGAAGGAAAGAAGAACGGAGCAGGGAAGAGAGACTAGAGAAGCGAAGACGAGAAGAAGAGAAGAGAGAAGCTCAAGAAGAGAGAAGCGAAGAAGAGAAGATAGAAGAGAGAAGGCGAAGAGAAGCAGAGAAGAAGAAGAGAAGAGAGATAGAAGATACTCTAGAATCGAAGAGAAGAAGGAAGAGAAGAGAGAGAAGAGAAGCGAGAGAAGAGAGAAGAGAGGAAGAGCAGCGAAGAGAGAAGAGAAGGGACGGAGAGACGAGAGAAGAGAAGAGAAGAAGAGAAGAGAGAAGAGAAGGAGAGAAGAGAGAAGAGAAGAAGAGAAGAGAGAAGAGAAGGGAATGGGAAGATAGAAGAGAGAAGAGAAGAAGCGAAGCGAGAAGAGAGAAGAGAGAGGAGAGAGACGAGAATGGAAGGAGAGAAGAGAGAAGAGCAGAGAGAAGAAGAGAAGAGAGAAGAAGGAGACGGAGAAGAGAAGGGAAGGAGAGACGAGAGAAGAGACTAAGAGAGAAGAGAAGCGCATAAGGAGAAGAGAGAAGAGAAGAGAAGAAGAGACGAGCGACGAGAAAAGAAGCAGAGAAGAGAGAAGAAGAGAGACGAATAGAAGAGAAGAGAAAAGAGAAGAGAGAAGAGGAAGAAGAGAAGGGAAGAGAGACAAGAGAAGAGCGAAGCAGAGAAGAGAGGCCGAGACCGCAGGAAGCGATAGAGAAGAAGAAGTAGGAAGAGAGAAGAAGCGAAGCGAGAAGCGAAGAAGAAAGAGAGAAGAAGAAGAAGAGCGAAAGAGAAGAAGAGAAGAGAGAAGAGAAGAAGAGAAGGGGAGAAGAGAAGAAGTGCAAGAGAGAAGAGAAGAAAGAGAAGCGAGAAGAGAAGAAGAGGGAGAGCTCACTTAGAAGGGCATGAGATAGATCTAATAGAATATACTAATATAACGATATAAGTAAGAAGATGATAAGAGAAGGGAAGTATAACTCAGACCTCTAATTCAAGAGAGAAGATGAAGATACTAAGAGAAGAGAGAATCCTCTACAGCATATACTATATAATATCCAATACTAATAACTTAAGATCTCAGATCCTAATCTAAGAGAAGACTAACAATATACTTATCTAATCCGATCATAAAATGTAGGACTCAAGAATCTACTCTTCATCAGAGAATCTTCTCCTCTAATCTACCTATCCTCATCTCCCTCATCTACGAAGAGCTCATCTACTCTAATCCTCTCCTCAGATACTCTCTCCTAATTACCTATCTCCTATCCTAATACTAGAAGATTCTAGAGAAGAATCTACTGTATCCTCTCCTCATCTACTCTATCCTCTCCTCATCTACTCTCTCCTCTCCTCGTCTACTCTCTACCTGTGAGAATCACTCTCTCCTTCCTAATCTAATCGAGAAGGCAGTAAGGAGAAGAGAGAATAGAAGAAGAGAAAAGAGAGAGACGAAGCTAAGAGAAGAGAACGAAGAGACGAGAGAATAGAAGAAGGCTTAAGAGAGGAAGAGAATCTCGAAGAGAAGATGGAAGAGGAAGATCGGACTAAGAAGAAGATAGTAAGAGAAGAAGAGAGAAAGAAGAGAAGAGAGAAGAGAAGAAGAGAAGAGCAGTAAAAAGTCGGAAGAATCTAGATAATATACGAAGAAGACGAAGGGAAGAGGACAGAGCAGAAGAAGGAGAAAGAAAGACGTCAAGGTCATAATGGAATCGACAATAGAAGTAGATAAGCGGAAAAGAGAAGAAGAGAAGAGAGAAGAGACGAAGGAAAGAAAGAGAATATAAAAATAAGAGGAAGCGATAAGTGGCAGAAGCGAAGAGCGAAGGAGAAGCAGAGAGGAACAGAGCAAAAGAGAGAATAAGAGAAGAGAAGAAGGGGAAGAGAAAAGATAAGGGCAGAGAAGAGAGAAGATACAGAAGAGAAGCGAGACGAAGCGACAGACTAATATAATACTCTACTCATCCTCCATCTACTCTATCAAATAAGAATCTAATGAAGAGATAAGAGAATCTCCTTGAATCGAACTCTCTCATCTCCCTAATCTACTCTCCTCTCTCGACTATACCATTCTCCTATCTACTATCCCTCTCCTAATAGACTCTCTCCACATCTACTACTCTACCAAGAAGAGAAGAGAGAAGAAGGGAAGAGAAAAGAGAAGAAGAAGAAGAAGACGAAAGAAAGTAAGGGGAAGAAGGTAAGAGAAAAGAGACGGAGAGAGAGAAAAAAGAGCAAGAAGAGAAGATAGAAGAGAAGATCGAATCAGAAAAGAGAAAAAGCGAAGCAGAGAAGAAGGACGAAGAGAGATGAGAAGAGAGAAGAGACGAAGAGAGTAGAAAAGAGCCAAAAACGCAGCAGAAGCAGAGCAGGACAGAAGGAAGAGAAAAGAGAAGGAGAGACGAAGAGAAGAAGAGAAGAGCGAAGAAGAGAAGAGAAGAGACGGAAGAGAGACAGAGGAGAGAAGAGAGAAGAGACGAAGTAAAGAGAGAAGAGAGGCAGAGAAGAGACGATAGATAGACTATAAGATAGAAGAGACGAGAAGAGAAGAGATACGAGAAGAGAGCAATAGAAGATGAAGAGTAAGAGCACGAAGGAGACGAGAGAAGGAGACGAAGAGAGATTAGAAGAGAAGAGAGAAGAGCGAAGAGAAGAGGAGAAGAGCCGAAGAGCAGAGAAGAAGAGAAGAGGACGAAAAGAGAAAGAGAAGCGAAGAAGAGAAGAGAAGAAAGACAGCAGAGAAGAGCGAAGAAGGAGAAGCGAGAACAGAGAAGATAGAAGAGAAGAGAAGAAAGAGAGTAGAGGAGAGAGAATAGAAGAATATAATGAGAAGATAAGAAAGAAGAGAGACGAGACTTCTAAGGAAGAGAGAAGAGAATAAGGAGAAGAGAGAAGAATAGAAGAGATCATCGAATAAATAGAAGGAGAAGAAGATTTCGATCGTACAGAGGAGAATATAGAGATATCAAGAAGAGAGAGAGAGCAGAAGAGAAGATCGAAGAGAAGAGGAGACTGAGAGAAGAAGAGAAGCTAGAAGAGAAGATAGAGAGAGAAGAGAGAAGAGAGAAGAGAGAAGAGAAGGGAGAAGAGAAGAAGAAAGATGATATACACCCAAGAAACGAGATAATGAGATATGACGATAGAGATGAGGGAAGATCAGAGAAGAGTTAGAAGGAGAGAATAAGAGAAAGAAGATTAAGAGAGAGGTAAGCATCTAAGAAGATTAGAGAGAATTGAAGTATAGACGATCTAAGAGAAGAAGATAGAAGAGCAATCCTCAGAGAAGAGATCTAGACTCTCCAGAATATAATCTATAAAGAACATCCGAAGAGACGAGAGAATTCAAGAAGAAGATCATGCAGGAGAAAAAGCAGAAGAAGATAAGAGACAAGAATATGAAGGTAGAATAGACTAAGGAAGAGAGAAGAAGAGAAGATATACGTATAAGAAGATAGAGAGAATCAGAGAAGAAATCGTAAATAGACAGCATCTAAGAGAGAAGAGCATAAGAGACGATCAAGAATAGAATTATTAATATCGAGAAGAAGAGAAGAGATCATAGCAGACAGAGAAGGTTATGCATGAGAATAATTTCCTGACTCTCTCCTCTACTCACCATTCACTCGAGAGAAGAGCTCTCTTCTACTCTCTACTCTGGGAAGAATTCTTAGCTCTCTCCGGAAAGAGATTCTAGAGAGAAGAGAAGAAGAGAAGAGAGAAGGGAAGATAGAGAAAAGAGAAGCGAAGAAGAGACATCGAACCAGGAAGAAGCTCCTCAAGAGAAGATCCGAGAAGAAGAAGAAGCGGAAGATAAGAAGAGAAAGCCGCTAGGTCGAGCAGCAGAGAAGAGAAGGAAGAAGAGAAGCGGAAGAGAAGAAGCGAAGAGAGAGACGAGAAGAGAGAGAAGAAGCGAAGAGAGAGAAGAGAAGAAGAGAAGAGAGAAGCATGGGAAGAGCAAGAGACCGAACAAGAAGAGAAGAAAGAAAGGAAAAGGGAAGAAGGGAAGAGAAAAGAGAAGGGAAGAGAAGAGAAAAGAGAAGAAGAGACGAGAGAGGAAGAAAGTCGAAGAGAAAAGAGAAAAAGACATAGAGAAGACGAAGAAGGGACGAAGAGAATAGAGAAGAGGACAGATATGATAAAGAGAAAAAAGAAGAGACAAGAAGAGAAGAGAAGAAGGGGAAGAGGACAAGAGAAGAGAAGCGAGAAGAGAGAAGAGAAGGAGGGAGAAGGAAGAGAAGAGAATAGAAATGAGACGAGAAGAAGAGGAGAAGAGAGAAGAGAAGAGAGACGAGCGGAAGAGCGGAGATAAGAGAAGAAGAGAAAGATACGAGCTAAGAGAAGATAAGATGAAGAGGAGCAGAGAAGACTATCTCAGGAGGAGAGAGCTCCGAAAGAGAATATAGAATATGTAGCAGAGAAGAGAAGAGAAGAGAGAATAGAAGAATAGAATAGAAGAGCTAGCGAGAAGCGAAGATATAAGATCCTTAATTAGTAGAGCACGAGCAGAAGCGAAGAAAGGAGAATATAAGAAGAGAGAAGAGGGAAGAGAATAAACTCGAATCGATAAGATAAGAGTGACTGATAAGAAGAGCCGATAATCGAACGCGAATCCAGCGCAGAAGGACGAATAGAGAAGAGAAGTACAAGAGACGATAAGCTAAGAATGAAGGGAGAAGATATGAAGAAGAGAATTAGCGAAGAACGAGAGAAGAGAAAGAGAGAAGAGAGAATAGGCTAGAGAAGAGACAGAAGCTGTACGAGACGAGCAGAAAATAAGAGAGACAGAGAATGAAATAGAAGAGAGAAGAGGAGAAGGAGAAGAGAGAAGGAAGAGAAGAGAGCAAGAGAAGAGAGGACGAGAGAAGAAGAGAAGAGAAGAAGAGAAGAGAAGAGAGAAAGAGGAGAAAAGGAGAAGAGAGAAGAAGAAGAAAGGAAGTAGAAAGAGAATGAAGTGAAGAGAAGATATAATAGAATCTAAGAAGAGAAGAGAGAAGAGAAGATAATATAGAAGAGGGAGATAGATCTACTAATTAATAGCTTAAGTAGAAATAAGATCCTAGCTAAGGTCTAAGAGATAATATAATTATACTAAGAAAAAGATCATATATAGCAATCTCCTACATTCATAATAGTATCAATAATATACTAATAAGCGAAATGGAAGTAGAGAAGAAGATAAGATAAGATCTCATACTCTTCTATCATCTAAGATCTCATCTCATAATATAATATCTCCATCTCACAGAAGATACTCTCTCTATACTCTATCCTATCAGAATATCCTAGTAATACAGCTACTAGATAATCATTACTATCGAATATCCTATAATATCTCCTTACTAAAATCTACGCTTAATACTCTTCTCTACTCTACTATATCCTCCTATCCATAAATCTACTCTCCTCTCCTCAACTACTCTCTCCTCTCCTCTCCTCTACTCTCTCCTCTCCTCATCTACTCTCTCCTCTCCTCTCATCTACTCTCTCCTCTCCTCATCTACTCTCTCCTCTCCTCATCTACGCTCTCCTCTCCTCTCCTCATCTACGCTCTACTCTCCTCTCCTCTACCCTCTCCTCTCTCCTCTCCTCATCTACGCTCTACTCTCCTCTCCTCATCTACGCTCTACTCTCCTCTCTTCTACCCTCTCCTCTCCTCTCCTCATCTACTCTCCTCTCCTCATCTCCTCTCCTCTCTCCTCTCACCACACACACCATAATTACAGCACCAGACAATTACCCAGCATACTCCTGGGATGCACGTTTTGTTCTCTTAATCTGGTGTCTTAAATAATTAAAAACCAACCATGAACTTCTCTTTGTGAGTGTGGCTCAAGAGGGTTGTGTGTATATCTTGTTTTCTGTTTGTTTTGTTTGTTTTGTTGTTTGTAATGCAGACCTCATGACACTTTTCCTATCTACCAATAGCACTATCACAACCCCACCTACCTGCCTCTGTCACCCAGAACAGATTTACCTTCACCTTTGACCTGATTTGTATGTCCAACATTGTGTTTATGGAACAGCCATGGCTCACCCATACCTTACTCTGTCAGTGCATCACAACACTTTCCCATAATCCCGTTCTCCATGCTTCACTAGCAGCAAGCAATTCTGTCGAGACCAACTGTGTCATAGTTCATTTAGGAAGATATGTAAACACACAAAAGAAAAAAGAAACAGAAATTATGTTTGTTGTTGAAATTCAACATTTGAATTGAACATCAAATGATTACAGTATCACACTGCAATAAATAAATAAAAATAAACTGGGCAATCTCTATATTCCAGTCACTTTCTCCTTATGTTGTACCTGGACACTGGAAAAATATATGTACATCTCATAATCTCACTCTATCTAAATTTGTGTGTCATATATATGTCAGCAATACAGTAAGTGCATCCATTTGTGTAAATGTTACCTTTGGGTGTTGATAATAATTCAGTGTTTCTGTCCTCATCAGCCAAAAAGGAAGAGGAGGATCTGGAGGATAAGAAATCCATAAAGAAGAGAATTAAAGAGCTCAAGGTGCTCGATCCTAAGATTGCACAAAATCTATGTAAGTATTTGTTTCCTTTCAGCCCACTTCTCCACCCAACCAAGGACTGGATTTATAAACGTCTATGTGTCCAGATGTTACAGTATACAGGGCATGTCTGCCGTTCCAGCCTCCACAGCTCCTCACGATACACTTTGCACTCTAATTCTCCCCTTTATCTCACTTAAGTCACCTTCCGTATCCCTTATTGGATGTTCCTTTCATGTTATAAACTGACCGGAGCATTTTGGAAGGGAATGAGTTACACCTTTGCTTGTTGCTATAACAATTAAAGCAAGACAACACCTGGCCAGTGCTTCCTGTGACTCATTTCTTCAATAACACACTGAGCTAATTATCAATGTTAAGCACCCATTAAGGAAAGAAGAAACGGGAGGAAAAATGCTCTCTCTTACACACTTGCACTCACACAAACGTAAATGTACGCATGCATGCTTGGTCTTAAAATGACCGTTTTAAAAGCACACTGCATTAATGAGGATCCAGCTGATCTCTTAAGCACTCCCAGATTTTAGCACCTCATTGGCTTATATCAAGGGGAGCTGTGACCTTTGTTTCATGTATTAAAAGAAATGAGACTAATCAGCCCAGTAACAGTAATAAATCACAGCGGAAATTATAGAGCAGGAACGAGGAGAGAGAAACAAGGAGGGTAGGGGGTTTATGTGTTCCACCGTAGGAGTTAAAGAGTCTAAACACTTTGGTTGGAGGTTGAGAATGAGTATGTGGTGTTTTAATTCGGTTGCTTTATTGATACAGTCACTATTGATGGAGTGCATTATTTTTAATGTAAGGAGTTGGAATTCAATTTTGCCAATTACAGAGATTCCTTGCATCACATTTTGACACGTGTTAACAGGAGAAGAGCGACTTCGTCAGTCAGACTTTCATTGAATGTATGCAGTCAGTTGATTTTATCTTGAACTGTTTGATTACTGTGTACCCAGACTTTGCCCAAAGTCACCTCAGTAATTGTTAGTAACAATGTTTTTTTATTTTTATGTTTTTGGTCTTATATTTCAATTTTTATAATAAAGAGAGTTATTCCTGGTTCAACTGTATTCATGTTAATTTGATGTCTGAAACACTTTACACCAGACTCAAATACAAAACCCTTACACGCTAGGATATTAAATTATACACATAGCACAGTTTTTACCTTCAAATATTCCCATTAATCTTGAAAGTTCCGCATCGCATGATGCAAATCCTAGACCCACAACCTTTAACTGTCGGGGTATTTCTGATGGTACTCCTGGCTAGACTAATGACGTATACCCACAAGACATTTGCCATTCAGTCCCGAGTGGTACCACTTGCTTGATGATCGCATGCTTGCTAAATCAGTGTAATTTTTCAAATCGCTTTTTCTAAAGCGGTTTTATGTCTGGATGATTTATGAACTGATGTATCTTTAATTTAATTTTCTCTTTGGTTTCTACTTCATGTGACCTTGAACAGTTTATTTTTTTATATTTCTTTCTTTTGTTTCCTATTATTGATATGTATAACCCGTTGTCTGAAATTACAACTTTACTGATCATTATTTTATTTACCGCTGCATCTTTTGTTTATTTTTCTGTAGCCATCTTCTTGGGTTCCTTCCGTATGCCTTATCAGGAAATCCGTCGGATGATAGTGGAGGTGGATGAGGAGCAACTCAGTGAACCTATGATCCAGGTAGGGCAAGTTTTACATAAATAAAAAAGAGCTTTAGAATGATCTGATGGTAGTAGATGCCCTTCTTGTACTGACCACCAAACGAACTTAGATGTGCACATACCTAGTTCTTTAAAGAATATTGAAACGTCTCAACCTACATTGTGGGACTCTTTACTCTGAGGCTGGAAGTATACTTTTAGTGCTGCTCAGTTGGTTATGTTTACGTTCCGACTCTGTCATCTCTGTCGGCCTTGGTTAGTCGTCTACCTTCTAGATCAGTGTTTCTCAAACGGACCACCTAACTCCCCAAATATCCAAAAACAATAGGCCTGCTTACCACTCCAACATTATATTACAAATGACAGCCTAATAATGAGCTTTATGTGACCTTCTCTATATCGCTCGTTCACACATTAAATCGGATTCTACAAGCATTTCATTCATATGCGATTTAAACGGTGAATGCTGATAGATTTTACACATCATATGAAACGTAGACTACATTTATTACTGAGTTTATGTCCGAGCGAACAGAGCAACTTACCCACAGCAAGATCGTTTGCTACTGAGAGATACGTAAAATGCACGCGTTTAGTGCGACAAAAACTTCCTCTGTGGATTTTCACGTGCTCAAATTGAATGTGCAGATCATTTATGGCGTAAGATCGTAAAACAAACCTACGTAGCTACGCTATATCTATGCTACGCTCTATGCTACACTCTATGCTACGCTCTATGCTAGTCATTTTTAAACAGTTTGAGAAACACTTTAAACTTATAATATATTCATTTCAAAAGTGAAATTTTACCAATGTATTCACGGACCAGTAGCGGTCGCTCACGGACCAGTAGCGGTCTCTCACGGACCAGTAGCGGTCTCTCACGGACCAGTAGCGGTCGCTCACGGACCAGTAGCGGTCGCTCACGGACCACTAGCGGTCGCTCACGCACCACTAGCGGTCGCTCACGGACCACTAGGGGTCGCTCACGGACCAGTAGCGGTCGCTCAAGGACCACTCTTTGAGAGACTGTTCTAGATGTATCGGGCATCTTTAAAACCTACAGTACAACAGGTGTTGAAGCAGTTGGTATGGAAAGGCAATCTGTGAATACATTTTTCTTTTTCAAAAGTGAAATTTTACCAATGTACTCACGGACCACTAGCGGTCGCTCACGGACCAGTAGCGGTCGCTCACGGACCAGTAGCGGTCGCTCACGGACCACTAGGGGTCGCTCACGGACCACTAGGGGTCGCTCACGGACCACTAGGGGTCGCTCACGGACCACTAAGGGTCGCTCACGGACCAGTAGCGGTCGCTCACGGACCAGTAGCGGTCGCTCACGGACCACTAGGGGTCGATCACGGACCACTAGGGGTCGCTCACGGACCACCAGGGGTCGCTCACGGACCACCAGGGGTCGCTCACGGACCACCAGGGGTCGCTCACGGACCACCAGGGGTCGCTCACGGACCACCAGGGGTCGCTCACGGACCACTAGCCGTCGCCCACGGACCACTAGCGGTCGCTCACGGACCACTAGCGGTCGCTCACGGACCACTAGCGGTCGCTCACGGACCAGTAGCGGTCGCTCACGGACCACTAGGGGTCGCTCACGGACCACTAGGGGTCGCTCACGGACCACTAAGGGTCGCTCACGGACCAGTAGCGGTCGCTCACGGACCACTAGGGGTCGCTCACGGACCACTAGGGGTCGCTCACGGACCACTAGGGGTCGCTCACGGACCAGTAGCGGTCGCTCACGGACCAGTAGCGGTCGCTCACGGACCACCAGGGGTCGCTCACGGACCACCAGGGGTCGCTCACGGACCACCAGGGGTCGCTCACGGACCACCAGGGGTCGCTCACGGACCACCAGCGGTCGCTCACGGACCACCAGGGGTCGCTCACGGACCACTAGCGGTCGCCCACGGACCACTAGCGGTCGCTCACGGACCACTAGCGGTCGCTCACGGACCAGTAGCGGTCGCTCACGGACCAAGTAGCGGTCGCTCACGGACCAGTAGCGGTCGCTCACGGACCAGTAGCGGTCGCTCACGGACCACTAGGGGTCGCTCACGGACCACTAGGGGTCGCTCACGGACCACTAAGGGTCGCTCACGGACCAGTAGCGGTCGCTCACGGACCAGTAGCGGTCGCTCACGGACCACCAGGGGTCGCTCACGGACCACTAGGGGTCGCTCACGGACCAGTAGCGGTCGCTCACGGACCAGTAGCGGTCGCTCACGGACCACTAGGGGTCGCTCACGGACCACTAGGGGTCGCTCACGGACCACTAGGGGTCGCTCACGGACCACCAGGGGTCGCTCACGGACCACCAGCGGTCGCTCACGGACCACCAGGGGTCGCTCACGGACCACTAGCCGTCGCCCACGGACCACTAGCGGTCGCTCACGGACCACTAGCGGTCGCTCACGGACCAGTAGCGGTCGCTCACGGACCACTAGCGGGTCGCTCACGGACCACTAGGGGTCGCTCACGGACCACTAGGGGTCGCTCACGGACCACTAGGGGTCGCTCAAGGACCAGTAGCGGTCGCTCAAGGACCACTCTTTGAGAGACTGTTCTAGATGTATCGGGCATCTTTAAAACCTACAGTACAACAGGTGTTGAAGCAGTTGGTATGGAAAGGCAATCTGTGAATACATTTTTCTTTTGTATTACTTTGCTTGCAACAGTTGCTTAACAGTCACATTTCAGTTTGCTGCCAGCTGAATAGCACACACTCAAAGCAAGTACAGTGTCTGTCTGTCTTTCCTTCTCTCTCTCTCTCAAAAGCAGTGCAATGAACCAGCATTCATTTTGAAATCACTTTTATCAAGGGAAGACTTGTTAGCTATTGCTACTTCTTGTAGCGTTTGGTGATTTAGGTGACACACCTATGTACAGCATGTAATGGTGACGCCGTTTCTAAAATACCTGTCCTTGGCATTTCTGTTGGGCAGATTCTGCTATATATGAAAAAACGGATATCTGACGTAATATTGGCTGATGATTACAGCTGTCAGTTTTGGTATTTTTACTCTACTACATTTAATAGTTTAGAAGAGATATTATGTAATAATATGAATAAAAAAGTAAAAGTGATAGAAAGACCATTTGTGGAAATATGTTTTGAGTCTTATAATAGGAAACTGACATTGCTGGCTTGACTTTGAAAGGGAGGCTGTTTACGAGGTTTTGAGACCTGGCAGCATATGTACTACTCCTCTCTGTGTCCAGCTTGACCCTGGGAACAGTCAGTAACAACTGGTCGGCAGACTGGAGGGTACCAGCAGAAGTGTAAGGACAGAGAAGGTCAACAAGTGTAGGTTGGGTCAAACAAGTAATGACAATTTAAAATCAATTCTTAGGGACACAGGGAGGCTAGAATGGGAAATTGTGCTCATGTTTTGTAGTTTGTGTCAATACCATGGCAGCAGCAGTTTCTACAAGCTGGAGGCCATCCATTGACTTACTTAGTATACTATAAGCAAGCATTCAGGGTACATTTGTCAAGCTAAGTTTAAATCAGCCTGTACTAAAAGTGTAAAAAGTTGATGGCCAAGTTGAGTGATGCCTTTAGAGGTTTTAGATTCATTAACTGTGATCGGTCCGGGTAGGAGTGGGCAATCTTAGCTGAAACAAATAAACAAAAACAAACTTTATCTACGGATGTACATTAAAAAAAAATTAAATTAGATCAATAATTGTTCATTAAAATACACAAATAATGAATAGTCATTAAGGCAAATTCCATTAAACTCAGGTAATAAAAGTGGCAATATTTGTTGTTACTCCAGGCATCGGGAACACATTTTCAACCCAATTTAAATGCATCAGACCAACATATTTACCTCATGGTTGCAGTATTTGTTGAGATTGCTGTTCATTTCAGTGGAGAAGGCAATGTAATCAACATGGCTTAAATAATTTAACATTTATTCCTTTTGGCTGTTTAAAAAACCCAATCACTTTCATTATACGTATAAATAGCCCCAAGGATGTAGACTCCTGTTTGATAATGAAAGACATTTTATTGCAGTTACAAAACTTTATTTTTACTGAAACTCATCAACAGAGCTGACACTCATCCAAATACACAGGCAATCGAACAGCAGTAGGTTAGATTTCTTAACAAGGCTGCACAGTACAAAGTAGTAGTCCTAGGGCTCTTTCTGAATTAAATTCAAAGAAAACACCAAATTGCTCTGGAGGCATGAACTCTGGGCAACCACATTGCTGTTGAGAGCCAGATATAGCCCGTCCCCCAAGGGCAAATTGATTAATTTTTTAACACTTTAGATCATCACATTTTCAACATTGAAACATGAAAATGAGGAGGATATAATGCCATACCAACTACAATTAATATAATTAAGTGTGTCAGGCATCATGACTTCATCACAAGGCTATTTTTCAATACACGCACACCGCTTGCTTTTCTCTGCTCTGCTTTCCTCCATGCTGCTTTCCTCCATGCTGCGTCTCACTCCTTTTCTTCCTCGCTCCTTTTTTGTAGAACCTTGTGAAGCACCTACCAGAGCAGGAGCAGCTGAACGCCTTGGCCAAGTATAAAAACGAGTACGCAAATTTGTCAGAGCCTGAGCAGTTTGGGGTTGTGGTGAGTACACACACACACACACACACACACGCACTGTGTCAACACCCCACCAGCTGGTTAGCTCTCACAACATGTACCCAATGGCTGTATCACAAAATAGATTTTTCTTAATGTTGTAGCCTTTTTTTTTTTTGATGCAGGATCTCTAACATTATACTCTTTTATGTTGAAATTCTGAAACTATGAATAAAGTGGTTGAACAGAACATGATTATGCACACACAGTTTTATAGAACTGGTTTATTACTATGTTAATGTTATAGTAATGTAAATTGTCTTGTGTTTGCATCATATCTCTTCCTTTTTTTCTCTTTCCTGCAAACACACACACACACACACACACACACACACACACACACACACACACACACACACACACACACACACACGGAGCACTTTCAAATGAATATCCTAATCCGGAGCTTTTTGAAATCTTTTTAAGCCTTAAGAGGAGCGACAAGACACCTGTAGACTGCGGCACTAATTTATGCACATTAAAGAGCAGCACTGCTGCCTAATTATGTCTGCATCGTTTTCTTAAAGACTTTTCAAAGGAGTTTTTTTTTTCAGAATTATGCATGAGGAGTAAAGCACTTTTTGTGTATTTTGTGTTTCAACCAAGTTACTGACAAGACATAGAATAATCTTCTTTTTTCTGCCCTAATGCTCCCACCTATTTTGTAAACACCCATGAAAGAGAATCTTATCACTGAATGAGAATGCAGTGACTGAGTGGTTGATTGGGAGGGGAGGGGGTGAAAAATAGAGCATGCTCAGCTGTTGTGTATAGTTCATCGGGGAGCCATAGAACAAAGAAGAGCCTGTTTATATAATGTTGATCGCTTCTGTGCCTGCGTGGGCCTAAGGAGGCCTGTGTGCTTTCACCTATCAGAAAAGCTCCGGTTCAAAGGGAATTTTTAATTTGCCATTGTGCAAACACGAGCATTTTATCTTTTCTTTTTTCCATGTCTGCCATTCTCATATTTGATTTGAACCTTGCCTTGAGTATAGAACCATTAAGTAGGAATAGAGCTGATTGCATTGTAAAATTGCTTCCAGTGCCTTGGACACTAGGGTAATGTAGTCATTGTTTTTTGTGCAACTTCTGTAGTACATGAATACGTTAAATGTTTCTTTGTGACAAGAAGTCAGAAAGCAAAAAAAGTTCTTGATCTTCCAGCAGAGTATTTATTTAAATCCATCTCCAAATAATTCCATTAAAGCATTTTTACACTGTTTAACTTTATACAGTCTGTACAGTAGTTGTTATTGCTGTACATCAGTCGTGGTTGATGACTTACAGACTTCATTTCAATCCCTAAAATCGAAGGAGTCTCTCTGTTTACCAGCATGTGCATCCTGCTGGCTCAACTGTAGTCACAGTCCTTATGATTGGCACGTCTTTGAATTAAAGTCTTTCATCTAGGATTTAAATTGTTGTTTACACTCTACAGAGACATTTATTTGAAGTTGCCAAAAATATTTACTCACATTAATTTGCTTTTACACTTTATGGTGCATGGTTTTTAAATTCACTGTTGACACTTCTGATAAAATGAGAGAAATGTAAAGTAAACCAACGGTAAGAGTGCTCCTATCAGGATTTTTGGGGCCAATCGCTGGAAGCAGAAACGACTGATCTGATCCCCAGTCAGGGGGTGTATTTGAAGCTATTTTTCTGCACTGGTCAACAAGTGATTCTGCTCCTGTTTGTGTGTGTTTGTGTGTGTCTGTGTGTGTGTCTGTGTGTGTTTGCGTGTCTGCTCATCTCTTTCATTCTCTGTTTTGACACTATTGAGAAATATGTGGAATAAGTACGTAATAAAAAAAAATATACAATTGCAAACATTCTTGATACTAGACTCATGGAAATAAATATAGCAGAGACAGCAAACTATCGCTACAGATTGCAAGCCTGGCCGTGTTGTGTTCAGCTGTGTCGCTCTTAGAGAGAATTAGAGAACATCTGAGGAAGCAAGGACATTAGTATTAACCGTCTGAGACTCATGTTTTAATCTAGAGTGAATATATTGATATCATATGAAACTAGAAAAACTAAGCAATCCATTAAGACTTGGAGCATTATTTAGCGTTCTTCGCAACATGCTAGCATAACATGTTATACTAGCTTGTTGCGAAGAACGCTAAATAATGCTCCAAAGTCAGGCCACATTTTGGCGATGGAAAATCTGGCACGGCCATATCTGAATGAAAATGGTTTCTATGGATACCCTTTTACAGTCATGCCCACTTTATGATAATCCCGTGCAGTTTAGTGCACAAAACATGCACTTTTTTGAATGCAGTATAAATGTGTTCATTTCGCCTATTCTAAAAATGGTGTGTTTGAATATTTCTACATGCTGGAGTTGCTTACATTGGGTATGACTAGAAAACAGAACCTCTTGTGGATCCAAGGAGCCCAATTGTATTCATTTGTGATTATGTTTGTTCCTATAGCAGCCATTTAATTGTAGTGAGACCATTTGTGAAAATTGACCTCGCTGTATAAAATGAGCTGTTGTGAGCTGTGGAATAATCACAGCTTCATGAAACTTTACAACCACAAACTAGAGACTGAGGGCTTTCAGAGGATGTATGGCCTTTCTAGGTTTGTATATAGGTGCAATAAGGGTGGTTTCTGAGCAGTTTCCAGAACAGAGATCTCCATATGTCAAAGGTTTTTGATTCCAAATCACAGCATACATTTTTCTATTGCTTTCCACAAGGTTGTGGTGTCTTAATGTGTTATTTTCGAGCGATTTCTGACCTTTTTTAAAATTAATTCTCGAGTAGTGAAATATGTTTAAATTTGCCACCAAATCTGTGGAACCAAAGATGTTAACACAAACATTTCTGCAACAACTAATGAGACATATTAGAACATGATAGCATTGATCATTTACTTCGATCATAATGCTCTACACTCTAAATCTTCATTGTTAAATAAGCGCCTAACCAAAACACAATGTTTATTAGAGATTTATGACTAGAAAAACTTGACACCCAGTGCCGAGCTGCATCTCAAATTAATCTTCAGTCTCAGCTTTCAGACAACCTGTCCCCCCTTAAAAAAGACGCACATGGGTCTATGTGGTTCTCTAAGGGTTAAAACATCTGATTGGCTCTTCTGATTGACCTTTATAGAGACCAATAATGGTCAGTGGCCGATCGATCAGAGCACCCTCAATCAAAATAACTGTTTTTTCCCTCTCACCATCCAACCACCTCATTGGGGTTGCAATTTATAGATATAATTTCCATAACTTCTCCTTCTTAGTCCATTTGTTATGTTTGAACCCGTCCCCTCGTGTTGTAAATGCGGCCTTTAGCAGCTCAGTTTTGTCCAATGCCCTCCGTAGCCTTAATGGGAACAACAGCTGCACACATTCACTCTGAAGGCCCTTTCTTGCTCTCTTTCTTCTTCCTCTGATTATTTTACCCCTGCTTCAATATCCTTATCACATAATATATCCCATCGCTGGGCTCCATTATGTTTGTTTTTTGTGCACCTTGCTACTTCTTAATTTTATCATATTCTTCTCCTGCCCCGTTTTGTATTTTTTTTACACACACACACACACACACACACACACACACACACACACACACACACACACACACACACACACACACACACACACACACACACACACTCACTCACTGACTGAAATAGTCATTTGATAACATTACAGTAGCTATAATTAAACCCTTGATGGAGGACATCAAACCGCACGGCCAGCTGTTGTGTGAAACAGACAATTGGAACCTGCGCCCCTCCCCACCACCCAACACACACACAATCACTGTTGTGGACAGGCCCTGGGCCCAATGCAATATTTTCCAATTTTCTCTAATTGTGTGAGAGTGGTAATCCAAGGCAGCCTATTGTATATTCCACCCCCTCCGCTGCCTGCCCTATATGGACACTAACTCCACAATTAACTTACCAGACCTGGGTCCCAAATCAAATCAGTGCCAGCATCTATTAGGACTGCCTAGCAACACTTTCCAGCATGCCCGTTGCATAAATGTCTTTTAAATTTGATCGGCCGAATGTGAGAGTGTGCCAAACATGTGATTGTAGTTATTTTAAGTTTGACTATGTTCTCTGACTTTGTTCCCTCTTCTTTGACATCATTTCCTTCCTTTCTCCTTTTCATAATATTATTTTCTCCTTTACACCTCCTTGTTTCCTCCATATCTGTTCTCCTCTCCCAGATGAGCAGTGTGAAGCGGCTGCATCCTCGTCTCAGCCACATCCTCTTCCGGCTCCAGTTTGACGAGCAGGTAAACAACCTGCGTCCAGATATCCTGGCTGTAAACGCCGCTTGTGATGAGGTCAGGAAGAGCCGATCCTTTGGCCGCTTGCTGGAACTTGTGCTGCTGCTGGGGAATTACATGAATGCAGGCTCTCGAAACGCCCAGTCATATGGCTTCGACCTCAGTTCCCTCTGCAAGGTGAGGGTTGAAATGCTGACCTTACCATTAACTGTTCACATGCAGTATGTAGTCCTTAATCCCTCCAGTGGTGGTGGTTCAACATCAATGATGCATGTAAAAAAACATTTTCAACAGAGTTCACACAGCTGTGTTTACAGTTGCACTGTAATAGCAGCCATAATGTGTTTTTTTTTCAGATACTACAATGACCACAGTAAATCTACATTTGGTATAAAGGCCACATACACACTGAACAGATTGTTGGTGAAGGAGGCCTGCCAGATTCTTCTCATTACTGCAGTCTATAATTACATGTAATCCAAAATGTCATGTTTAAATGGCCATTCACAATATGGATATTAAATCACCATTTAACATCTTAAGTACAAGTCCTAGGCAATCGATAGTGTTTAGAGACAAACAAACTTTTTTTGTTTTGTTTTGCAATTAGTCATCAGAAATATATTTGATGACCTGACAGATTCAGTGTTTAGGGTGTGTGTGTGTGTGTGTGTGTGTGTGTGTGTGTGTGTGTGTGTGTGTGTGTGTGTGTGTGTGTGTGTGTGTGTGTGTGTGTGTGTGTGTGTGTGTGTGTGTGTGTGTGTGTGTGTGTGTGTGTGTTGTATCTTATGTGTGGTTGCATGTTTCAAGGAATGTTAGCCTCTATGTTCATACGTGTCAGTGTGTTGTTGTATTTCCTTTTTTTTCTTTTATGTCACCTTGGCTGAGCCCTATCAGCGTGGCGTACTGATCTACAGCAGCTGCTGTGATTAGACATTTTGTTTTAAACTCTTTTATTTGATTGAACACTGTCAGCCCCATAAGAAATGTTTTGTATTCTGTCTATCTCCTGGCATCTCTTAAAGCAGCCAAACCCAGGGAGCACTTTATTCTCATTCTCCTGCTCTGAATAGATAACTGAGGCTACGGCCAGTATCACTTTGAAGTTCTCACACCCTGCAGGACTACCCATGCTTCGTGGGGCAGCAACATAGCAAATACCTCTACCTTTGGATTTGATATGGCATGAGGATGAAACAGTAAGCTTTCCTCTATGATAGTTATGGTGAGAGCAGAGTGTAATCCTGGAGCAGGAGACTCCTCCAGTGGTTACATTACAGCTGTTGGCACATTCACTGCAGTTTCAACAGTAACAACCAACAGCAATTTATCACTGCCACCTCTCTGCCCTGTTAGACTTGGGTGGTTATGCTCATAAACCGCAGTGCATGTGCGTACACAAATATGCATTCATATCGATACAGACATGATGTATTAGTTTCATTAGCGCAACGCTAATATAGTCAATTAATAAAACTCTATGAAGGAATATGTTTTGTCTTTTCCGCATTTGTAACGCTGCTGTTCCAGTGTGTCTATTTGCTTATCCTCATGCTATTATGTTGTGGGACCACGTTGCGCGTCGATGTCAGAGGCAGGATATGCAGAGGAAGACATCACCTTTGTGCCTACCCCCGAGTTTGACAACTTAATTCCATGGCACACTCCACACAGCAGAATAATTGCACCCAGCCCAACTGGAAAAAGCAAAATGTTTACATTGTCAACTATGATTACCATCCATCTAAATTCAGAGAGGGACCTTTTGTGAGCGAGCACTTGAAGCTTTTTAAAAAATGGGAAAACAGAAATGAAAAGAGAGATGAGACTGTTTGATTGGAGGAGATAATATAAACATGATTAAACCCAGCAGGGCTGAGTACACTGCTGTCTACCAATAGATCACATAGAGAGATACACAGCAATGCACTCCACAGGAGGGATGTTTGGCGGGGATACTGAGAGACATCTTGGAATTAGACTATAAAAGTGCGATGATGGAAATTTATCAGAGAAATTGAAAAATTGTTGCGTGTGGGGGGGAGTGGGGGGAGGGAGAGGAGCACAAAGCACAGGAGAGGTCATCACAAAGTGAATATGCGTCTACTCTGCTGCATGAATACGAGACAGGAAATCATCTGTAGCACCATCTGTAAGATACTGAAAGGGCTTGTGGTCGCTGAATAAAGGACAATGACACATAACATCCTGTAGATATGGTTATAGAACACACTCCTTTGTTAATTCTAATTCACTAAAGCAGAAACACATTTACAACTGAAATGAAATTGCTTGTTGTCCGCTACATATATAGTAAATCACTGTATCCTGTATTGTCTTTTTGAGAAAAATAAATTGGAAACCAAAAGGGAGAAATGTATTTTCTAGATGTGTTTGTTCCATTATTCATCTACGTAGATGGAGACCTTATTGAGATACAGCCAATCAAATATTGCATATTGCGGTAACGTCCTTGTTCTTTCATAATCCGAACAGACGGTTACACTGAGCTACACGGCAGCCTGCAACACAACACAAGAGCCACAGACTTTGAACAACAACAACCCACATTAGCTTTCCTGCTAAAGTCTCCTAATATAACTTGCAAACATGAGCTCCTGTCCTGCACCGTAGCATGTTGAAGCAGCGACCAAACAAACATTCCCCTGCGAAAAGTGCTCCGCTAATGTCAGATTACAGGCTAGATAGCTAATTATCTGCTCAGCTGCAGCACATTAGCACCATGTAAAGGTATCCGCAATTATCACTTGGGTCCAGATAGATGTCGGTGTGCTCTTTACTGTTTAATACCAACAACAACATGCGGTCTGTAGGCTACAGCGCAAGTTTGTTTACTTTGTCTCTAGCTCCCTACAGTGCAACACTGGCACTCTGGCAGCCTGCCAGCAGCTGTCAAGAGGCTACGCACACCCGCCGTTAGCCTGTGACATTTTTACTTAACAAGGGAAGTCTAAGGTACCAAAATATGCAATCAGCATGTCCCTAGTCGGAGCAGTTTTAGTGTCCAGTCTATAGCATCTATTTGTTAATAGTGTATTTAGACAAAACAAAGTGAAATACAGTTCATCTTTCTACTCCCATAGGTCTTTGTGTGTAACTTTCTATGTTTATGTGTTTTACTACAGCTAAAGGACACTAAGTCAGCGGACCAAAAGACCACATTACTGCACTTCCTGGCGCAAGTGAGTGAGGAGGAATTTCCAGATGTGATAACATTTGTTGAAGACCTGGAGCATGTGGACCGATGTAGCAGAGGTAAATATTATTAATATGATCTGAAAGGAATCACTTATTGTGAGTCTTTTTATGCAGATAAGGATCCCTGCTCTAATTATCAAGTAACAAACGCGCTTCTTGATCATTTTAACACTTCGTCTACCACCGACTGTCTGTGATATATTCACAGTGTGACTATGGCTGTTATTTTTGTTTTTCTGGCCTGCTGGTGTCAGAATAAGTTCACAGGCAGTTTTAACCACTTCCGACCAAATCAACATCCCTGGCGACTTTCCGAGTGGTCTTACAAATACTTAATTAGTACTAAAGTAGTGTGACTATACTTTGAGCAAACATTCAAGGTATACAAACAAGACCCTTTTCCCCCTCTCTCTTACAAACTGTCTGTCTGCTTTGGCCTCTTGTTTGATGTTGGTCATTAAGCCATATTGCCTGACATAAACAATAGGGATGATATGGACAATTATAGCGGTACATGATGGGAAATATGAGCCTAATGAAAAAATAATGAGCTGTGTGGGTTGTCCAGCCGTATAAACTACCAATATAATTAACCTTATAACATGTTAACCTTGCTTCATTTCAAATCAGTTAAGTTTAACCCCTGAGATCCATTGCAGCCAGACAAAATAAAGTACTTTTACTTGAGCTCCTATAACGTAATCTCAGGGGAGAGTCTGGGTTCAAGATCACTGCACCCGAACACAGCGGTGACATGCGGAACTTAAAGAGATTCAGTGAGTGAACATGTTCAATTATATTCTATTAACACAAATTACAGTTGATATTATATTTAGTTTTTCATATTTGCTTGCTTTGACAGTATTTGAGCAGTAATGATAGATCCAGTTATTAAAGGATGTTGGTTTTTTTTAGAGCTTAATGATAAACAGAATGACCTAATGCCAACCTTCTTACCAAGACAGAAATGGAGCACTCTTCTTCTGTTTTCCTTTGTTTTACTTTAAGGTTTACTGTTACCTTTCTACTTTTGTAGCTCTCTGGGGATGATTCTGGTATTAGATGCTTTGTTGATGATGTAAACATGCGTTGTATTTTATCAGTTTGTTGTTTGATCTATGCCACACGCTGCTCATTTGCACTGCGGTTTGATAGGAACATTAATCTTTTTCTGTAGCACAACAGTTACAGTTTATTTTCATGTCATGTCTACTGCTCAGATGAATAACAATAGACTTTAGAGTTTAAATGTAGTTTAAGCTTCGCTGTTGCTTTAACTCAAATTGACTGTTTTTTAAAATTTAATTTGAAGCGCGGGCATGCACACAACACAAACGCTCACACACAGCTCTGAGTATGGTCAGTGTATTGTGGAGCCTAGAGTGTGGTAAAGGTCACAGGCAAGCAGAGAGAGACCGGGTGGTCAGAGCAGACTCTGTCATAGTCTTTGTTCATATTGCCATGGGCAACTCTCAGGAGGAAGTAGTGAGCGGCCGTGTGTGTACTGTCACAGCACGCTTCTTGTTGCTGCAAAGATGATTTTACCCACTGCTCCATTCACAGCAGGAGAGACAGAATGAAAGGGTGAGGAAGAGAAAATGAAATGTGCAACTTTATTGTTTGGACTTCCTCGTGAGGACCCCTCCAGGTTTTGTTGGTGCTTTAATATTCTGCGGATAACGATGCTCCTGTTGAGTGTTTCATTTTTCCCAACTGTGCTGCGTGTCCATAAGCCAATGACCAAGACTCATAAGTAAAAGGGCGAGATCGATGGAAAGCACAATCGCTGGGTCTCTCTTCGAGCTTTTTCAACCTCCTTACATCATGCCCTTTGCGAGTATATATTTGTATCCATATAGTTGTCGTGTTCTTCTCCATCACAGTCTTTCTCCGTGTGCCTGTGCCATTATGAGATGCATACACTAAGAGTCTCATCTCTCCGTATCTACTATTCAGACACCCAAATCCCATTTCGTCTTTGTAAACCATGTGTGGCTTCCTTTTCATCAGGTCTGACAGCCATTCGGGAGGCCTGAAGACGCACTAAAAGGATGTGTTACATTCACAGACGCTAACCAAAGAGCTTACTTGAGCATGAAAACAAGGTTGGATAGAGGTAGCAGTAATGATTTGCGCTGAAAGCCGCTGTCTTTTGACTGTGTGTAACACAGCTTTCGTTTCCCCCATTGCCGGCGTCTCTCATGGAAGCAAAACTGCAGCTTAGATCAGGGTTCCTTTGTGTCTGTCTTCTAATTCCTGCCCCTCTCTCTTCTGTTCAGCACTACAATCATTATTTCTCATGACATTGAGAAGCAGTCCTTGTGTGCTGCTTCTCTCTGTCATTTTCTATGTGTCTATCTATCTATGTATCTATTTATGTCTGTCAATATCTCTCTGGGTCTCTCTGTCTATCTATTTGTGTCTATATCTCTGTCTGGTTTTTATTTTGCGCTCTTTCCCCTTTCTCTCCTATTCCTATTTCTTTTGTTTTTCAACACAGACACACGCACAATACGCAGCAGTCGGGTTCGTGCAATTAGGGTGGTTTGTCGAGTGGTACTTGCTGCAGATCTTGATGTTCAAATCAGACAAACACATTTATGTGCTCAATCAGGCTACTTCAGCTCTTAAATCTTCAAATACCACCTTTTAGCAGCAGAAACGCAGCTCACTTCTAAAGCTATGTGTAAGACTAAATAGACGTGTCTGCATGCATCTTATTCCACAAAGACAGAGAAGCTGTTTTGACTCAGATTCTGTTCAATGCCTGTGGCCCTGAGGAGTCATTGAGGAGTAACCATATATTGAGAGGCTTCTGTAATATCCGGTTGTTTTGCCACGAGGGACGAGCCTCAGGTTGAAGGTATATACATGTATATAGTATGAGCAGTGTACAGTGCAACTTACATGTCAGTGACCTTCATGCTCTTTTTGTATTTAGTAGGTGCTCAGCACATTGAGAGTGTGCACCAGGATTTCTTCAATTACAAGTCTCCAGTTCCCAGCCTCTGGCACCATCAGTCTAGTCACACTGGTCTGTCAGGCTTCGGCCTCAGGAGGCAGTTCTGCGTTTTTTCAGTCTCTTAATTTCCATACATCATAGGATGATCTATAGTTGAGCTCTGCGCGTGTAGTGGGGCTGTTTGTGAGTGAGTATGCATGGTCGTGTGCTTCACTCGGTCTCATTTATAGCACAGCAGGTTGGCATAGTAATAAAACGATGTCAATGGGGGATTTGACCTCCACAAATATTCCAATTATTATTCTTCCAAAACATCCTATATCTGTCTGCAACCCCTCTGGACCACAGAGGCATTCAGGCACCACTGCTCATAACAATCACTCACGCTTTAACACACAGAACGAGAGAGCAAGAGCAGGGTGGCCAGAGAGAACAAAGAAGACCTGAAAACTCTGTTTGTCACCGTCCCACACGGCAATGATTTCACAATTCCAGAGTTGTATGTGACAGATGTGTGTTTGTGTAGAGCTTCAGCATCATCTGTTTTTGAAACACATTTCTGTGTGTTTAACTGAACGTTCCAGCTGCTGTACTCGCACTCCAGGTAGATTTTCTCCCGAAGCATATGCCTCAATTTTTGTTACCTGCATGTCCGTTCTTGGTCATGTGCCCCTCCACCTGGGGGAGCCTAATGAAAGAATAATAAAAAAAAGCTTGCCGTTTGGATTTTGATGCGCAGAAAAGAGGAGATCCTGCTCTGTTTTGCTTTCTGCCCCATCCCTGGCTCTTTTCTCATTCAGTGCATCACTGGGCTTTAATCATTTCTATTAACATTGACTGCTTGTCTGGCCTCCTTCCACTTCTGCACGCTGCCCACAGCTCATTCAGCAGATATCGGCTGCTTGGTTATGCAGAAGACTGTCAAGAAAAAGAGACAAAGATTAAAATGGAAATGATAAAGTAGCAAAAGAGTCAGTTTCTGATTGTTTACTTACGACAATTTGATCTCTCATACTAATCATATTGGGCATTGGTCAGATGTATGGAAATCATTAATTAGTTAGTTAAAGGTTTATAGTTTTTTACAAGTGTTGACAGAACCCAAAGAGGCCATTAACCTTTAAGCTCAGAGGCAGAAGGGGTTTGAGACGATATATTTCCGTTTGGTTTTCTGACACTCGTAGAATTTCTATAGAAATCAAGATGATTCGCCGAAACCACATAAATGTCTCTCGATGCTCCAGCCGACATTTTACTATTATGTTACTTGTAACTAACTGAAGTATTTTGTCATATATTTGGAGTACTGCTGATGTGTGACCGTGACATTAGTACAGAACCCAGTTTATTAAAAGGAAGGACATCTCATATCTTTCAACAGCCTCCTCGTCCTAAAATGTTGTACAATACGTCACTGTAAAAAGTATAAATCATTATTAAGTTGTTGATGCGGTCTCATAAAGACCTTTTTATTTATAGCCTTTATTTAACCAGGAAATCTCTTGAGATACATTATGTCTTTAACAAGACGGCGACCTGGTCATAATGGCAGCTTAGAGTAGTTAACACATAGTCGCATAAGAACACACTCAATTAATTTACAACATTCACCTATAGCACAATAAAACAGGACCTGAGAGGAGATAAAGGCCTTTACTGTTTAAGAAGATTATAATCGCTCTCCATTGGAATTAAGTCTTTAAAAATGAAAAATACAATATAATAAATAGGGTAAATACATGATACAATAGATACAAATAAACATGTACATTTGTCATGTTTGAATTCCAATTAACACGTCATTAATTTTCCTATCTTTGTAGTTAACCTGTGTAAACTTGTGTTCTTTTTGTCAAATATTTTTTTGGTTTGGATTTGAGTCCGCAAAACATCTGTTGCTATTGCTATAGTTTCTGTTACATCCATTTAAGACAGATGAATCGTTACTTTTTCAACTTATTGATTAGCGCATTGGTGACTTTAAGGCAGGGGTCGGGAACCTATGGCTCTTTCGATGACGCGATACGGCTCGCGGACAATTTTGAGCTGACATTTTTTAACATGATTAACAAGTAATAAATAATTATATTGTGTCATTTTAAAGTTAAAAATGTAGCAGCGGATTTTGTTTTAGTTCTCCCCTCTCCTTTCCTCCGCTCTGTCTCTGACTAACTGTGTGCACACGTGTGTGGGGGCCCTTCGCGAAACAGCTGAGGAGAAACTGCGCAAAGCAAGCAGTAGACCAGAGGGTGTCGAACTCAATCACTGAGGGGGCCAAAATGAAGGCATCGTTTCGGAGGTGAAGCTTGGAAACTGTGCAGCGCCCACAGAGTCACACTTTGCCTTGAGTCTTGAGGGTGTCGTTACACCGGAGGTCAATCCGCTCCATTTGGATGTTCACATGTGCTGTTTCCATGTGCTGATTGCTGAGCAGTTCATGCGGCTCTCAAGGAAATACATTTAAAAATATTTGGCTTTTATGGCTCTCCCAGCCAAATACGTTCCCGACCCCAGCTTTAAGGGGTAAAGAATCTTTGAAATATAATTGTATGGTAAATAATCCAGGGTTTAATTTAACACAGATGGTTTAAGATTTTATTTTCTATTGACATCAAGTGAAACACACGATTTTACGTCCATAATAGCTTCAACATTGAGAATATTTTTCCTAAAACATAAAAATATGAAGATTTCTTTCCACAAAATCCAATATTTGGCTGTAATCTTCTAGTTAACCCCTACTGAAACAGGGTTCCACTTTCCTTTTACCGTCCAGATTGGCAGGCTTACCAAAATCAATGTAACAATCAGGCGGTGCAGAGCAGTCACTCTCTGAATACTCCTCTGATTGAGACGTCATTGGAGGAAATGTACTCTGTAACAGGATTTTAAAGGAATGGTGAGCTGTAGCCTTTCCAATGCCTTCATTCCCAGTGACTGTTAACTATTAATGCCAGTGCCGAGAGACGGAATAAGAGCAGTAAGAGTAAAAATAGGACTTTGAGGAAAAAGTTAAATGTCCAATGAGTAGAAAGAACCAATGTGATAACCATTTGTCAGGTACAGACGCAGTAGATGGACTGTAGTTAATGTCATACAGTATGAGGAAGTTCTTATTACAGTTTGTTTGGTCTTCTTTCTCAATCATGAGTGACAGCTTAATACCATTTCTTTTCAGCCAGCTGGATGACTTGTGTAGTTTTGTACCTACATTCACATGCTCAGCTGCAGTGAAAAGACTACTCTCACTCCACTAAAGACTTTTCTTTAAAGACGAACTGTACAACCGTACAGATTTATTTATTTGAATATTTGTAGTTAAGATTTCGGTGTGTGTGTGTGTGTGTGTGTGTGTGTGTGTGTGTGTGTGTGTGTGTGTGTGTGTGTGTGTGTTTCCAAGACGGTATGGAAATGGGAACCTCTTCTAATGATCACACACACATGTACACAGAACAGCACAGCACTCACAGGGAAATGTCTCTGCATTTAACCCATCCTTGTATTGGGAGCATTGGGCATCTATTATATTATCAGCGCCCGGGGAGCAGTGTGGGGGTCCGGTGCCTTGCTCAAGTACACCTCGGCAGTGTCCAGGAGGTTAGCTGGTACCTCTCAAAGTATCTGTCCATACTTTGTCCGTTCGGGGACTTGAACCGGCGACCCTCCAGACCGAGCTACTGCCACCCAGTTTGTCCAAGACATTATGTTTCCATCCGTAAAGCGTTTTTTATGCTATAAATTCAGCGAGAAGCTTAGCTTCATTAAAGTTCTCTCTTTTTTTCCCTTTTCTTAAAGCATGTATTAGGATCAAGGGACATTTGAAACTACTTAAAAATAAGCAGCTTATGCCTTTTTGTCAAGCAGGGTCTAATCAGGGTAATTTAAGCCATAGGCTATATTCAGTGACTAGCTTAAAGTGTCAGCTATGACCAACTTAACAGAAAGTTAGGCTCAGTGTTCCCCTGCTCTCCCACCTGCATGATCCATGCACCTGTTAATACGACTAAAGACAAAGGAAGAAGGCCGTCGAAATGTTTCTACTCCAACAGTCATCTTAATACTTCAATCGGTTACTCTGTTTTTTTTGTTTTATAGCAGGTGTTTGCTTTCATGACAGTATGTGTGTCAGTAAGGGCAACGTGATCTTGTATTCATTTAATTGTTTACGAAATAAATACACATGAGCATGTAAGAGAGGCAAATAGAATAATAAAAAGATATGTATTGAACGTACCTTCACTTGATGTTTATTTCTTTCCTCAGTTATTGTTTATTCCCATTGTTTATTCCCATGGTGTTTCTGGCACAGGGTGAACTCACAATTACCATGCTTTGCAATTGAGCTAGCGCCTCTTGTTTTATTTCCCTGTTATTTTGTTGTTGTTGCATATGTTGTTTCTCTGTTTCTTTCAGAGCTTCACAATAACATTGCATTTGATTGTACATGTAATTGAGTTGTTCTCTCTCTGCTTCTTTCTTCACATTTCCTTGGCATGTGGGTGTGTTTCTGTGTGCTTTTATTAATGTGTGTGTGTTTTGATATACGTGGGTGTGTGTCAGTGTCTGCAGAGAATCTGGAGAAGAGCCTCAGGCAGATGGAGAGGCAGCTGCTGCAGCTGGAGAGAGACCTGGAGACTTTCTCCTCCCCAGATGACCCCAACGACATGTTCCTCACTAAAATGGCAATATCCTTTTACACACGCATTCATTCACCCACCAGTTTGGGGAATTATTCAACGAGTTAACTGTAATGAATCAGAATGTTACTGGTGCTGGAATGTTTATGTTTCCCGTGGTGCTGCAGAAGAGCAAGTTTTCATAGCTTAACACATAACTGAACTTGTGGTATGAAGGGAAGGAAATCTAAAGTCTCTTTGGTTGATCAAACGCCCAGTAAAATACATTCCCTTTACCTTTTACATGATGAAATACTGTATTCATGTTACCCTAAACCTGGCCTCCCTCCCCCATCTGCAATTTTCTTAAGACATTTTGTCGTGAAAACTCGAGAAGGTGACTCTGCTCCTCTCCCTCCAAATCAAACATTCTCACCGCTGTGTTTCTACAAGAACTATCCATAACACATTGTGAATCTCTCAATACAGCTGTGGGTGATGTGTAGAAGCCATGAGTGGCATCCCATTCCATAGTCAAGTTTTTAGGTACCAGTACCCGTCTCCGCTCTCTTTTTTTGAAGGATACTTCACGCTGAGGGCAACTTGAAAATGAAGATACGAAGATGAGAGAGGGAGAGTTGGGACAGAGGAGAGCATCCTTCGTCTTTCTGTCACTCTTTCTCTTTCACAACGTCAGTCATTGCTGTATGTTCCCGGAGACGGAACACGAGATCAAGAATTTTAATGTTTTATTTAATTGTCAGTTAATGATAATTAAGCAAAAGCGCTAATTCACAAAAACATAAATAAGCACTTTATCTTAGCTTTATTTGTTGACAGCTGTCCATATTTGTTTGGCAGCAGTGTTAATTATTCACTGTCCTTTGAGGTACTTCTGGTGGATCAGGTTGACAGGCATGTCTCAGACCAGGTGTGTAAGTGTGTGTTCAATAATACACCAGTACCTAGCCTTCTTCATGTAGTTTTGATCGATAGCCTTGGGGCTGGGGCAGTGATGGCTTTTCCTGCAGTCGTTAGCAGAGAACTTGAGTGCCACACAGAAAGGTTCACTGAGAATGGATTTGACAGCTCTGTCTTTCACTGCGTCGCTTTCCAATTCCAGGTGCCTTGCACAAAAAATGTCTTATTTTTAGCAACACTGATTAAAAAGTCCATCAAATGTGCAAATTAAATCTGAAATCTTACTGTAGGCTTCTAATAAAAAATGAAAACACCAAACGTCAGATCGACACACACACACACACTCGCGTATATACTCATTAGGGCTTACTATCACATATTTGATCAAGATGTCATTCTTCTGCTCAGATGTCGTATTCACCCCAAGGCCATCCATATCCCACATCCCACTCCTCACTGTGCTCATATTTTTGGAACTTAAATCCACAAAGCACGATTTAACGGAAGTCGGCAATTAACTTTTGTTAGCTGAGGCATCAGATCCACTGCAGTTTGGATTGGTAGCCTAATTAATGGTCACAACCTGCATCCACAAGCTGTAAATGAGATCTGAGCATCATAACGTGTAGTGTAGTGTAGTGTAGTGTTAAATCCTGTTCCTGACTCATTGAAACAACACAGGTATGTGACTTGTGCATCTTTACATTAACTCTATTGAATTCTTCCCCTACATATTTTGTATTGCATTACAAGTACATTTTAAATCAATATTGGCGAGTTGTTTATATAATCAAGCTCTTTAAAGGGAATTTTGACCGCACCCTTTTTCTATCATCTCACTTGAGAGAATACTGACCATTACCAAACGATACTCATATCTTTGAAGATTCCCAGTCATTCAGGTCATGGGATATCTAAAAGCAAAAGATCAAACTCAAGGAGATGTGATCTTTTATTCTTGAAGTTCTTCTCGGCTCATCCTGAAGAAGCCTCTTTAAAGATGATACAATCAAGTTTAAACTTTACACATGGCGGCTTCACCTTCAGCTGACGACAGTAATGATTCCAACCCGCAAAGTCTACAGTCACCAGCTAAACACGGGAAGCCTGGACTGTCACATTGGTGACATTGAAAACTCCCATTATTGCTTCATGCGCCACTCGAGTATACAGATACTGTATTATTATTATTCTAGTGTTACACTGAATGGGAGCTCAGATTGTAATGGAGGCATATTAAAACGTGAGTAACTGAAGGAGAATGGGAAATGGAAATATGATGATGAGGGAGGGGGGGTTAACAGCAAAGGATCAGTAAGAAAGAAAGCTTGAACAGAATTTATGAGAATGAGCTGCAGTTGACCACTGATTTCTCTGGAATAGGGAAGAAGTCAAGAGCGCGGGGAACAGGGGGGAGGAGAAACATTTTGCACCCCATGATACTTATCAACCATCGCTCTCAGCTATTTCTTCTTTTCTTCCTCTCTTGCTTTCCATCACCTGCTCAGGCTTTTCCTCGTGCCTCTTTCACCCAGCTCCTGGCTTGCAACGATATTACTGACGAGTCAATCTGGGAGCAGTGGCTGTTGAACTGCATTTACCCAGCTGTGGACAGGTAGTCTCATCCCCAGCCAGATTCAACGGAGGCCAGACGTCAAATAGGTCCATCAATTGAGCTGTAATAAAGGTGCTCGATAGGAGCCAAAGAGGCTGCCCACATAATTGTAATACCACACACACAGTCACTTTTGCTTCTTGTCTGCCATGGAACAGGATTGTTGGGGTTATTAGCAGGACTGCTGGTTAGGGACACATCATTTTCTTTCTTCATTGATTCTCACCGAGAGTTACCCAGACGTTTTAAAAGAAGCAGAATGGTTCACACTGATTCTAACCCAGATTGTGTTTTGCTCCTCCATAAAAAGCTTTGACTGTTATTAAACAAGATCAGTATGTTGAAAAAACAGCTCAGGATATGCTTTTGGAAATTAATAATGACACACAAGTGCTAATAATATAACTATGAATTATTTTTGAACAGCAAATTCAACTTGTTAGATTTGTGTGTGTGTGTGGGGACTTACAGTAGACTTTCTTCACAGTGTGCCCGGGGATGTGTATTCATGCTCTCCCTCTCCCAATCACTCTGACACTGACACCTCTCCAGCTTAAGTTGACACAACTATTACCTATTTATCCTCATCCACGCACTTCTCAGATATCAACATAGCAGAGCTGTCCTTTGCTTTGTTATAGATTAACCGGGAGAACCTTTTAATGCTCTTCAATCTTCCTTGCTAGTCAGTTTGGGCAACGATTACGGCACAGGCACTCTTAAAACAAGTAATATTTTGCTACAGTAAATCTCTGTGTTGTATATCCATGTCTGTGAGGACCAGCGCTTGGCACTACATCGTTGGTCCACGCAGTCGGGGTAAAAAGCACATTTCCAAGGTTAGTCAGCCTAAAAAGCATAAGCAGACTTGGACTGTACTTGCTGCCACATTTGGCACGGAACCAGTGTCGAGTGCGCAGTTAAACGCAAATCCGCCATTATCTGCTGTGTTTACATTGATTGTGACATCACAATTCAGAAAGCTTTTCAGTGAATTATAATCTGATTGGATTGCTTTTGAAATGACAGTCTGGCAGAGGGGGGGGGGTTGAAGATAAAACAATTTGAACTTTGAGTGCGGTAAAACCTGCCCATGTGTGCATGTTGGTCTCCTTGTTTTCAGAGTGGAATATATTAATTTCTATCTTGATTTGTGATATTTTATGTGCATGTCAAATAAACCAACACACTTTGCCAGCAGCCAGACATGAGTCACAGATGCTGTGGGCTGCAGGGGGTCATGGCAGTGAACACATTGTAGCAGTGACTTGACTGACAGTATCGGAGCTCCTCATGCCAGCATCGCAGTTTACCACTGAAATTCTGTTTTCTAGCTTTTAATCCTTATGACAACAAATGTGAATGCTTTGGGGTTGGTTTTATTTCTACACTTCCTCTATTGCTTTTAAATAAGGGATTAGTATACTTTCTGCAACATTTAATAAACATTTCATTTGTAACATGTGTGTTGGTGACCTTGACCACAACCTCCACAGCTTCAGCAAGGTGGCCAGGGAGCAGTATGGCAAGCTGGTGATAATGCACAGCAATATGGAGACGCTATATCAGAACATGCTGGAGTACTTTGCCGTTGATCCCAAGAAGACCTCTGTGGACGAGCTGTTTACTGATCTCAGCAACTTCCGCGCCATGTTTACCGTGAGTACACTGTTCCGTACATTAAGCCTTAGAATCAGGAAAGCTTCTTTTTCTGAGCATGTTGTGTGGAAGTGCAGAGAATAACATATTCCTGTAAATGTTCACATTTGATAGTGATTGGGGGGGGGGCTTGTGTTTAATGAGTTGATTTTCAGTGGGATTAGCAGTACCTGGATTAGTTGTGCGTTACAGGAAGTATATGATTACATTTTAATATAACATTTAAAAGAATGATAATTAATGCAGCTTTAACTTATGTTTTAGTTGATGTTTACCAGAAAGATGTTAATTGAAACAATTTGAATTGTGCCACATAGATACTTTTAAGCAACTACACTTATTAAACGAAAACATTTTACAGTGTCAATTCATGTGGACTGGTGTTCCATAAAACCATTAAAGCATAATTAACACATATTTTAAATTACGGGTGTGTTTGCATTTCGTGTCTTATATCAACTAATGATATGTGGAAATATATGCCGGCTTTACGAACTACATTTGTGAGTAGCACTGATGTAAGCCAACCTTTTAACAATATTTAAATCATGCACACGTTGCATTTTAAACGTTTACTATTTTTATTTGTTGTCTGCATCAAGACTGAACCTCAATTTATTTTTGTGATTCTCACATCAGTGTCCTGTGGTATAAAGCGAAGCAGAACAGTGCCAGTCCTGTGTAGTCCAGTCTCACCCAGACATTTATGTCATCACTGAGCTCTGTGGCCTTATCAGTCTGGCGCTACTGTGAGCTGTGGAGCTGTGGAGACCCACTGTGTTTAATCAGCGGGATTAGTGGCACAGGCCACTGGGTGCGACAGATAATAGTAGCTAATTAGCCTACTAAAGTTCCTGCCCTGCCCCCAACTTAACATCTACCTCACACACACACATGGATTTCATGCCTATTTGCCTTTTTGCCATTAGTTATGCTTTAAATGTTCTTGTAGTCCAAAAGCTCTGTCTGTACATGTGTTGGTTTTTCAGGGAGAGTAGTTGTTGTGCGCCTGATGTAGACATTACCTGCATAAGTATTGTTCAGGCTTTCATGTGCTACTGGTAGATAAAAAGACTTGTTGTGGGGAATTGCATAGTATACAGAGTATGTCTTGAAGAAAAGGACCCATGGTTAAGCCAAGTGCTAACAAGGGAAAACCACATTAACACTGTCCAGCTTTCAAAAGAACACATTTACTTAAAGCTACAAGAAATGTAAAAAGTCATATTTTTGCTATAGATATTTGGATAATATTGTGCTTGTGAATTATTTTGGTCAGGATAATTGTGTAAATCTGATTTGACGATCCTAGTACTAGTATCCTAGCACAAATTATTTCATTAGTCCTGCCCTCTTCCCTTCTTGTATGATCAATTTCACATCCTAACACTTGCCGCTGTATGTGGGATCTACCCTGAGACTTAAGTAACGACACTACACACAATCTTCACAGGCAATCCAACAACAAATATTCCCAGATGCTTTGCTTTTAGCCTCACTGTTCCTTTGTTTCCCCCGATGCTATTGATCCCAGGACTTCTCTGTGGTGTGATTCTTTTTCCTCACCTTAATAGCCTCAACTCAGTTCATCACTGGCTGTGTTCAGATATGAGTCAGACCCAGAGTGAATGATGCAAATCTAAATATGTTCCATGTGTTTGCTTTAATGGAAATTGATATTAATGAGAATAATATTATAACCTACGTTATTGGCAGAACATTGCCACATATTGCAGCTGTAATCCCTGTTGTTTTAGCTCCACGGTTCAGGCTCGAGTTATGCTGTAGTAGTGTTTATATTCTGACCAAACATAACAGTTAATGACTCTGCCAGTGAAAGGTGAACAAGCCAAGTGTTATAAAGACTCGCGTTATATGGTCAAAACTCCCAAGATAGCTATTTATTTCACTGCTTTAGGTCAGCAATTCGTTCTAATGGTCACTTCACACGGACATATCTTGGGAGAAGCCAAGGCTAGGTCAATGAGCGTAGGCATACAGTAAATCTCAGCACCGTGACCTCTCGGTCAAATCTGTGTCAGCATTTACCCTGCTGTGCCAAGGACCATGCTAATAGGTGTGTGCTGCCTCTAGACCATTGCCTGAGTCGAACTGAGCCTTGAACTGTGTGTATATTGCTCGCATAATGTGTGTGTGCGCGCCTGTTTGTTTGTATGCGTTTGTCATTTTCTGTTGGCAATTTTTATAGGGAAAGCTGCTTAGCTTTTTCACACACAAAGACGGACCCACACACTCGTACACACACGTACAGCATGCTCAGTCACCCGTAGGAAGGAGACCCAGGGCGAGGCCGCACATCTGACAGGAATCCAATTGAGCGTGTCTAATGGCGGACATCCAGGAGAGGAGGAGGGGGAAGCAGACCTGCAGTGATGAAGGAGAGTGGAGGGCAATTTCCTCAGAGAGCTGGTTCTCTCTCTGCCTCTCTCTCTCTCTCTGTCTCTCTCTCTCTCTCTCTCTCTCTCTCTCTCTCTCTCTCTCTCTCTCTCTCTCTCTCTCTCTCTTCTTGCTCTCTCTCTCTCTACCTCTCTCTCTCTCTTTCTTGCTCTCTCTCTCTCTACCTCTCTCTCTCTACCTCTCTCTCTCTCTCTTTCTTGCTCTCTACCTCTCTCTCTCTCTACCTCTCTCTCTCTCTCCACCTCTTTCCCTCCTTCAGCGCAACATTACAGTAAACTGAATGTGTTGTCAGAAGCCTAACGCAACATGACTCTTCATCTTTTTGTAGTTTCAGACTCTTCCCCCTCTCTCAAAATCAATGTTCCTGCAGTTCATTAATTTTCAGTAGTTAGATCATTTTTGCTTTCAATATTTTATATAATTGTTTACAATATAGATGAATAATTCAGATTTAAAAAACAAATGAAACCTGCCTTACCTGTGCTTAAAATTAACTTTTTTATGTTACTGTTTTTATGTGACTCTTTTTTACTTTTATTATTCTAACATTGCTAATTGCTTCTGTGATGCCCTTTTGTGCTGACTGTGATCATATTGTTTTTGTTTTTACTGGAATGTTTTGATGTAATGTTCTTTAGTTGCTCTTTTTCCTGTTCTATTCTCTTTGTGAAGTGTAAGTGTGATCCTCTCTTAAACAGGCCCACTTGTTGTATTGACCCGTTATTGACTAATCATTGTTTTCCCGCTGCTGGCAGCAGTAAAGGGTCCAGTTTTAAATAAGATGTACTTTTCCTCTACAGACTTCTTCTGTGAACTGCATAGCCGTATTATGGAAACCACCTGCCATTCTTTTTTTGCACTTGGAATTGGCAATGTCAGTTGGTTTGTTGATTGGTCAGTATGCCACTGAAATAACTCATAAACGTTATCATGGATTGGCATGTCATTTAGTTCTGACATTCATGGTCTCAAGAGGAAAAATACGATTGATTCTGGTGCCCTGACTTCCTCTTGTGCCACCACGAGGTAGACGTTTGCGGATTGTCATGAAATTTGCTACACATATTTAGGGCCCCTATAGGATCAATCCTAATGACTTTTAGTAATATTCCGACTTTCCCACATGCACCACCAGCAGACCAACGTTTTCACTTATTTAGTGAAATATCTTGACTTCTACTTGATAAAGTGGCCTAACAATTTGCACAGACATTAATGATTCCCAGATGATTTACCCTCATGACTTTTGTGATTCAGTCTCTTTCCCTCGAGCGCCATCAGCAGGTGGACATGTTTGGTTGTTATTGGCATACCTCTGCAACAATAGTTGGATTGTTGTGATATTTGACCTTCATGGTTCATGGATGATTTGTAGTAACTTTGATCCCTTTACCTTTTGATCCAGCACCACAATCAATTAGTGGGTAATGACTACATACCTGCAAAACTACTGACTTCCCCATCATCCTCAGCTGTACTGTTTGCATGCTGACACGCTAAACTAGGATTGTGAACATTGTAAACATTATACCTGCTAAACTTCAGCGTGTCATCATTATTATTGATAATGATGCATGTTAAGCATAATTTAGCTCAGGGGTCGGGAACCTATGGCTCTTTCGATGACCAGTTCGCAGACTGTTTCAAGAAACAGCAGAAGAGAAACTGCGCAAAGCAAGCAGTAGACCAGGGGTGTCAAACTCAATCACAGAGAGGGTCAACATTAAGGCATCATTTCGGGGGTGAAGCTTGGAAACTGCAGCGCCCACAGAGTCACACTTTGCCTTGAGTGTGGCGTTACACTGGAGGTCAATCAGCTCCATTTGGATGTTCACATGTGCTGTTTCCACGTCAACTGCAAATGGATTGCTGACGGATGGTTTTTCAGTGTTTGGAAACACGTAGTGACCAAAGTTTCCTTCTGCATCAGAGTCTCCCACAGGCAGCTTGGCTTGGAAAGCTCTCACTGCATCATACATGTCCGTGATCACACGGCCCTGAAGCTGCAGGTTTAACAGTAAGATGCTTCGTTATGTCGCACAAACAGGCCAGCTCACATTGCCACTTTTCGTCCCAGACATCTGTGGTGTGTTTCCCTTTGCTTCCAAAAACTGCCAGATTTCCTCACGCACCTCGAAAAATCTATTCAGCACTTTCCCTCGACTCAGCCATCGCATCACCATGTTCAGCATGTGTCTCCTCAGGAAAAGACTTACATTGACTCTTATAAAGTTACCTGTCTGTGTTACGGTGCTTATTACATGTTCCATCTCCAGAGCTTTACAACACAGCGCTTCCTGGTGTATGATGCGGTGATGCACCGTCAGCTCACCTGCATCTTCTCCCGCATCCTGCACTAATCCGCTCTTTTCATCACATCGCAAACCCGTCAGTTTGTCCCGGGGCATTGATTTAATTACCAAAACCGGCAGGCCAGTTGTGATAGAAAAATTATATTTTCTCGCGGGCTGGATATAATTGTGGCCTTGAGTTTGACACCAGTGCATTAGACACAGAAACGTGCTCATAAATTAGATAAATAACATTTAGTTTAGTTTATTTAATAAAAGATCACCTGTTCAATGTGAAAAGTGAGTTGTGAATATTAAATAAATAAAAATCAGAGGGGGGCGCGGGGTTCCTTTGGGGGGGAGGGGGGCACAGACAATGGTTAGGGAAACACTGCTTACCGCTTTTAGTACTCGGAGACGTGATATACTTAAAACTCAATTTTATTAAATATATGGCTCTCAAGGAAATACATTTAAAAATATTTGGCTTTTATGGCTCTCCCAGCCAAAAAGGCAAAAGGCACAGAGACATCACACACGTTAATCACAACAGTTAACATCCGTCTGCTAATTGCCTGACGATATGGTCAAAGTGGCGCCCTACTGTCTGTCAAATCCCAGCAGACACACATCAGACTATGTGTTTGACCACTGTGAGGAAACACAGGGTTAGCTGACTGTAAGGCTAAACAACTTTATAGAGATAACATAAAAGAAGACTATATGATAAATTGCCACGACACGTATGTCTTTTATAAGTTATTTGGTTTAAAAATACTGTTAAATGGAATCGACAGTCCAATCTGTGAGGCTGTTGCAAACGGCACTTATTTCACCACTGAGTAGCTCGCTGTCTGTACAAAGTTATTCGTGTTGAGGGTAGTGACAGCTCTGTTTGGTTGTTATAGTGCAACTATCTTTACATTCTGTTTTAGTAATTTAATTTGACTTTTTAATGAGAGCTGCTCGATAGTAGAGAGGGGAAGGAGTGTCAGAGTTTTCACTATGTTCACATTTGACATCCATCTCGGCTGACTAACTAACCTGGGATCACTTAATTCTTCCTTATTGAAAATGTATTATGTGTCAGTACTCTTGTCCTTCCCCTTTTATTTTCCTCATCCTCTCTGCCTGTAATTTACCAGATTGGATGCTCATTAAAAACATAGTCATTTGTGAACCAGTGGTTGCCAGGAGCAACTGACAGTTTTATTACATCAAATCAAAGTTAATTCTGTGGAGGAGTTGGCTTTATTTAAAAAATTGGGCTCTGAACAGCCATTTGGTATTCCTCTTCCTCTTCAGAACTCTCCTTCTTCTGAATTTCTATAAATCTGCTGAGTTGTTCACACCAGTGTCGTTAGCTGCTATTGTCTTGTTATGCGAGTGAGTTTAGATAAATGTTGTTTTTATCTGGTAAGCTGCCAACAAGCTGACATTTAATTGTGATCTGCATAAATAAGAACAACATATTTTCTCCAGTGAAACATCAAGGTCAGTGTGCGGATGTTGAACATCTATTATACTTTATACTTTGACTGTTCGTATGCAGCTTTACTCGAACATAGAGAACACAGGATATTGGACAGAAAACTAAAGTAACCGCTAACCTGCTGCTAACTACAGCTGCTGTATCAAAGTTGTCGACTTGCTAGTTTTTGATTATAAGTAATATAATCATAACAAACGTATGTGTACATCTGTCCATATTTATGACTGCAGTGTATAAGCAAATTTCCCTCTGAAACTGAAGAGGCGCTAAATCACAAAACTACAGAATCTTACATTATGTTGCTTTAATTATTTACGCCTGTGCTTCTCTGTTGCAAGTCAAAATGTCTTCCGTGAGATTGGCCTGTGGTCACTTGTATGCAGACTTAATAAAAGTCTATCAGTGGGGCTCGATAAGTGACTGCCCCTCTTTATTGTGCCACTGTGATTTTCCAAGTACAACACAGTTGTTTTTGTACTGTGTGTGTGTTTTTGTTTGGATCCATTAATGTTGGAGGCATTACTATTCCTATACTGACCTGCCTGTCAAGCCAGGGTGTGTGAATAACGTAACAGGAGGGGAGACGACGAGCAGGAGGAGGAGGAGGATGAGTTGGGTGTTTGATAAAAGCCCAGACTCCCTTTCTTTAAGAGACTGGCTATTGATCAGGACGGCAATCATGCTAGCACTCTATTAAATCATACGCAGTCTGTGTCCTGGCTGTGGCATTATTGAGCTATCGACACTCGTATGAGTTTAACAACCCTGCGGCACAGAGATTATAGAGCCTGTACCCACAGTGGTTGATGTACGGTAGATAGTATAGCTATGAAATAATTCTTCACAGACAGAATGTAATCAATGACATGTTTGACAAGTTTAGAAGTTGGCTGCATCTGATTTTGCAAATGTCAATAATATCAAAAGACTATTTCTGTCCCAAGACCTAATGGCACCGGTGATGCTTGCAGTCTCAGCCAATACTACAAGTGTTTCCAGTTTCAAAACTTGTATTTGAACAATGAATAGCATGCCATGCCACGAGCTCTACACCAATCATTTTTGGGCCATCAGAATATACAAATTAGGAGAAGGGACTTTGCTGTTATGTTGGTACCATTATGGTGTCTAAAGGCACTCGTGACAAGTTGTTTTGTGTCTGGCAAGACCGGTGTGCTAATCCACTTTAGTAGCCTCATCTGACTTTAATGGTGCCTAATAAAGATGTCCGTAGTGTTTGACAGCTGCCTCTGCCTTTGACAGGTTCTACACTACTGCAATTAACCCCACTTAGCAATCCATCTTGTTTTCTCTTTTTTTCCCCCCCACAGCAAGCACTGAAGGAAAACCTGAGGCAGAGGGAGTCTGAGGAGAAACAGAGGAGAGCACGGGTGGCAAAGGAGAAGGCTGAGCGTGAGAAGCAGGAGAGACAGCAGAAGAAGAGGAGGTTGCTGGAAGTCAATGCAGGTAGAGACCGTGCGCCAATCTGCTTTGCCTGTCAAGTCTTGCATTCTCCAGCCTTTTACAGGGAGCCGTGTGCTAAACCAATCTGGGGTCAAATGTTGCAAGAGATCATTCAAAAACGATGACTCTCATTTATCAATCAAAAGAAAGTCCCGTTTTAATGGATTAGAGGAGACCCCTAGTTTCACGCAATTCAGTATTCATCTCTTAAAACATTTAAACAGAAAGCATTTGTGCTTATGTATGATTGACTGGCTAAATAAGTAATGCAGGAAATCATTTAAATACAAAATGACCAGTTGTGTGATTTAAAAAGAAAAAGAATGTCATTATTAGTCTCAACTTTTATTATTTTCTGATCAATTAATATATCAAATGTAGTTTACCAGTTATGCAAAGCATGCGTTATCTTACCAGTCATTCACTACGTTGTAACACACTCTGTGTGATATGACGTCAATAATCACATTGTGTTGCGTTCTCTTGATTTGTGGACACTTGACGTGCTGCATTGTGCAGATTTCAACCTTGGAATTTAATGGTAACATTATCATTAATTGATTGGTTATGATTAATTGATTGAAGAAGTTCACCTCTTGCTTGACCTTTTCTTGGGAGGTCAAAGCACAAGTTACAAGACGCATGACTAGGATAGATGATTGCTGAAATGACCTTTAACCCAGGTCAGGTGGTTGAAGGGCAGCCTCTGTAACCACATTTCACCCAGTGAGTTACTCTGTTGTGTGCAGCATCATGCCACAGTCCATAAAGGGGGATGGATGAATCGGTAATTATTTGATATGAAGACAAAAATCCCAATTAATGTTATAACCTTTTCTTTAAGTTTTAACATTGTTTTGACACAGTTTTGGTCTCTCTTAGATGTAGCGCCTTTTCATATGGCACTTTGCTTTACTTTTTAGTCTCATTTGATTTTCCCCTGCACTGGATTGATAATGTTTTACCGATTACTTCCTGTATTTAATCGACTTATGATTTCAACTTTGCCCCAATATTTCAGCCAGGTGGTATGTGCTTTTGCACTCGTGTTCATATCGCATGCTTGCATATTGTCAGTAAATGTTTAGGGAGTGTATTTTAAACATGTTCTTTTCAAACACTGTCCATTGCTGTGGCCCCCAGATATAATGTAGCTAGAATGATAACTCTTATTTACAAAGCAGGTTCAGACACAGCTATAAAGAAGGCAATACATATCGTATGCCAGAGCATCTGGTTTCAGCTGCTAGTTGTTTTTTCCTTTCCCTTTTGGAGCACCACTGATGCAATAAACTTGTACAACAGTGCAGCCTCCAGAATTTTTCAATGCCAAAGCCAAGGCTGGCAGAGTAGCTGAGCTTGGCAATTCCAGTCCTGCACCAGCATCTATGGCTAACATGACTATGCCAGCCACTGTAGAACTCCTGTAGACGTTAGAGTTCAAGTAGAGAACCACCATGCTCCATCCAGGCCAAAGTACTGCTGTGGGGACACTACCTTGCCAAACTAAGGCCTCTCTTGGCTCAAACATTATACAAACCTCTTCCCTTAACTCTCGCCTGGACATCCCTCAATTGTCACCGTTTGCCACAGAGCGCCTGAAGTTTTACTGTGCCGGGCTCATCCAAATGAAGGGTTATGTCCGGTTTAAATTATTGAACAGGATTCTGGTAGACAGGTTATGTACTGTGTGTTAGTCCAGCATGTGCTGTATGTCATCCTCTGTCATGCTGTGGTTATCTGAAAATACCAGCAACAGGGTTAAAGCCAAACAGATGAATTACTCCCGGTAGGCCAGTGTTGAGTGTATGGGTTGTGTTTATGTTGAGGAGTAATGTCCATCGATTGATAGTAAACAGTCTGCAGATGTGAGCTTCAAGCACGGCTCTGTATCTGCAGTTATTGGCAGACAACATATCTGGAGAAATTGTTTTAGTCAGAGTTGTATTGTTGTTAGTTCTTTATTTTTGTTATATCTGTTATAATATGAATAAAATAAATTCAGAGAGAGAGAGAGAGAGAGAGAGAGAGAGAGAGAGAGAGAGAGAGAGAGAGAGAGAGAGAGAGAGAGAGAGAGAGAGAGAGAGAGAGAGAGAGAGAGAGAGAGAGAGAGAGAGATATGTGCGCAGTGCCTTTTTAAATACATGTTTACCCTTGATGGTACTTGCTATTATTTATGCAGTGTTTGCTGTCGCATCACACATGAGCACAGAAACACAAATCCCCGGCATGAAGCATGTTAGTGGCAGCATTACACTGCGAGGATGCTTCTCTGCAGAAGGCCCCGGAAGACTTGTGACGGTAGAAGGTAAAATGAATGCAGCAAAGTCTAGAAAAAACAATGCTCAAAACAAAAACTGTGCCACATTCTTTTAGAGAACGGCAGCTTGGGAAACAATTCAATCTGCAGCAAGACGGTCTTAAAAACAGCAATGTTAATGCCCTGGAGTGGCCAAATAGCTATCCAGACCGCAATTAAATCAAGAATTTAAATGCCATGGAACTAAACAGAGCCTGGGCAGTTCTGTAAGGACGAATGGGGAATAATTGCCAGTGAATTGTGTCCCGATGACAATGACCTAACCACATAAACTCAAACCAGTAATTGCTGCCTCTACTAAATATTGGATTATAGCGAGGCAATACTTATTTAATCAAAATTTGGGTTTCATATTTGAACTTAATTTATATGAGTTTGTTTTCACTTCGGCATACAATTGTTTTTCAGTTTAGCAAAGAGAAAGGGATTACAACACATCCACTGTGTTACAGTGTTTTAAACCCAGAAAAGGGACGCTGTATATTTGTGTGAATTTTAATGACTTGCAAGTTAGTGTTGTTACTCGCTCAGATTGACAGCTCTGACTTTTTCCCCCTGTGCTTGTGGGTTGAGTTGTTTTTCACTGCAAACTTTCTATTTCTGAAAAACTAGTTCAGAAATAAGAAAATCATGAGTATAAACTTCAGCCAAATTTTGTCAGAAAGGCTTATACAAATACGCCTAGAGCTTGAAATTTATTTAGATACGCTCAAATTAAGATAAAGCTAAAGGCAAACTCAGTGACATCCCCGCGAAGTGATGTTTCTGGCAATGTATGACACACACGTGCACATGCACACATGCACACATACATACACATAGATTGTTGGGATGAATATGTGATATGAGATTTGGCATTGTGCTGCCAACCCATGACAGGGTTTTCTCAAAGATCGGACTTATCGCGACAAGCGAGACAAGCGAGAGAGAGATGAGGCGAGAGATGAGAGAGAGGAGGAAGAGATAGAGGAGAAGAGAGAGCTAGAGAGAAACTCGGGGAGCTAGAGCGACTCATAGCGGATAGCTCTTCGATGTCTCTCTCTCCTCTATCTCTCCTATCTCTTCTCTCTCTCTCTCTCTCTCTCTCTCTCTCTCTCTCTCTCTCTCTCTCTCTCTCTTCTCTCTCTCTCTCTCTCTCTCTCTCTCTCTCTCTCTCTCTCTCTCTCTCTCTCTCTCTCTTCTCTTCACTCACTCACTCACTCACTCGCACACACACACACACACACACACACACACTCTCTCGCTCACTCTGTCTGTCTCTCAGCCTATTTATTAACTAAAGAGCTTTCTCTTTGTTTGTCGGGGAGGATTGTCCTCAATGGAGATTTTCTGTGTAATCATCTGATTATCCATCAATTCCCTAAAAAGCCCCAGAGAGGCTGCATATCCACATTATGCTGAAGGACACAGCAATGAGAGACAGGGGAAGGAAGGGGGAGGGTTTCCTGGAGGAAATGATCAAAATGGATTTTAGCTTCTTTACTTGCTACAGGTACCTGCATTTAGTTTGGTTTTTAGCTTTGCCTACTTAGGTATTCCCAAAATTCTCCCAGTTTCCTTCTTATTTCCATCGGTCTCTTTTACCTGCCACAGACTGGGCTTCTACCTACACAATGAAAATGCGGCCTGGCTTCATCATCGGCACTGTGTGTTCTGGCAGTCTGAGAGAGTGAGAGCATCAGCTTGCATACATTTGCATAGAGCCCTATAGAGATTGAAATTCAGATTGAATAGGTGTTTTTCCCTCCTCCTCTAGCTGTGCCTGGCTTGTGTATAACAAATCTGTTGCATTAACTCCCAGGGTAGGCTGGGAGCAGGAATGTTTGTGGAGCGACAAATTACACATCAGAGCTTTATTTAACATTCCCTACATGGCTACAAGCGAAATAGTCAAGTAGAAGAACAGCTAGAGATGAAACCCTGCATGAAAAGATGCTAAAAGCATAGGAGGGGCATAAGAAAGAGAGCGATAGAGAAAGAAACATGTGTCTGTGAAGCTTGTGTGAGATACTATAAGTTGTCATGAGATATAGTTCTTAAATACTATAGGCACAGTTAGGCCCTCTGGACCCTGCCTTAGTATTAAAGTGGTGCTCACATAGTTGGTTTGAATGTGATAGTTCCCTGTGTTGCTGTGGGAGCTGTTGTGTTCCATAGGGTGTGAATGTGTGACCCAACACAAAGCCAGTTATTGTTAAAACACTTGGAGTATTCAAAAAACATGTCCGCACTGACCTCTGTGGTGTGAAAGATATAAATAAGTATGTTGAGCCTTGTTCAGAGGTCTGTTCCTCTTCAACCCAACTGTGTTCTAGCGTGGTACAGTACTATAGTGTCACAATACGCCTGTGCAGCGCAGGGTGTGGAGAAAGCATGTTGTTGTCGCCACTAGTTGGTAGTGCGAGCCATATTGTTAGTGCAGTTACTCTTCAAAGTGTCGTGTTTGTGAGGATTTGATGTCATTTCCTCTGCTGTCTTTTGGTGTCTGGAGCCGGAGCTGCTTGCGTCTTCTTATCTTAAGAAATGTAACTGTGTTTGATCACCATTATTTACAATTAAGTTCAAATAAAAGTATTAGATGACATTAAATCCAAAGTGCTTCCATTATAGCCAACATCTTTTTGTTTTTGACTACTATAGTCTATCATTATTCTCATTGCTACTTGAAATCCATTTTGTCCAGACTTTGTACATCCTGCAATAGAAGCATAGAAACTATAAATCGGAAAATTTCATTAGGACTGCCTTTAACAGATTGCTGGAATGCCCCGGTTCCCAACATTTTCCGCTTCTGACATCTTAATACAAAGCAATATCTTCTTGTAACCCCCATCATACTGTGCGGAGTGCATGCCCATCAATTGTGATTTTCACAGACTGACTGACTTTAAATACTTTTAAGAGGCCTCAAAGGGTAAAACTATACACAATTAAACAAAACACTAGAGAAGTAAACAATTATATATTGTCGTATTTTGGTGGGGAACTGCTGTAATGGGTGAATGCTTATTGGGGGGTTCTTTATAAATGTACAGATTCATCACAGGTGATTAGGTTAATGAGTGCTCCTTGGCCACTGGTAACACATGAACATTTTTACTTGCAGCAGCAAAGACTCATTTTTTCTATTAAAAAGTTGTGAGGATGATCATCAGTAACCTCTTACACTATGTATTAGCTGGTTAGGAGGAGTGACCGTCCTTTGTACATCCTTATTCGTTGGCTCGGCTACTTGCTCAAAGTATCAGTAAAGTGGGACAGAGGGTATTCAACAGAGAGAGATGGGGCTGATTGGCCTTATTGCACCATTTGACTTCTTAAGTGTCCAAAGGGAACACAGTGGTCAGCCTGGGTTCATTGTACTCAGGTATGTAATTTTGTCTTTGTAACTTTTCCATCCCGGCCCAATTGACCCTATTTCCTGCCTTGCTCTAACCACCTCTGCTTCAACCGGGTCATTTCCCTGATGATAAGTGCCAGATCCTGTTGAGTAAAGTGGCGGGAAGCTTCAGTCTGGGTCTGAATAGAGGGTATAAATCAACACACATTCAGGCTGCATACAAACGCTGGTCTGAACAGGCTCTGATTAAATAGATGGTGATTGAATTTTCACTACAGACAAAAGCATAACTATAGCCTTTTCCCAGAGGTGGAGTTTAAGCTTTGTCTTGATTTTTCTCCCCAAGTTCATTCTTTTGTTTTGTGGTGGAATAAACACCTTACTGCTTTTATCTTTTTGTTGATCCGACATATACACGTGTACATCCACATTTGTACACCTAACCACATATGTCCACACATTTGTTGTTCTTTTTTCCCCCGCAACGAAGAGGAGAGTGAAGCTAGACACGCCGCAGTAGAGCTCATTTGGCTCAATCCTGGCTTTCTTGCATTACTAAAACGTGGGACTTGTAGAGCCGCAATGAAAAAGATGTGAACACAAGGTAGACACTATTACACTTTTCTTTAAATAGACATCCGTCCAAACCTGGACTGGTTTGTGAGAGTTTCTTCATCCTTTTGTGAAAGTTAAAGCAAAAAAATCCTCTGTGCACATTGCACACCTGTCATGGGAGCTCTGATCCCAGATGCAGCAGAATAGAAGTAGGCAGGCGAATTGTGCACATCAAAGCACCAATCAGTAGCTCTACTGCCAAAGCTGGGATACCACTCTTCACTGTCCCGTTCCTCTCGCTAGTCTTTGTTCTCTTGCCACCTCCTCCTCAGTACCACCCTTCACAAGCTGAATGACTATTTCAAACCCATTTCACAGCTACTAGCCTGACTAATATTCCTCTGCCATGTGTTCTTCCTCCATTACTATCCATGTGACATGTCTGTGATCTCTACGTTTGTGAGCATGTGGGTGTGAGTATATAAATATGTCTTATGATTTTCAGTGGTGGGCTTTCTGAAAACATCTCTTGTCTACATTCTATAAAGCAGTTTTGTGTCTCGGCCTGTCTGAGTTGCTCTTGATTGATGTGTAAAATTGGACTGTTTTTACTTCTGTATATTCCTGAGGCAGGAGATCTGAGTGGGTTTATTTTTCGTTGCCTCCTGAGGCACACAAAGTGTTTTATGTTACTGTGGGTTGGAGTCAAACGAAGTACTACACGTGAAGGCACACACTGCAGGTTGCGATAGATTGATCTGCCTCTTTCCTTTTTGCGTTTTCTGTGTGCTGTCTGTATTTTTGTGTATGTGTTGTGGAGAGTGGAGCTCCCTGCCTGTGATGAATTGCCACAGCAGTGGAAACAAATTTGGACGTCGAGGAGCGTTGGTTTTGCTCAGAAGTTCGCGTTGCTTCTCTGCTCTGTGTAATGATGAGGAACTGGCCACATATCAGCCAGAGGAGGAATGCAACTGTTGTGAATGAAAAGCTCAACAAATGCACACGCATGAGAAGACAAGCAAGGAAGTAGGCCATGATATATTCACCGTAAGTGCGTGTTTGTAGTCACAGCTTGGTGTAGGGGTTTGAGCACAAGTTGCACAACCAAAGCCCACGACCCAATGGACCCTCTGCCCTCAATACAGAAACTTCAGTGGGTTTGCTCTAAAGGGACAATGTACTGTGAAGCTGATTGACAGTTTTTCTAGGTTTGCAGAAAACCCACCATGTTGCCACGTGGTACTGTATGCATGAAAGCAGATGGCAATGTCAGTTTCCACCGTACAGTGTGGCTGTAGTGGGGGTAGTTAACGGCTCATGAAAGAGTTTCAGATTGAATGTAGAGCTTGTAGACATCTCACAGAGATGACAAGCTTTAGAGGTTGCTCACTGACTGCCATCTCAAGCTTTGGAAATAGACCAACGCTATCTGCGTCTGTACATATTTAAAAAAGATTACACACTCAAACATGTCCTCAAATGAGGGCCTTTTGAGTTTGAGTGCAGGGCTGGGGCATTTTACACATTTTGTTGTCAAGATTAACCAATGATAGTTGATAATGACAATCATGTTCATGTTGATCGTGTTAACTTAAAGTGACGACTTGGAGCCTTTCGCATCTGAATCATATATTCTTGCTATTAAGAGCATGTATAGCAGTTACAGTATATCAGCTGTAGTCTGTTCTTTTAGTAATAAACCGATTTAAATTGTGTATTCAGTCACAATCTGTGTTGTTGGCAATCGGCTGGTCTTGGAGCAGCAGATTATATCAGACACTGTGTGCTCGGTAGAAACTCTTGTTATATGATTTATTTTCTCATGTCACCATGTCGAGGCTTGGAAACCATCTTTTGCCTTCATCAACAAATATTTGTTCTCTGAATTATTTTTTCTTATTATTTTTTTCTTTTAGGAATGGTTAAGATGCCACTGGAGATATAACTGTCAATCTAAATACAATCTGAATTCCAATTCAAATTATATAAATTCACCATGTTGCATCATATGAACAGCAAACCAATACTACGTCTAACCGTATTTAATATACTGTGACAACATATGTGATAACATACTGTGGACAGAGCTTGGTGCCCCCAATGAACAATGGAAAGTAGAAATAAGTAAAAAGATAATGGGCCCTTGGCCAAACCTAATTGTTTAAATTCCCTCTACTATCATTACCATAGTGGGTATTAATATATTGAAAGCTTTTTTTCAGATAGCCCACCGTATCCCCCCCAACCTTTTGACATGCAGAGTTGTGTCAACACCTCTCTGACGCCGTCAACAAAGATTATAATCTCGACTAAGGGTGTATTTGTCTCAGAACGTCTGTACCCGATTGCATTAGCTAATAAACTTAAAAGGCAGTGTATTTGATTTCACTATAATCATATTTTGGAGGCTGCACATTTGCACACTGGGACTCTCTTCTCTTAAAGGAAGCCAGCCTGCCCAGGTCACTGTCTGCATTGTTCAAGCCTGCCCCCGCTCAACCTTCTGGCAACATAAGCTAAAAATGTACAAATGTTGCCAGTTTGCATGAGGATTGCAATGTTGTCTCTGTTCACCAAATTTTCGTCATTGGCATACTCAAGTGAGCTTTAATATCCGGCTTGTTCCCAATTAAATAAATATAGAGCCCAATGTGATGTCCTATGGGCGAGTAGAGAGTCTGCTATCGTCAGTCATAGTGAAAGAGTTTGAACATTGTGATTATGAATACTGTGCCATTATGTGTGCAGCCCCAGGATCACTGTATATGTTCAGCATCCTTAGATTGTATGTCACAGAGACAGGACCGCCTGACTTTGGCAGGATCCTTTGTTCTGTAAAGCAGAACTAGACGTAGCTCAGTCGGTGACAGCAAACTAGAAATCCAGAGCAGAGATCTCGATTCCATTGCTGGAGGAAAGTCGGGGCTTGGTGCTGAAGAAAATTCACTTTGGAGGTACCAGATATTAACAAGGCTTCACATAGTGTCAGCATGTGTCTGCATATTGCTGAATATTGCTGAATATTGCTGACATGTATTTAAAGTTCAGGTTTCATCTGTTTCTCTTTTACACGTGTAGCTTCAATTCAATTCCAGTTCTTCCTTACAGTATAAGAAGAAACAATAAGACACACAGAAGTCAATTATAAGCCTGTGTTTTACTCTGTAAAAACTATTCGACATGTTGCCTTTTTAAAATATGAATACTTTCAGCGTACATTTCTAAAATGACTGACATACGGTAAGAATTGCAGTCCATATTTTTGTGATTTCATCGTCAGTCAGTGGCTAGACGTACGATAGAACCATCAGAACTGAACAGTAAGAAGTAGTGACCACACAGGTGAGTTCAGACCATCTGTGGTTCTTTCTCTCTTATGTCTTCTTGCTGAAATGTGGTCGCACGGACCAGACTTGCACTGCCGTGTGGGATGGCTGCACTCACAATCCGTACTTACACACTCGATACATTGAAAATGTGCCACCTAATTGTTTTGTTTAACATTTTATTTAAAGAAATGCAAGTTCTGCGTTGACATTACTCTTTTAATCACACATTTCACATTCAATTTTGTTTGTTATTTAACATCTTAAACTACCTCAGTCTTTTTTTAAACTAAACATCAAAATTAGACCGATGGACAACATTCATGTGGTATCCAGCCGGCGAATGTAATAAAACCACCACTGGTCGTACCGTGTAGTTGTTGATGCCGGTGTGTCAGAAGTGGAACAGTTCAGTGACAAACGGTCCTTCCCATCTGCATGGCGGTTGACAAACACTTAAAATGTTAAGGGCAACACAGAAGCAGTGTTGAAAAGGAAACACACACATTCACATTTGCATGACAACCACAGCATACACTCTTTATCGATGATGTGTGTTCTCCCCAAGCATTCCCATATGCCCGCTATCTATTTTCCTTCCCATCCACTCGAGGCTGTTTTCACTGCAAATCACTAGCCAGGTCTATCATTATGCCTTAGGTGTCAGGGCCAGGTTTTCAGCTTGTACCAACACAGGGCATGATTTACATGTCATGTCAAGCGTTTTCCTTTTCTACAGTGCATCTGCATTCTGGTGGTTTTCCCTGCTGCTACAAAGAAAGAACTTGATATTGTCAGTATTCTACAGTAAATGCAACATGTTGCCAGGTTTGAGCGCTCCATTCTAGCTTGAATGGGTCCTGCACTATATGTACCTGTATTATGTGACATGTAAATATCCTTTATGCTTTTGTCATTTAATGCAATGCACGACTACACCGGTTGCAAACACCAGGGTGCACTTTTGCACAGCAGGTTGTCTACAAGAACCCGCCGAGTCCCATCATATTTCGGGCATTTGACTTTGTTAGTGGATGTACTGTACGTGTGATATAGTAGGTGCTTGTTCATGGCTTTTTTTTTTTTTTTTTACATGTTATGTGTTTATATGGTGGCCTGTCGTAAGTTTCAAATTGTGGCAGTCAGTATGGCAAAGCTCAGCGCAAGAAGAAAGGTGTACTTTATCTGATTTTGTTTCTTTACCTCTGTCTTCCAACACCATCCCTCATTCTTTTTCTTCCTGGGTTTTTCAGAGAATGATGAGACAGGTGTGATGGATAGTTTGCTGGAAGCCCTACAGTCAGGAGCTGCATTCAGAGACCGCAGGAAGAGAGCGCCCAGACCCAGAGGTGAGTCACATATCCTCAACTTACATTTATACACAAAGGAAACACAAACAATCACACACATACAACCTACTAGCCATATTGTCTGGAAGAACTCTTAAGTGAATAGGATGCATCCATTTGTTTTCATGCCTTGGCTCCAAACACTCATTCTCAGTCACTTGCAAAAAAATACCAAGGTTGTTGTTTTGTACACATGCTTGCTAGCAGCACAACGCTGGAGAATCCTCAGCCTGACGACATTACTACGACTGTTTGATGTTTGGATCTCAGTAAAATGCAACAAACACCCAGTGTGTTTGTCTGACAGTCTTAAATCCAAAATTAGGAATTTAACATTTTGAAAAGAAAAGAAAAACAAATGCATATTGTGAATCCAAGATGGGATCTGAACATGTTTTGATCTTTAGGGGCAATTGAAAGCTGTGCCCTTAAACAAAGTATCATTTGTTGTTAATGAACTTCTCTTCACAGCCATTCTTCAGCTTGTGAATGCCTCCTCCTGATCTTGTTGATCCTCTTAAGTACTGTAAGATATGTTGGCATTATTTGTCCACTGCCCTCCACAGATAACCTGCAGAAGACGATCAGCCCAAGCTCCTTCCGCCAGGTTCTCAGGCCTGTTAACCATGGTAAAGCAAACAATTAAAAACCCACAAAGCTAAAGCCTCAAGCATGCGCAGCTCCGTTTTTCCATCCACTCTTGGAAGCCAGTCTTAAACATATCTTGCATGTATTGCAAATTCCGTTCGACCGTTCGTATGTCTTGCTTTTTGTGAGTGTGCATTGACCATTTCAGTTGTTCTTTTGCCTTTTTGTGATCTTGTGTGCGCGCCTTCTTAAAGTGTGAAAGGCCATTACTAAAACCGTTTGAGGCAGTGCAATGTGGCGACTGTAGAGAAGCAGGGTTGAGATTCTTTGAAAGCAGTGTGTGGGCTGCTCTGGTGGCTCAGTTTGATAAGGTTTCTAAATTGTTCAGTAACTGCAGCATTTTCAATTCAACTTTAGGCTTTTGAATGCAGTTGGGATCTTTCACATGTTTAATACTTCATATACAGACGGATATATTTTCACAACAGTATAAGGCGAGTGTCCTGGAAACTTCTTGAATTTTTCAATGCTGACCTATGCACTGCACGTTTTATGAAGAGCAGTGAGGCATGTGCACCAAGACGAGACACGTCACATGCTGTGAGAGCACTACAAGTGTTCAGTGTAATCACTTACCAACTCCATGTTTATATTTTAAAGTAAGAAATGTCAAGGTGTGTCTTAGTATACGACCATGTTACATTGCCCTATATTATTCAAAGCTGTGAACAGATATTGTGCTTTTACTGTTCCTAAAATAAACAACGGCTTTCTTCTTATGTCAAATGTTTTCTACAACCATTACTGAGGCACTTAAAAAATTACGCCGTAACCCTATTACCTCGTATTACTTGTAATTGGAATTCCAGTGGGTTGGGTACAGGCACATATGAATAAAATTATTCATTCTCAATCCACCCACATCATTGATGGCAATGATAAAGGGCCTTGCTCTGTTGTTCTGCTACGACTTATCTGAAATTAGATTGGAAAGGGACGAGGGGGAGGGAGATCTACAGGGTGGGAGGAAAGAGACAGATAGAGGTGGCTGAAACATAAGAAGTGGAGAGAAATGGTGTGCGGAAGAACGATAGAGCCAGTTGGTAAGGGTGAAACTAAGGAGTATTGTGGGAGAAAACAATTTAATTGGACTTTGTGTGTGTGTGTGTGTGTGTTTTACAAAAATAAAATAAAAAAAGCATCATTGTAGGAAAGAACAAGCCAGAGCTATGTTGTATTGTTAGGGGATTAAATTAAAAATAAATTAAAGTGGGTGAAGGAGCTCCTGCTCAGTGTCTATGTTGTGAAAAATAACCCATGGTGTGTTTAACAGGTAAGAAGGTCCTGCAAGGTTGCTGGTCCCCTGCTGGCAGCATCAGACATGGCCTTGTTGACTAATAAAGCTCAAGGCTTGAGACTGTCACTGCAGGCATCATACACACTGCCAGCCTCCCAGAGCAAACACAGCTAATTACTTTTCTCTGCCCAACCCAAGCACCAGCTCAGCCCTCTCAGTGCCCATTCATCTTAATTTCCCCCTCTCTGCCATCTGCCTCCTAAATAACACTCCTCCTCATTTCCCTACCATCCCATATCCCTGCTGTCTTATTCTATACACTCATGGTCTCACAATGGCCCTCCCAAAACATAATTGCCTGTTATTGGTATGGAGTCTCTCTTCTTCTCCTGCCGCACCCCTTCTCTCCAATCTCCTTCTCTCCTACGGAGATCCAGACTTTAATTGCCTGGGGTTTAGTTACTGGAGTGAGTGAAACACACACAGGGATGCTCTCTGTTTAGTTTGGAGGTGTTGAAGTTTAGTTTGCGGCACAAGCACTTTAACAGCTGCTTTCATTTTCGCACCAGCCTACTACCTCCTTTTCCCACAATTTTAAATACCCTTTAATAATTGATCTCAGGGATGTTGCTACACTCTAGTGGAGCAGCAAAGAAAATTAAAACGGAAACATCTGTGCCAGAAGATACTGTAATTAGTGGTGATGGGGAGAAACTGGACTGGTCAATCTGAACATGCATGGTGGCATTAAGCGTTCGTGCCCAGGGAGACTCAAGTGCACCAGGGGTTTTCTGCAGTACAGCACGTTTTGTAGTCTGCAGAAAGAATCAGACTGTGCTCCCCATCACAAGACTTGTGATGAGACTGTGGAGTAGTCAATTATGACTATGCTTTGTAGTCATGATGATTGCCACGCAATAGAAAATATGATTAAAAGATTCCTTGCAGTCTACTCCCTTCTTTTCGTTCCCCTCTTCCTTCCTGCTCTCCTGCTGTTGTCCTCTTTGGTTTAAGTAAGGGATCTGGCCTTTCCTCCCACTTCCTCTGTCTATCATCTCTTCTCCCTTACCCCTAAATTGGCTGAGCACACTTTAACATGAGCCAGCAGCTAAGGTGTTTAGCTTGGTCTGCAGTGTCCCCTCAGCACACATACACACATGCACGTACACACCCGCAGACTTGAGGGGATGAAGGTAAGCGGGCTTTGTGGTGGCTGTGGCCTGGGTTAGGATAAGGCTGCAGGGCTCTGGGGCTCCTTGACACTCTAAATTGGATTGCACTCCACAGAATGATGGATCGATGGTGGTTAGCCACACAGGTGTAAGAGACTTGAATCTGCAAATTGAATCTATAAAGCAGCCATAGCTTTTTAACTGTGTCCTTCGGAAAACATCTCTCCAGGCACTGTCTGGCCAGTTCAGCCTTCTAAGCAAGCCCTCATCACAGCCTCACTGACTCCCAAGCTGGCGTGTGCACGTCCATGTTGAGGGGAATCATATTACTTTTTTTATCCTTATGTTTGATAGAGAGCAAGAGCCTCCAAGTTTGTAAGAAAATCCCAAGCCAGATGTGCGTTATGAGTGTATGCGCATGCTATAATGCCTGTCTCGTGGCGTGATGGGAAGGAACAAGATCTATGAAGGATTAAATATCTCTGTCTTTAGGAGCAGTTACTTCAGATGTCTTTAGCGAAACCCGGCCTAACAATTATCATGGGTGATAAAGATCTGAGCTAGAGCTTGAAATTGATGTAAAGGTCACTTCACATAGTCGGTGAACCCCTTTACCAAATGGAAACAGGAGTTATTTTTCCTTACTTGCACTTGAAAGCATTACAGTGTTCACTCTGAAAGCAACCCTTTAGTTATTAGAGATGTTTTGTGTATTTGTCAACTTTATGACCCTTTTTGATGACTATGTTTCTGCATTTACTGTTGGATGTGAGGTTCATGCGGGCAGCTATTCAGTGCATACCTTATATGGCTTGGCTTTAGGTGTGAATGGCAGTAGGAGATGAGTAATAGGCTTAATTTGAGACTCAACCCACGATGTCTTTCAGAGGTTGAAATCATTAAGACAAAACTGGGGAGAGTGTGAAGTTGGAATGAAAGTCAAATAAGTAAATAAAGAAGGAAGTTTGTTTCCTCCTACCGTTTGTGTGCTCACATGTGATATATTTGTGAAGAACTAGCACTGAGTCGGTCACTCTGTCATCCTGGAGCCGGGGTACTCCAGTGGAATCTGCTGTTAGATGTTTGCCTTTTTGATTGGGCCTCTTATAGGCTGTGATATGTATATTCCACTACAGGCTACTGTATCCTGCGGATTGCGTGTGTGCTTTCTCATTCCTCTTTCACATTTCTGTCTCTTCATATCAATGTCAATTATGGGGGGAGAAAGCTTCCCATCCTTCCAAAGTTCCTCAGTTGCTTTACTTTTTGACTTTGCTTTTTCTCGGCTTTATCTCCTCCCTTGCCTTGCTGCTTTCCCCCAGACATGACATAAGCAGAAAAAGAAGTTGTCATTAAATCATTTCGGTGAGCCCAAGACAAAAAGAAGAGCACAGACGCTCTCCTCCCAAGATCTATTTGAATTGATGCTACACGTCATTGTTTCAAAAACGTAACTGTAGACGTTGCTGATTTATCTGCATTTGGTCGTAATATATCATCCACACATCACATACGGCTTTTTCATTAAAGTGACCGATTATTTCCAAAGAGCTTCTGCTCCTGAGCAGAGAGTGCTCACTCTCCCACTTTCACATATGCACCCTCATGCATACTATTGTCCGCTTAAACCCTGTGTTTTAATGATGTGCAGGCAGAAGGTTAAAGGTCACTCCTGGGTCGAGTCATTAGCTGTGTCTGCGAATTGGACAGGTGTACTGCTCTCTGTATTCATGTTCATAATCATCTGGCCACTTGGAGTTACAGTGTCTCTCTGTCACACTTGATTGGTGGTTTAGATGTGTAATTGTTCTTAGACAAAGGCATATACAGATGGGAAAAAGTGTACTTTGACCTGCCTTTGTCTGTCTGAAGTGCTGTGTGTGTGTGTGTGTGTGTGTGTGTGTGTGTGTGTGTTTCAGCCTATGCACACATGCATTGAACAGATGGAGCAAGAGGGCACCTTAACACAGTGGCTATTGTAATTGGGTACAGCTTGTGCAGTGAGACTTATGGAATAGTAATTGAGGCATGTAGAAAGCAATTAAGGAAATATTTTTTTTTAACCTACTTTTTATTCAAGTTTTGCTGAGAACAATAGTCTCTTTTTTCTGAAATGCCCTGCTGCACAGTTACAAGCAGTCCATATTGAAGCTGCCCAGTACAATCCAGTTTGATATGTTGGCCACTTAGCAGCTTTTCTCGAGTAGTCAGTGATTAATTGTCATAGATTTTCTTTCTCGTGGTCTCGCGCTTCAACCAGCGACTTCCAGGCTCCGCTCTAAACTTTAGCCTGGAAGCAGTACATAGTGTCCATACTGGAATAACCAAATGACATGTATTTGCAAACACCATGTGCCCTATGTGTACTACAAAAAGCAATTAGCATGACATACTGTATGTTTCTCTTTCAAAACGTTTGGTTATAGATTGTTTTTCCATGTTGCATGTCACTCATTGTGATTGTGAGGCTGTTTACTCGTTCCGTCGCCTTGAAAAATGGCTTTTTATGGCTCCCACTTGTGCCGTTATAGAAGTACTGCTTCCTGATTCAGATGCCTTTTTCAATGAAACGTATACCATTTTGATTCACACACATATCGAGTTGTGTTAAAACTAATAATGATTGTATTAGCCTAAGCTAAGAGGGCAAGCTTAACGCACCACTGGCAAATGTAGCCTTATTCTTACAACCGTAATCTCTGTAATCCATGCCCAGTCCAAAATGTAAGACGATGAGAAATTGAAATGGTGTGCCGTGTATTCACTTGACTGGTTGGAGAGGTCAGCGTGATGGATGAGAGTGCAGTGGACACACATGCATGCACAAACACACACCGAGCTCAACTGTGTCCACTCAGTCCTAATAGAAAACAGATGATAACGAACACCTCTGCACTCTGCTCAATGTGGCTGTGCAGTACACCCCACGTTTTTAGCCAAGTCCTAAGCCGATCAGGCTCCTCAGATATCCACTTTTGCTGGATTATGAGGAAGCTGGGCTGTAATAAAGGCTGTGGATCGTGAAATGGAAACTGGTGTTCAGCATGTTGAGCCAAGGACCCTAATCAGCCCATTCACACCAGCTCAGGCCCCAAACAGTAGGTGAAGCTTCTAATGTAGGATTGCTATTCAGCCGGCTTCTGAGATCCCTCTCGTCTTTTCTTTTTACATGCATACCGTCTCGTCCGCTGCCGCTTTGATACACACCTTATTTGCAGGGGAAAGGAGCAGAATAGCCGATGGGTAAAAGTTTGAAGATTTATCATGGATTTAGTTCAGATACACATCTCACTTTTTATAGGACAAGTGTTTCAGGGTTCTCTCTCTGTCTCGTCCTCCCCGTCTTTCTTTGTCTCTCCCTTTGCCCAGCCCTTCTTTCTTCATGAACTGGTTATGTATATTGATTGGGAATAGGTTCTTACATAGTAACTCTAGTTAATAATACAGTGAGAAATGAAGTCATTCTCACCATGGCTTTGTGCTAATTAAATTTTACAGCAGGCTTATCGCCCAGCCACACACATTGCTGGTCCTCCCACATTTACCAACGCCAGCAGTCATATCGCGTAGCTGTCAGGGAGAGAAAGTGCTATGGGAGATGATTATATGAACTTCTGTTGTTACGGGAGGGAAATGAGTACATTCCCCTCTTTTTATATCTGTGCCCTCTACAAAGGGAGGTGCTAGAGTTCGGTCTCTGTGGTAATTTGGAAAAGAGGCGTTAGAAGTGCGAGAGCAACATTTTCCCCCTCATCTCACACTTCTGCTTTCATCTTGTCGCACATTTGTATTATTCCTTTATTTGTTTATCTGTTCAGGGGGCTGTGTTTCTGGTTCTGTGCTTCAGGCTAACATTTGCAACCGGTCACACACTGCGGGCCTTTGCAGAAAGAGCCACTCTGTTTGCATGTGTTGCTATGGTTGCCATTAAGCTGTCTTGACTCAGAGGTGAAGCAGAGACTTTAGGTAGGAGTGATGAAAGGGGATCATGTGTGTTTTAAAATTCTACTCACCATCCTGCAATAACCAATCTGTAAACAGCCCCATATCCAGGTTTCATTCTCCAGTGCACCATACTCGTACAGAAATAGAAACAACCACCAAGGCTCCTGTTGTTGATGACTCTCTGGGCCACTTTAGTCTGTGGTGATAAAATGATCACATTCTTCCAAACTGCCTCATCTCTCTGTCTCTCTCTCTGACTGTCATTTCTGCTGCCACTTCACCTGCTATGTGTCTCCTCGCTGAGCCAAAAGCTTTAAGTGCAGCGACAGGAGTTTCCACACTGACAGAGCGGGAAGGCCAGCCCTCAGGCACCAGGATCTGTTTGATGCTGGATTCCACTTAGAGAGTGCGGATTTGGACATCACTGATCTGCTATATACCACCCTCTTATGCCCATACACTCCCACGTTTGACTGTATACAGCCACATGCATTCATTTCAGCACGTACGCACACACATCCCCTTGTACACACTCAACTTTGAATCACAGGGCCATGTATGGGTCTCTGACCTCTGGGCTTAAGAGCTTCATTAGTCTGTCACTAGCTTTGAATAGCATCCTCGGGTGTGCAAATTAGCAAAGAAACTCAAGTGATCCTGTGAAGAAATACTCACTCCGGAAATGTTTCCAGATGTACGAACACTTCACAAGCATGTTATCATCCCTGCTATTCAGGAGAGGATAGTTTTACCTTAAATCGACTTGTTATTTAAGTTTTCCTAATGAGGATACTCTCCAAGAGGGCAAGAGAAAACTATGGCTTTGGAGTGAGGCCGTTAATGTGTGGATATGTGGCTTGTGTATGTGCATTGTCTGAGACTGTTTTTCATTCAGGTGAAAATTCCTAGAGCTGCTGCCTGCTCTATAAAAAAACATACTTGACATTTCCCTCCCCTCCAGCCTGTGGAGACTAGCAGATGCTTTCCATTCCAGTCGAACCCATTAAGGCCTTCTCTTCTCTACTGCATACACTAGCCTGTCCTTTGGCAGGGCCCTTCTGAATGTCAAAACTCACTGTTTAGCATCACAATAAAGCAGATACTGGGCAGAGGAGTAAAGGCAAGGAAATGACTGCTGCCTGGCAAAGGGCATGGACAAAAATGATTATTTAAAAAAAAAAAAGCTTTGATTTTTATCTTCTGTATTTCTGTTGCATGAGACATCAAACTATTGTACTGTTAATCTGCACTACTGATCAGGATTTCAACAACCACTAGAACCAATGGAATACAGCCAAGCAGTGGACCTGTGCCAAAATATGTGTTTTCTTCATATTTGATCAGCTCCCGTGCTATACAGCTCAATTGCATGTTGGACGGCTGACCTTGGGGTTGTAACGTTGTACTTCTGTAATATTTGCATTTTAGTTTTGTTTTAACAAGATAGTAACATTTGTAAATATTTCTTTTAAAGCTTGCTAGACGGAAACAAGACCCAAAGTGGAGTGGCACGGGTTGACTTAAAGTTGAAAATGAGATCTCGCTGTTTCTTTCAACTTGCTGCTTGTCACCTGTAAAGAGACGAATAGGCTTAATTACAGCTCACACGCTTCTGATCGGCCTTAGAGAAACGTTGTTGTGCCTGTGTGTGGAAGCGAGACTAACCTGACCAAGCCAATCAAACCTTTATCTTTTTCACAAATAATTTCCATCCAGTGTTCCAAATCAAGTAGAAATGTGTGGGGGACATTAAAACATGGTTTATAAACAAGCCATATTTATTTGCCGTAATTAATGAGTCACATTAGAGCCCAGTGGGAGTAGGGGTTAGAATGTGTAACCAATTCAACAGAAACATTGATTAATGGAATATAATGAATGATTTAGGGGTTATACAATAATCTTTGGAAAACTAAATGATAGAATAATTCCATCCATCGTCTACCGCTTATCCGGGGTTGGGTCGTGGGGGCAGCAGCTCCAGTAAGGAACCCCAATCTTCCCTTCTCTGGGCCACATCCTCCAGCTCCAACTGGATGATCCCGAGGTGTTCCCAGGCCAGTGAGGAGATATAATCTCTCCACCGAGTCCTGGGTCTTCCCCGGGGTCTCCTCCCAGCTGGACGTGCCTGGAACACCTCCCTAGGGAGGCGACCAGGTGGCATCCTTAGTAGATGCCCGAACCACCTCAACGTAAAGGAGCAGCGGCTCTACTCCGAGTCTCTCACGGATGGCTGAGCTTCTCACCCTATCTCTAAGGGAGACGCCAGCCACCCGTCTGAGAAAAGCCATTTTGGCCGCTTGTACCCGTGATCTCGTTCTTTCGGTCATGACCCAGCCTTCACGACCATAGGTGAGGGTAGGAAGGAAGATCGACCGGTATATCGAGAGCTTTGCCTTCTGGCTCAGCTCTCTTTTCATCACAACGGTGCAGTAAAGCGACTGTAGTACCGCCCCCGCTGCTCCGATTCTCCGGCCAATCTCTCGTTCCATCGTCCCCTCACTCGCGAACAAGACCCCGAGGTACTTGAACTCCTTCACTTGGGGTAAGGGCTCATTCCCTACCCGGAGTAGGCAATCCACCGGTTTCCTGCTGAGAGCCATGGCCTCAGATTTGGAGGTGCTGATCCTCATCCCAACCGCTTCACACTCGGCTGCGAACCGATCCAGTGACTGTTGAAGGTCACAGGCCGATGATGCCATAAGGACCACATAATCTGCAAAGAGCAGCGATGAGATCCTCAGGCCACCGAACTGCAACCCCTCTCCTCCACGACTACGCCTCGATATCCTGTCCATGAAAATCACGAACAGGATTGGTGATAAAGCGCAGCCCTGGCGGAGGCCAACATTCACGGGAAACGAGTCCGACTTACTGCCGAGTATCAGGACACAACTCTCGCTTTGGGCGTACAGGGATTGGATGGCCCTCAGAAGTGACCCCCTCACCCCATACTCCCGCAGCACCTCCAACAGTATCAGTATTTGAATGAATGGAAAACATAATAACCATGGCCAGAAGACTTGACTATTGTTTGGGTTGTCAGGCCGTGTCGTCTGTGGCTAGTCTTGATTTGTGTACAAACCTGATTATTTTTCTAAATGGGGAAGGTAATTAGCCTGAATGGTAATTACAATGTCAGACAAAGAGGAAAGAGGATGTCCTAATGTATTTCACAGATAGTTCTGCATTTGTCCGCACAGGAACTCGCACTCGTATACACACAGATTCTATTCAACATGCAGGCACATCTCCAGCCAAACACAATTATTCATAACATTTGTTTTGATATAACGCAACTCACATTTGCAAGCTAAAATAATAGAAAATTGCCTATTTGCTACTTCAGTGTAAAATGTTCTGATACTTGCAAATACACAGAACAGGTTGAGCAGGGATGTTGGGATGTAGCCAGCTGTATTGGCTATATTGTTTTATGTACCTCATTACTCTCACTTTGAGTTCTGTTCATAATTCAACTCCTGTAGTTGTTACACACACACACACACACACACACACACACACACACACACACACACACACACGCACGCACTGTAGAGGGGAGCTTCTAAATGCTCCCACAACAAAATCATTTCATTTTCTTCAAAAGCAGAAATAAAGACATCATGCATATGTGGCCGTTTCTCGCATTTTTAATATATCCTTTGGATTCGAAGTGAATAAAATACAGTTTGCTGTTCTTCTAAAGCAACACCAATAACCGACCATTTACACAGCAGGGTTATGGGTCTTCATGGACAAAAGTCCAGGACACTTTGTTTCTCAAATGTGCAGGCAATATTGTTCAAACAAATATCATTCCCCGGGCTTAGATAGTGTGAATGTTGAGGCTAATCCTCTTTTGATGCCAATGACACATGGAGCATGTGCACAGGGTCCAGTGGGTTTATAAACAAATAGGAAGCATTTAGTTCTGTGGACTTTCTGACCATACTTTGTTTGTTGAGTGTGTTTGAAAGCATTTCCTTCACGAGTACACCTTACATATTTGTTTCCCCTCCTTATTGCCTTCCATCCCCTCTAAGCTAATGCTTTTTCTTTATCACCCTAAAACTAAGCTTTGAGCTTAGATATCTTTACCAAAACAACTTCCCAACACTAGAGTGGTTTTCACAGGTAAACTCTGTTTTAAGATTAGCCCATTTATTGTGGAAGTAGTCCAACAAATTCAAAGCAAAGGGAACATCCACCATAAAAACATTACTTCCAATGCCTGCACATTTAAATCTCACCTGTAACCTTTTTAAGTGGTGTGTTTATAATACTAAAAAAAATCATTTTTAGATGCAATTTAATCTATATACATTTATTTATATATATATATCATTGTACAATGGATCTTTTCAATATTTCTCTCGCAGTACTGTGAAAGCTCTTCCCATGGAAGCACAAAGGGCAGTGCACATCAAACATGTATACTGAAATAGGTGCAGGTGAGGAAACATGCACTGGCACATGTAACATGTTCAAGTGCTTTCTGATCAGAGGAAGAGAGGTCGCACTTTGATTAAATGGGACCTAATATGATTGTTGAAATACCTGCCAGGGGTTGCTAATTTGTGAAATTGAACACTTGACACCACTTTACCCCAATTTACATGTGTGTCACTGTGTACAGTGCTCCTACCATGGAACATTAGATTTCACAGTTCAGTGTTGGACATTTAAATGTTGACAGCACTATCGAAACACTAGACTATCTAACATTTACAGAATAGGAAACGAATGCCTTGAAATGATTTATATCAAAAGTAATTATGTTCAAATTCTTTCAAGGTTTGCAGAATTAATGTTTTTTTCTCTCTAGATCACAAAATATAATCTAGTGTAGGTGAATAGAATATTTCTAAGCCTTCGTGTTTTACTGTTAACAATCTCCACTGGCATTGCAAATGTATATGAGAGGATACCGGCAACCGCAGCTGTCCAGCTTTGCATTTTGTCCATTTGGCAGTAGACAGCAGAGGCCCGATGTAATGAGCACATAATTGCACCGGCTACATATAGGCTCCATTGCTATGACATAATTGACATGTGGTAGGGTTAGTGGGAATGTGGTTTTACTGCTTTATACCAAAGAATGTGGTGAACAACACCTAAACTAAGAATTCCGATATGTTATTTCTAGGGCTGTCGAATTAACGCGTTAATTTCGATTAATTAATCACAGAAAAAATGACGCGTTAAAAATATTAACGCAGATTAATCGCGCTCCTAGATGCCTGACAGCAAATATTGATATGTGCGATTAATCGCGATTAATTAATCACAAAGCTTGTAATTAATTAGATTAATTGTTTTAATCGCTAGTTATTTCTATAGCCTAGGAATGTTCAGTCAATATTTGTGACCATGAGCTACTCGCTCTCAAAGCCAGAGAAGTGCGTCTTGAGCTGTTTCATAGACAATAAATGGAAGAGTGTTTTTGTGGACCCACATGTACCAAACATTATCTTTATTCTATTATAGTCTATTATATTCTCAGTTCTGAAACAGAACATGTATCTACATACTCAAAACATTCCCCTGGCTGCTCTGTGTTATCTATAACATCTTTCCCCTTTCATTATGGAGCTGTTACATACTTGATGACATCCTGAATTTCCCTCTGGATAAATAAAGTATCTATCTATCTATCATATTTGAGTTTTAGCGCTGTAGTTTTTGGATTTAGAAGAGAGTTGTTCTCGTTTACTAATATTGTTCGACTGTCTTAGACCATTAAAAAAAGAAAAGTTTGAAATTGAGGCGTAGTTCTCCCTAATAAATAATTCATTTCAGGATTACGGTTGTACACTTTTTTTTTTTAAATAAACCCTTCCTGTTTGTTTAAAAGATAAGATAGGATCTTTATTGATCCCACACCGGGGAAATACAATTGTTACAGCAGCTCAAGAGTCATAGGAAAAAAGGGGAGAAAGACGGAGCAGGAGGCTCTTACATGAGTTCTTCAGGAGTAAGCCTTTGCTTCTTAGCTTGGCAATTTAAACAGGACTACAGTGGAAAGCTTTAAGAAGATGGTACCACAACCCTTATTTGCCCCTGCTAGCACACACACACACACACACACACACACACACACACACACACACACACACACACACACACACACACACAAAGTGGCCGATGGATAACATCTCTCCTTATTGTTCTCTTCCTACCACATAGACAAAGTGTAATACTGTCCAGCCTGCATGGTCTCAGAAGTGTGCGAGGGTTACTGAACAAAGCTTATCCACCAAGGAAGGTTTTAGAGAGGAGAGAGCGGCTGCCTGTTAATCATCCATCAGCCTCTCCAGCGAGCCGAGCGTGAGCTCTGACAATGTAAGGTGTTTGGGCTACAGCAGAGGGGACATGATTTATCAGCGAGGTGAGTGATTACACGAAGCCTCTATACGTGCGAGAGACGGGCAGACCTAAAAGATGATCCCATATCGTTTCATGAAACATGCAAAAAATAGTCAATGGGTGCCTGTGAAAAATAGCCACGTGAAGACACTTTGGATAAATGAACTTTGGGTGTGTTTCAGTTGGAACTCTGTAAAGGGTTCAACTTCAAAAGGGACTGTTTCTTCTCAAATAAAGGTATAACAGCCTGTGAGAGCTAAAACTATTCTTGATGACATTTTCTAGGTAATTACTACAATCATTGGCCAGCTTGTCACTCTGCTGTGTCATATTTAAAAAAGCATCTTGCTTTGAACAAAATGACTAAATGTAGCATTCTTTCCTTTTTTTAATGGATAATTATCTGTCTCAGGTGTTCGAGAGGGGGAAGTGATGGGCACCAAAATAGATCAGGGAAAGAGAAAAGTCTCTGATCTTCTCCTGGAAATGTAGTGGAATCAAATAATGAAACACTTAACGTTAAAACACTGCGCTTTTCATGTGCAAATACAACTTCACACATTGACAGTTCTCAGGCTCTGTAGATGACTGGTTTGGATCTTACTTATGTCATTTTTTATTAGATGTAAGTCATTATCTTTTGTTTTGTCCCAGTTCCCAAGACTGTGAAGGATTCATACTTTGATGAAAGGGGGTAAAGGAGTTGACATCCACTTTCGTAGGCTTAAATGATCCACTTTGAAGATCCAAACAGAGATAAATAAATACCAACAAACAACGACTACAGACCAACTCACCTCTGATACAGCTTTATCAAGATTTCAGAGGTGGTTGATAGACGCCTCAGAGAGAGAGAGAGAGATGAAAAAACATGTGGAGTTGTATCTGCCTGGAGACTGTTTGTGTATTTCTTGATGAAACTCTTACAACAATGCCTGAGCTGTTTTTACAAATGTGTCAAATGGAAGGGAATTATATATTGTAGCTTTTAACCCTCCAGTTCCAAGGCATAGCCCCTTTCGCTCAGACCACGGCCATCTTCGAACCTGACCTTCATTTTGATTTCAACTACGCATCTGTAAAGTTGCCCGGTTGCAACAAAAATGGTGACAAAACCTACAGACGGAGAGAAATATACTCCTAGTCCTAAAAAAAAAAAGTTGCACACTCTAATATTTAGTTGGACCGCCGTTAGCCTTGAGTACGGCACGCATTCGCCGTGGCATCGTTTCGATAAGCTTCTGCAATGTCACAACATTTATTTCCGTCCAGAGTTGCATTTAATGTCCACTAAGATCTTGTATTGATGATGGAAGAGAGGCACTAGACATGATGGGTGCTCCAGAGTCCAATCTTTATGCTCCCGAGCAAATTGAAGTCCTTTTTTTCCCCAATTAGCCTCACTGATCAGTGGTTTTCTTATGGCTACACAGCTGTTTAGTCCCAATCCTTTAAGTTCCCTTCGCATTGTGCGTATGGAAATAATCTTACTTTCACTATTAAACATAGCCGTGAGTGTTGATTTCTTACGATATGATTTCACCAAATGTTTAAGTGATCTCCGATCACCATAATTCAAGAGTTTTTTCCGACCACATTTCTTCCTCGAAGATGATGGTTCACCACGATCCTTCCAGGTTTTAGTAGTTTAGTTAGTTTAGGTTATGCGTTGGACAGTTCTTAACCTGATTTTATTAGCAATAGCAGTAGTAGCAATCTCCTTAGTTGTTTTCTTTGCTTGATGCAGGCCAATAATTTGACCCTTCTGAAACTGATTCACATCCTTTCCACGACCACAGGATATGTCTTCCGACATGGTTGTTTAAGAAATGAGAAGCTACTCACCGCATCAGCTCCGGTTAAATAACTTGTTGCCAGCAGAAACATATTAATCACTGCAGTAATTATCCAATGGAAGGCTCTTACCGATTTGCTTAGTTAAATCCAGGTGGTGACTTTTCTTTTGGACGGGCAGTGTATAAACACCTGGCAAAGTACTGAAAACGGCTTCTGTGGTAGTTCCCACAACATTAAGTGTCTCCAGGAGCACTTCTTGAAACGCACAATGTGAAACAATACCAGCATCACTGTTGCGGCTGATAATATCAGGATCAAGGACCTGATCGCTTGTATCTGAGCCGCACACATTTCCTGTAAATTGGCAGAATGTGTAGGGTGGGAAAATGATCTCGGCAATTTGTCATAAATCCTGGATTTTGTCATATAGTGAGCTCCCAGCTTTACAGGTATAAGCTATACCATAAAATAGGTACATCGGAGAAGCTATGGTGTATTTTAAGCATTACTTGACACCATAACGTATATTGTGTGGCATAATGGCCAGGAATCAACTAATGTGCCTTAATGCACAACCAGTTTCCATTCAACACAAATATATTTCTTCTTTGCGTTTAATCTTACCTCTCAAGGGTCGCAGGGTCGGTTCGGCCAAGCCACATTAAATTCACTTTTCATTCATTGTATTGTTGTAGCGGTAGAAATATCAGAGACGGCTATCTCAAATCCCAGCAGATAAAACTGAAACTGTCTGCATGGCTAGATATCACTCGGTGTAATAAAGAATTTTGTAATTTGTGTGAACTGACCCTTCAAGGTGAGTTACGGCATAATTATTTTTGAGTAAAGCTGTCCCTGAACTTATGTTTTGTGATATAGTTCTGTACTATTTAGCTTATAGGTGTTTCTGGGTAAGCACAGAGGAAGTCCAAGACGGAAACTGAAAAGGAGAAGGGACAGGGATGCCTGAGCTCAAAGTAAAAACAAATGGGATAAACAATGTCAAGAGACAGGTGTCTATTCCTCTTTTTTTGTCACTCTCTTCCCTCTCTCTCTCTGTGGCTTTCTCTGTCTCTCACTCGCGACTGATGAAATTGCCTATGATTTATAACAAATGTCAGTGGCAGGCGCAGCAGACTGCTGTTTTGTCCCTGTCAGAGCCAAGTAGAGCCTGAGGTAGGCAGCTTTGCTTATCAATCAAAGCCTCTCTTCTCTCTTCCACCAGCACTGTCAGTACAAAGCTTACTGGATCACCAGCTCTCCAGACCCAGGGCCATCAGGGTTGCCATGGAGATAGTACCGTATGGGAGCACAGAAGATGAAGCAAATAGGAAGTGACGCGAAACCTTTCACCCAGTTGATAGAAACCCTCTGCTTCATTTACAGAGTATGTAAAAACAGGGCCTTGGTGTCGCCTGTCTAGCTGCTCTTGTTACCTCACATCCAACTACGCCCACTGAGGTGTAGTTGTGCATGGATAATTGTAATGCACACAGCATATTTCCTCTACATTTGAAATTCACAAATAAGATTTCACCGGTGATCTATGTTTAAACTTGCACTATGACACACAGGCAGGCTTGCCTTCCGTCTCATGAACATACAGCCACTGATGCAAAGTAACTGAACTATAATGATTATTTGAGAATTTGCAAGGAAGATGAGCCCTTAATTATCCATCATTTATAAACCCCTGACATCGCATTTACAGACAATTGACTTCTTCTTCCTTCCTAATTCACACCCTACTGTTAGTTTATGATGAGGTCTTGCTGCTTAGTTACAGATGTATCTGAAAGGTCTTTGCCTGGTAAATGCTAATGTGTTATGCTGTTTTGTCAGATAGAAGACCGTATGGTGAGGTTGGTGTCATTTGCTCTTGGCCACCCAAGTACAGCTTGCACAGGAAAATAGCAGCAAGTAACCTGATGCATTAAAGGCTGTCCACTGTGTTTTGAGAAAGAAATATAAACTGTTCATTCTATGGTGCACAGATAACTATCTTCAGGTAAATGTGGAAAAAAGGGGATTTTATTGTAAATGTAATACTTCTATTATTCCCTTATTTTAAAATAGCTAACTCTAACTCTTACACAGTAAATGTTTCCAAAACTCAATTTATTTTTATTAAGTTATCAATCTGATCAGCAATTCTTCTTAAAGAATTACCATGTGATCATATAAAAAGCTCACAAACAAATCATAATCACAATATAAATGCAGTCCATGCTGGACACTAGCTACTGGATTTGAAAAGGTTAAAGCTGCTGGACATTTTTTATTCTGATGATCATTATTAGTGATTTATGTAATGCAGCCATTGTTACATTTTGGTTGCATGCAAAATTCCCTAAGCTTAGAGGCGTCTAGTTTGTGTGATTCTCTTAGGAACAACTTACATTCGAGCAAAATTAATTGTGTTGTATTCTGAACATGAACAATGTGCTGTAACTCCTCCCTATACTTCTAAAGAGCTCTGACAAAGGCTTGGAGCTGTTTGCCTGTACTGTATGTCACATATTCTACATTTACAGATTAATTAGCCAACACGTCAAATGCAAAACGGATGCACTTACTTTATGTGAAGGAATATTAACACAGAAAATACTTTACAGTATGCCACAACTATGCAAATTCACTCTTCCCCATCCCTTCCCAGTCAGCAATAGAGAATGTTCTCTAAGAGCAGATTAATTGGATAATGGCTTTCTCCTTTTTCCTCTTACTTCTTTTGCTTGTCGTCAACAATTACTTGTGCTGTCAAGGTTGATTGTCCGTTGTGCCGCACCTCGCTTTGCCTCTATTTGGTTCTATCTGTTTTTAAAGTTTACTCGAAACAACACCTTCTATTTCTGCTGTAGTCTCTGGTGCTCTCTCTTCGTTGCATCAGCAGATGCACTTTATCTGCTGTGTTGCGACATCTGCTCATTTAAAGTGTATTTGATATTTAGATAAACACATTGTTTTATAAACGATCATTGTTATCATTGACTTCCATGTGTTGTCGTCTACAGTGTCCAGCAAAGATGTCCAGTTATTGATACTATAATGTATTTATAAACGTATGTACATATCTATCATAGTAAAAAGTCCATCTAATGCTATTTTTATTCATTTAATTTTTTCTACATAATGATTACTAGGATTCACACGTGCACATGCAATATACATGGTTTAAGTAACAAAGTGTGAGCCGGGTGACAACAGCGTCTCCTGAGAGCTCATTATATAGAAATAGAAAAGTCAGAGTGAGAGAGAAAAATATATCACACGCTATACCGTCTATCACACATGAAAGAGAAACATCTCTTTAATATGCCATAAAGAGAAAAAAAACTGCCTCAAATATCAGGATTATTTGCTGGTCAGGTCATTCAGCTCCAGGAAAGTGCACAAGACAAGTTGTTTAGTTTGATCTTGTTTATTGAGAAGCACATTTGTTCCACACACACAAGTAGTTCCAGTGCCTTTTTAGACTTGTAAATAGAAAGCACCATATGTAATTGCTTGATTACACCTCTGGATAGTTCACAGCCACTCTCAAATGCTTAGTTCGAGAGAGCAAAATTATTATTATAGCAGATATCTGAGAATCCCTTGTTCCATATGTTGTGTCTCTGAAAAGACTGCAGCCATTTTACGGGGTGTCTATGAGATCAGTCCCTAACCACATTTGTGCGCTCCATTTTTAGGAATAAAACTAATTCAAAAACAATGTGCCAATAGTAACCAACATAAAACCAACAGTGTTTTTTTCTGAGGTTCACCTTCAAGGAGTGAGGATGATGTCAAAAAGATGTGGCTTTTCCTGTATCATTCTGTGGCCGGTGGTGTTTTACTCTCAGGACCGCTTGATCCCTAATGCTGAGCCCAGATATTTCTCTCTTGCTAGTATAGAGGGGGTTTTTTAAAGCACAGAAGCTGAGCTGTATTTTTCAGATAATGGGGTGTGTGTGTGTGTGTGTTTGTGTGGAAACAAGAGTGAGGTTGAAGGAATAGTGAACCTAAGAATACGAAAAAAGAAAAGTAGAAGTTGTTAAGAAGGAAGAAAATGATGGTCAGTAGTGGAGGCCTTAGAAAACTGAAGTGAAGTGTACTGCTGTGTGAAATGTGATGAGTTTATTGTGGTTTTGTTGCTAATGAATCTAAAAATATAAATCTATTAACGTTGTAATTACAAAAACACAAGGAGCTCTGCTAAAGCTGAATAACTCAGGGCATCCTGCTGCTGCGGTTTACTCACCTAACACAGACAGAGTCTCTCACCAGCTAACTTTACTTTATTTGCACCGGCTCTATCTACTGCAATATCTGTTCTTCCCGGCTGACAACCTCCTCAAGTCTTTGTTACTGCATTTGTTAAACATGTTTCTCCCCAAGATTCCTGTACTAAAATACCAGGGAGGCTTTGCACAGTTTTAAATACATAAGTCGCTGTCAAGCACAAGTATAAATCAAGAAAAACCCAGCAAGCGTGGATTCAATATATTTTGCAGTGTATTTCATCATTTACCTACCTGTATATGTAACACAACCGTAGAGCTGCTCGGTGTACCATTTTTATTTTATTTTGAAACCAGGGTGAAATAATTCACACAGCACGCTGTCAAAATTCTCATCATGTTTAAATCAAAGTGTCTCCAATAGACAAGACTGATGCATGATGGAAAATGAATAAATTAAAACTAGCTATGGGAATTACTTCCACACTTCACAGGTTATCATACCATCTGAACATTTCACCCATATCTTGCTATTATTTAAATCCTTTGCACACTGATGCAACATCAAGCACATTTCTTTTACTGCATGTCATAATGAATATCGGCTTCTAGCAGAAAGTTCCCTGTATAGTGTGGGAGCCTTGTGAATGAGAGCCTGTGACAACAATAACGTTCACACTTAAATACGATTTATCAGCATGTTTATTTATGGATAGTTGCTGCATAGAGAGCTTCCTACCACAGTGTGGTGTTCACTTAACTGCACTACTTAGAGACTTAGATTTATATTGGATTTGTTTTGATGATATGTTGTATTTAGTTTATGGTCAAGCATGTTGGCAGTATGGCTCCCAGGATGTCGGGTTAGACTGTCTGTGTGTCTGTTGCCCGGTTGGTTGGTTGGTTGGTTGGTTGGTTGGTTGGTTGGTCCACCACTTTGGTACAAACTGAAACATACTTTTGCATGGATTGCCATAAACACCTACTGTATCTATGGTGACCAAATGATGAATCCTTGTGACTTTGGTGGTCATGAGGTCGGTGTTTGTGGTTTTGCGCGAACACTGGATTGTTTGCAATGAAATTTGGCAAATATATTTATACCCCTCCTTGGCATGAATCGTAAAGAAATGATTTGTTGTCGATTATCAGTTTAAAATGTTTTATTTTGTCCACACCTTTTTTGTTTTTGAACAAATACCTGCAAAATGAGTGGTATTCCCATCACTCTCAGCTGTAGTTTGAGACTAGAGCTTATAAACAAATATTCTAACATGTACAACTAATTAACATTATACCTGCTTAAAGGCGTTACAATCCGAAAGGATGTAGTACACTCACCATCGATGCACCACCGTCAGCCCAACAAGCGGTAATTGCCGATATATTCACGCAGGTGTTCGTGGAGCGCCCCCCCCCCCCCCCCCCCCCCCCCCCGGCTGTCACAGATGACTAGTAGCTGTCTGTCTCAAGAAAAATAATGACAGTGGAGGGAGATGGCAGACATTGTATTTATAGGTAGAAAGAGGAAATATCATGAAAAGAAATTCAGATGTGGGAGACAACAATAATGACAACAAGGTTAACAAGGTTCATTCTAAAGAGGAAATAAGACAAATGGACAAATAGCTTTTATTCATCTGTGTTCTAGGAATACACCTATTATCAGCCATTCATTCAAAGTGCGTGTGAGTGTGTATCCCCCTGGGTTGTGGCTAATCATCAGACAGTGGTGTGGGCCAGACTTTGCTCATGATAGTCTGCCAGCTGATGTTCATTAAACATTTGGCACACGATGAGCTGTCTGGACACAGGGCTACCCTTGCGCGTGCGTGCGTGTTTGTGTGTGCGTGTCTCCTTATTTATATAAAGTCTTTCGAGGTGTCCATACAGTACATATTGACATAATAAATATATATATATATAGAATATGTAGTGTGTGTGTGAGAGACACATCAGTATCACGCGCAGTGGTTGATTTGTACCAATTAGAATGTGCAATGTAGGCTTATATGTAGGATGCAGGCTCATTGTGAGCTAAAAACAATCATTGGACACCAAAGAGCTGAGGGTTTGAGACTCATGGTTTGTCAAGTATCTTGTGGAAGAAGTCATTAAGCCATTAAGCTCAGTTTGGTGGAGACGGGTCAAGTCACTGGCAGTGACAAAGAGTAAACAGAGAGACATGTAGGACATGTCCATTTCACCTTGTGCAATCATTGTGAAAAGTGTATGCACTGCGCATATAGAGAGCGTCCAACTGTTCATTAGTGATTAATACTAAGGTGTGTGTGTGTGTGAGAGAGAGAGAGAGAGAGCGAGAGAGAGGGTGAGTGAGAGATCATATAATAATAATTTTCTTTCTAGTGTGTCATTGTCTTGACCACGAAATCATACTTTATAGTAAGCAGTCTATCTATCAGATGGTAGCGACAAGTGTGAATATCATTAAGGTGGCATCAAGCGGATTACCAAGCCCTGGTGATTATTCATTATTATCGTTTGTCATCTTGCAATCTAATCATATTGCATTATGATAGATTTGTCCAATCGTAATACACCAACGCACAATAACTGATTATGTGTGCCACTTGGGGACCGCAGAACCAAGTTATTAACACAACATTGACATAACATCACCCGTTAAGTTGATATGGCGAATCTGTGAGCAAACGGTTGCTTATGTACACATCCGGCAGTTACAGAGCAACGTTATTTTTTAATTTGGAGTGGTGTTCCTTGCCACCTGGCAAATGTTCACTCTATTTTAGTTCTGTGTGTGGTGTGCCAACTCCTAAGGGGAAATATCTGGTTCTGTCGTTGCTAAATGATGTTCAGCAGCGAGTCTCTAACTGTCTCTGTCTGCTGTTTCGTGCACTGTGTTTTTTTTATTTAGCTTTTTCAGTCAAAGCAACTGCCTGCTGCTGCCCAAAACAAGTCTATGAAAGCGTTGAGACTTAACCAAAACAGTAAAGTTGCGGGCCGGACAGCTAAACAATGAGCTGAAACTCACTATACAGGACTGTCTCAGAAAATTAGAATATTGTGATAAAGTTCTTTATTTTCTGTAATGCAATTAAAAAAACAAAAATGTCACACATTCTGGATTCATTACAAATCAACTGAAATATTGCAAGCCTTTTATTATTTTAATATTGCTGATTATGGCATACAGCTTAAGAAAACTCAAATATCCTATCTCTAAATATTAGAATATCATGAAAAAGTATACTAGTAGGGTGTTCAACGAATCACTTGAATCGTCTAATTAACTCGAAACACCTGCAAGGGTTTCCTGAGCCTTGAAAAACACTCAGCTTGGTTCAGTAAACTAAATCACAAGTATGGGGAAGACTGCTGATCTGACTGCTGACTGATCATTGACACCCTCCATCAGGAGGGTAAGACACAAAAAGAAATGTCTCAAAGAGCAAGCTGTTCACAGAGTGCAGTTTCAAAGCACATCCACAAAAAGTCTGTTGGAAGGGGGAAATGTGGCAGGAAACGCTGCACAACCAAGAGAGATGACCGCAGCCTTAACAGCATTGTGAAGAAGAGTCGCTTCCAGAATTTGGGGGAGCTTCAAAGACAGTGGACTGAAGCTGGAGTCCAGGTATCAAAAGCCACTGTTCACAGACGTGTCTGGGAAATGGGCTACAATAGCCGTATTCCCATGGTCAAGCCACTTCTGAACTCAAGACAACGGAAGAAGCGTCTGACTTGGGCTATGGAAAAGAAGCACTGGACAGTTGCAGAGTGGTCCAAAGTCCTCTTTTCAGACGAAAGCAAGTTTTGTATTTCATTTGGAAGTCAAGGCGCCAGAGTCTGGAGAAAGGCTGGAGAGGAGCAAAATCCAAGTTGCTTGAAATCCAGTGCGAAGTTCCCACAGTCAGCGATGGTTTGGGGAGCCATGTCAGCTGCTGGTGTTGGTCCACTGTGTTTCATCAAGCCCAGAGTAAATGCAGCTGTGTACCAAGAGATTTTAGAGCACTACATGCTTCCGTCTGCTGAAAAGCTCTATGGAGATGAGGAATTCATTTTCCAGCATGATCTGGCACCTGCCCACAGTGCCAAAACCACCAGTAACTGGTGTACTGACCATGGCATTACTGTCCTCGATTGGCCTGCCAATTCCCCTGACCTGAACCCCATAGAGAATATGTGGGGTATTGTGAAAGAAGAAGCTGAAAGACACCATACCCAACAATGCTAATGAGCTAAAGGCCGCTATTGAAGCATCCTGGGCATCCATAACACCTCAGCAATGCCACAGGCTGATTGCCTCCATGCCACGCCACATTGATGCAGTAATCCGTCTAAAAGGATTCCCAACCAAGTACTGAGTGCATTAATGGACATTTTCAAATGTTTGATTTTGTTTTGCTGTTATAAATCTTTTTTTTTTACTTGGTCTGAGGAACTATTCTAATTTTTTAAGATAGGATTTTTGAGTTTTCTTAAGCTGTAAGCCATAATCAGCAATATTAAAATAATAAAAGGCTTGCAATATTTCAGTTGATTTGTAATGAATCCAGAATGCATGATATATATATTTTTTTAATTGCATTACAGAAAATAAAGAACTTTATCACAATATTCTAATTTTCTGAGACAGTCCTGTACACCCTTGTAAAGTCGAAGGGAGCTGCAGATTCATGTGATGATTCTCTGTTGGTTCATCAGTAAGTGTGACATTACACAATATTGTTAACATGATTTGTTTAATGTTTTAGGGTTTGCATTTTAAAAACTGTACTACCAAACGTTCCCATGTGCTTCGGCAGTGTTGGGTTATAATATGGCCATGCCTATAAAGCCCCTTTGAATTGAATTGACCTTGTTCACATTGTTTTCAACTTGTCATTTGCTCTGTTGGCTTTCCTCAATGTTGCTGGCACACCGAGGCTTCATTTGCACATACCACCCACATTGCAGCAGCACAAAGCCGGTTAAACATCGGCAAAGTTTCTCTTTAAGTAAACAAGACTAAGAATCTGACCAAGCATTAATTGCCACCTTTCAGTGCCTGACAGTTTTTTGACTCTGTGCTTTTTTTGGCAGGTACTCAAAAAGTACTGACAGTTAATTCCCAGCCCTAAAGCTTCAGAGTGGCTTTTCTCTATTTTAATGTCAATGCTTTACACTGTGCACTCAGTCCTACCTCAAGTATCATCATATGAATAAGACTCATCCAGCTACTATCATTAGCCCTGTCCTCTTCTTCACTGTCTGACATCTTGTGTCTTTTTCACCCTAATCCACTCAGCCTTCGTGACTAACATCTCTTACTAATCGTTAAATGAGACTCTTGTTTGTGATTTAGTGTGGTTAAAATATTACACATAATGTTCTGCCCTAGATTTATTACAACAAAGCGGTCACATGCAAGTGTTCACCATTCACATATAGAATGAGGAAAGAAAAGAGTTGGGCCAAGGCCGACACACTTGCCTCTTCACACGTCCGAAACACACTGACAAGCTTACATTTAAAAAAACAAAACAACAACTATTGTGTCTGCCCATTGATGCTCCACACTCCATTGTCTTATCTAAATTGTATCAACCTCTTGTCATCTCAAAGAATGATACATTTCATAACTTATTTCTGCCTCCCCCCAAATTCTAATGATGTACAGTGTAGTTTCAGCAACACGGGTTTCACATTGTTGTTGTTCACCACAGCATCCATGCGTTTCGTGATTTATTTCATGAATGCATCAGCAATCTCTCTCTCTTTCCCTTTGTATATAGCCTCTCTTTCACACACACTATATCTCCCTCACACACACACACCGTTTTCCCTCGAAACCTGCTCCTATTCCCTTGTTGACAGAGATGACAGTCGAAACCACTCCCTAACTGGTTGGCCGTCAAGAACTATTTTCCCCCTGTCATTCAAATATCTTCACCTGTCTCTGTCTATGTCAACTCAATCTCAAAGCATTACCTCAGGGTCACAGCTGTTCTATTTAAATTTCATGACAGCTGTGCGCTTTTCAGAACCTACAACACTTAATGTACAATGACCAAGAAGAAAGAAGAATTTAGAAGAAATGTTCTATTTACCCAAATAGGTATTATTGAATGTTAGTGCCACCTTTTGAAGAACAATACAATACAAATAAATCTTTGCAGTAACTTCACAATATTTTGAAATAAAAGTTGTAAAAGAAGGTAGTTGTTATTTTAAGAAAATGAGAATAAGAAAGTTGATAAGGTTGCTATATTTTGACAAAGTATTATAAAGTTAGATATTTCACAAAAAAAGCAATTATCAACATTGAGCATCAGACAGTAGAGTGCTGAGACAGTTCTCAGCCCTCTCCTTCCGAGCCTGCGTGTCAGTGAGCAGGGGGCTTTAACGCTTTCTGACACCATTAACTTGTGTTTTGTGGGGTGTGCACTTGTTGGCACAGCTTACTGGTGGAAACTCCGTCCAGTCTAAGCCTCCAGGCTCTAAAACATAGCAGTCAGGCATCTGTTGTTTGTTTTTTATCTATTAGAACTGATAGTGAGACATATGTTCCCATACCACTTCAAGATGCTCAATATTATCTGATATGATTTATGGTATGAAATCAAGCCAAGTAAATTCAGTATGTATATAAGCACAACAGACTGCTCATATAGCTGCATACTCCTGAAATATTAACCTTATATTAACATGACTTTTTCCCAACCTACACTCAACTTTTCTTTTCTTTTTTTTACATTATTTATACAATTTATTTTATTTGAGCCTTCAAAAATCATTATTTTTTTAATTCTGGTTTACAGAAAGAGCTTTTTGTTGTCTCCTATATTTTCATATGTATTGCGTTTTCTGTCTATTAAGACTATTGTTTCACCACCTGGAAAAAACAAGTTATACAATTGGGGGCTTTCCCTATCAGAACCCTTTTTGTCCTGATGCCCAGATTGTCTATCAAGACTTCTTGCTGCTTTGGATTATTGAGTAATGGAAACACATTTACAAAAAAAAAAGGGGGCAACATGTTTTCGTATGTAGCTAAATAAATTGAACAATTGGTCAAACTGCTTTCAAACAAAGCAAATAGGAGGAAAAAGGGTAGTCAAGGAGAGTTAGATTGATAAATAAGAGATGACAGGAGGGAAGAGGCGAGAGGGAGAATAATGTAACAGGGCCAATCACGCCCCAGTGGCTCTACTAATCATGCAAACAAGGTCACTGTCCGCCAGAGCCAAACTGGCAGGCTATATACATGCATCTGAGGCATTGCCCTCTCTCTTTCTTTCTCTTTTCTCCTTCCCTTGTGCAGTATTTTGTCCTTCTGTTTCGGTCACTCTGATAATCAGACGGACATAAAGCCAGCTGCCCACACACACCCGGCTCACTGGAATATCAGAATTAGCAGTACATACAGTACATTATGCTCACTGCATTATTTAACCCACATTTTATCAGCAGCGTGACCAACATGACAAAATTTATGGAGCATTGCGCTGTCAGGCTGATAAGTGAAACTGTGCCAAATGTGCTGTGGTGTCAGCTTCTGTAATGTTAAGACTTGCTGCATTTCTTCATCTTAAGTCAATGTAAATGTAATAACTAAGTGTTGGACTGTTGGTCAAACAAAACAAGCAATTTAAATCATCTTGGACGTTTTTCACTGTTTTCTGACTTCAATCTAAAAAACTAAGCCGCAAATTAATCTATAATGAAAATATTCATGGGTTGCACTTCCACATGAGCACCCCTTGTATTGTGGGTGCTATACACACATTTCTCACAGCTTTGGATCTTTTTTTATGACTTAAGTTAGTCATGTGGGCAAAAATAGTGTTTTTCTTTGGTGGATTTGGAGCCTTCATTTATTACTGCTTAACAGCAGCTTTCATTCGAATCAGAGAGAGTAACTCCAAACCGACTCAGGATTTGCATATTGCCCATTACACACAGCACAAATGCAAGTTTTACTTGCAACAGCGGATGACAAATGACAGAAAACACCTGAGGTTCCAGTTTCATTTTCTCAAGGTTGTTTGTAATTGTCAAATTCTCTCTCTCTCTCTCTCTCTCTCTCTCTCTCTCTCTCTCTCTCTCTCTCTCTCTCTCTCTCTCTCTCTCTCTCTCTCTCTCTCTCTCTCTCTCTCTGGCACACACACACAAACATGCACAGCTCTCTTGACAGAGAATCTCAGGTTTTTCTGCTACCCTTAATTGGCCACATTGTTAAAGGAGTACAATGTTGCAGTTTTCAAATGTTAGTGGCCATTGTTGTGTACAGTTCAATAGAGAGTACACAAGTATAATAGCAGACCCAGGAGGCTCAGACCTCACCAAGTCATCACCTTCTTTTTCTGTCTGAGTCCTACCCACACAGACACTAGCATAGTTGTCTCTTTGTATTTAATAAGCTTAAGCACAGTTTGGACACGAAGCATTTATGGAAAGGCTTTCATAAAAGGTGACCAATTAAGTAATTTTGTAATGTCCCGTGCTTCCTTTGATCCACAGTTGAAGAAAGGATCCGTCTTGCCTTTCAGTTAACCGTCTTCATCATTACTTCTCTACTGGGTTTGCATCGTCTCTTATATTTGACTTCCCTTGAAGATGCTGCAACAATGTGCTAACCGATGTTTATCATCAGGATATATCACAAACTGACACGCGTAAGATTTAAGTTAGTGTCGAGGTGCTGCTACAATTTACTGGATATTACCTGAAAAATAATAACGTGTTGATAGGTTTTTCAAAGAGCAGTTGTCAATTGTACATCAACGGCTATGATACTGAATTAAAAGGTACTGTTGAGTGTTTGTTTTAGTAGCGATCCTCTTGTTTGTGGAATGGTGTCCACACTGCCGACAGAAACATTTACCTTCACATTAGTGTCACGGTGATAAGCAGTTTACTGGTAGCCACAAGTTTGTGATTTCTCAAGGAAGATTAGATTCAGCTTGGGTCCTGACATGGTCAACACCCTGATGACAAACTACATAAATGGGACGAATCATCCATCACACACACACACAGACCAATATTGTCCCAATACCCCGAAGGCTGAAGCTTTGTATGTGTTTATGACCTTAAGTGCTGTTGACGGGTGAAAATAAATCCCACTCTCCTTTTCTCCTTCCCTGCGCCTTTTCTGGCTGTGCACTTTTTCCTTCCACTTTCCTCTTCTAGTCATCTCCTTATTGTGTCTTCCTGCTCTCTCTTTCTATACCCTACAATGTCAGGAATTGCTTTCGTATTCTGAATGTCTTCCTTCCTCTTTGACAGCCTCACCACTGTCACAAGTAAGAGATAGTAATGCATCAAATGGAATGTGCCTGTTAGGGCTGTCATTTGAGCCAGAGGAATCAGCTGTCCCTGGCTAAAACATTTACCTCTTAAAACATTGTAAAAAGCACGACTCCTGGGGTTTTAAGATATACAACAAGTAATTGTTCAACCAGTTCCATATTTGCATCTGCAGTCTAGCAGACAGATAATGAAGATGTAATGTTCTGCTCCTTGTTCAGTATGTACAAATACCAGAGACGAGGCTAAAGCCCCCGCTACAAAGGTGCTTTGTCCATTTGCCACTGAAACTCCTTCTGCATGACAGAAAGTGGGTGAAGAGAGGATAAAGGCGGAGAAGTAACAAGGGAGACGTTGTCAGGATTTGTCATTGTCTTCCTGTTTGAAATGCCACCAGTATTTTGAAACAGGAGCCACAGAGGAGGAGACATTAGCATGATGTGTGTCTGCATATGCCTGTCTGTGTCTTGGGGCAATTTTACTAATACTGCATGTGTACAGCTGTTTTCAAACAGGCCATCTAATCAGGTTATAATGAGATCCAGATAGTTGGGTAGAAATGATTCATATGCTACAGCTGTGTACTAGGCACTAGGTGTCTTGTTTCTGTTGCTATGGTGAGCGGATTTTCTTTTTTAATATAGTGTGAATGCATGCAAAGATGAATGCATCTTTACATTCACATGTACTATTGTCAGACATTCCTGCTCTCACCCAGATAAAATGGCGAAAGGAGAAGAAGGTTTGGTAAAGGAAAAACGGTTTAATGGTGTACCACTGTAGCCTTTTCAGGCAAAACACGACGCTCCAATACGGTCTCTCAAAAGTGTTCACACACCAACGTCTCTGTGGCTCCTTGTCTGCCGAGCGAGAGAGAAAGTCAGACATGACCATCCGGTTACCCGGCCTGTGGATCACCTTGAAGTTAAACTGCTGTAACGGCAGATACCTACGAGGGATCCGGTCATTGGCATCCTTCATGCGGTGGAGCCACTTGAGCGGGGCATGGTCCGACCAGAGTGTAATAACGCCCACCGTATGTTGAGGCACTTGTTTTAATGGGAGCGGTCGCAAAAGCGCTTTTTGGGTGGCAGGTTACCAGCTGACATTTGCAGCTTGATGCGCACCACATCCGCGCAAATGCAGGCCAATGAAATCGGCCGATGATCCGATGTAAGGTGGCGGTGACCTCCTGCATTGTGGCGAGGAGCTGGAGTGCAATGTTCCTGTTCAGGCGCCAATGTGAGAAGGTCCTGCTCTCATCCAGATGAAACGACTGAAGGAGAAGGAGGTTTGGTAAATAACAAACACTGTTTAATGGTGTACTACTGTAGCCTTTTCAGCCAAAACAAAAATACCACGCTCTAATACGAAAAATATTCACGCACGAACGTCTCTCTGACGGCTCTGTCTCGACCCAGCCTACTGCAAGAGCCCAGCAATAGGTTACTACCGTGCTGCAAAGTGCCATGCCACACCTCTCTTGCTGCATGTTGTCAGTGATGGAAGAGGAAAAGAAAGGGAAATTCTTTCCGGCTTTATTTTTTCTTCTTTCTCTGTATCCTCTCTTTTTTGTTCACAGCAGTGACTGTGTACATGCTGAGTGGAAAACATGAGTGCTACAAAGATCATCTCTCTTTCTTCTCCTCCACCCACCCATGGCAATAAACTATTAGTAGTCACCATCCAGCACCACACAGCAGCCTGTTCCAGTAGGTGTCTGTGTTGATTGCATTGGTTTTGTTCCAGGTACACCTGTTTGTAAGACTGTGTGCCTGTTTATATATACCGCAGTAGAGTATTCTGCTTAGACCTTGGAATCTATATATACTGTATATATATATAGATTAAAAAAAAGACATAATATATATATATATCAACAGTTAAACAGTTTTTACTGGTCTGATCTGTTTGTTTTGGAGAGGATTAGACCTCTGTGGATAATTTGGCTCCCAGTAAAAACCTCCCGAGTGATGAACAATGGAAAAGTCCTAACCGGGAGAAGCTGACTGCAATGACACCACCAAATGTAGTCTTTTGCTATTTTCTTGATTTAGAGACCCTTAGTGGCAGAAAATTACATATTGTGCATTTAAGGCTTTCTTGTCAAGCACTTTGCCATTTTGCTGAATTTGGCATTAGTATCTAACTTACCCAGACTACCTGGTCTCTAATGTTTTATATTATCATTCATCTACCGTAGCTGAACAAGATTAATGTTGCAGACCAGTGCTAAATGTGTGTATGCTGTGCACCAGGATAATACCTTAGGATCTTACCGGATTTGTAAGCTGGTTCTTCTCGTGTTATCTTCCTTCTGGGTTTAGAGATGTCTGATTATGTCCAGACTCAAGCAATTCCAATAACAATTTAAGCTCGGCTTCCTCGCCAAGTGGTTTGGCAGATATGAAATCAGTGCAAACTAAATCTTATTTGTGCATGCCCAGAGCAAGAGCCTAGCATCACTGAAGTGACTACTGTAATTGTAGTCATGGATGTATTACGTATGTTCCAGTCCAAATGTGCCTATACTTTATATACCATACGCTCTCTGCATTACTTTAACTCTTGAATGTCATATCTTCTGTTTACTGCATTTGTTAATTGCAAAGATATTGCCATCAGCAGATCAGTTTTCTTTAAAATTGTGTAGTGAGTGGTATCAGAGAATGAATTGATTTCAATTAAAGCAACATCATGTAACTACAGTATTTTATATTTAAACAACAGCTTCAAAAATCATTGTGACATGTATGTCATGGGGAGAATCCCTCAGGAGATTAGCATCTGTGTCACCTTTTAAGCCCCTGATGAGTTTGCACCCAATTGTCTCTACATTGCACTTTTATGTTTATTTGATGGTAAATGCAGCGGGGCATTGTTTCCCTCTTGACTTGTCTTGTCTACAGTTTTATTTTCATTAATGAGAAAGTAATGGTATATTATTTTCTTTTTAGAGGCATTAAAAAAAGTCTTAGAAGACATTAAATGTGTATTTCATCACTCATAAGTAATGTAATAGTAAAAGTGTAACTTTAAAGTTGTCTATATGTACAACAGGGGGTGTATACTGTAGGTGAAATGCACTAAATCGCAAAAATACGGGTTACTATGTAATGTTGCTTTAAGCTACAGACAAAAATCCTCCTCAGAAGAAAGACTTTATATTTACAGGTTTGCAATCGATGGTGCAGACTCCCTGGCTCGTCTAGTTTGGAGTGTAGAGAATGACAACATCTTGATGAAGTAATTGAATGATGAATGACGAAGGAACATGTTATCTGCCCTACAATTAAAAGAGTTGATTAGCACCGTCACAGCAAGGTGAACAACAAATATATTCAACCCTGACAAAGTGTTGATAACCTGCATTTAGGTACTAATAAGTCTTTTTAAAAAACAACATTTTTGGATCAGACGTTCTCCTCTTTGAACACCTGTTGCTTGTTAAAACGTACGGAGTATTTGCTCTCTCTCCATCCGAAAGCAGGACTGCAACCAGTTGAATTCCTCTGCATTTTTGCATAATTGCTTCTGCTCGGGTCTGTTGTTCCATTTATTAATGTGACATGCTGTTTTACCAAGGCAAAAGTTTTAGGCTGGGCTGGTGTTGCAGTAATAAATACCTTACTTCACGCCTGTGTCCTGTACCCTTACACAACAATTGCACTAGTCATTACCGTTTGTTTTGATGTCGTTTTTTTAAAATGTATTTTTCAGTTGGTGTATAGAGAGCTTTACTGAGCTTGCTGTTGGTAGTATATAATATGTATTTGTTGTTGCTGAATATTTAAGTGTACTTTCTGGCTAGACTGTCTTTCTGCAAAATCATAATGAGGCAGCTATAGCTAAAAGTAACTGTCATTTAACTAACTTTCCAAAGCTGTCAGGAGACTCGCACGATCCTACATTGCCCTGCTGTTTTATATCTCCTGTCTGATCAATGCTCGCAACAGACAGCAGCACCAAAGCTTCTCTGATTGTTCTCAGGCAGAGGGTGTTACATGCTGTCATGGTGCATTGTCTTTTTTTCTGAAGTTATTTACTTGTTTGTTTCCCCCTTGATTTCTTCTTTGTTCCTGTGTTTGTCTTGTGTGTGTTTGCTGATTGGTGTTGTGATAATTACAAGTAGGATTGTGCTGCAGGCGCTCCTGTTTGCTCTGATGTCTCACACTGAGTCATTGTTCTTTTCATTGGCTGATTAAAGAAAACAAACAGTGTTTTGTACATCTGATTGTGCTAAACAAATGGCACAACTGTGCAAGTTCATAATACAGTCGTGCATCTCTTCCTCTGACTATACTAGAAATGAATATAGATAAAGAGTGAAATATTTCATTAAAGGCAATAATACCTATATTGATACAATCCCATGTGAAATTATATATATATATATTAAATTGTAAAAATAAACTAAAGGACTGTCATGTCATCAGGGTGTCATGCATCTCTTAACATGAGTAATGATAATGCTACATGTAATGGTTCATGAGGATTCACATTTAAATTATAAATGTTCAACATTTGTATTTGTTGGAATTCTGTTTGGATAAAAAAAAAATGGCATGTGGGGCAGCAGAGCACAAAGTTGTTTTTTCCCTCCTCCGCTTTTGAGCAAGGGGTGGTCAACACATGATCTGAACTTTCACTGAGCTGACAAGACTGGCACATCAAGAGAAGGAAACACACAGAGTGAAAGACACTATTAGCTTTAAAAGAAGGAAAGAAAAGATATGCCTGTCATATCAGGCTTTTCTGATACAGAAATGCCCGCATTGATTCAGCTGCAATTCCTTCCCAGCTTTGCCCTGATTCAAGCTGTTTGAATCAATGCAGCTGTATCTTCGACATTAAGCCTAGCACATCGATTCCAGTTGGTGAATCATGACACCCTGTGTGTGTGTGTGTGTGTGTGTGTGTGTGTGTGTGTGTGTGAAGACACATGTGTGTTTGCTTTGATTTCTCTCAAGGTTTTCATCTACGAGAAAGCTGTGAATGTGGATTTGAAGCATGACCATGTACAAAGAAGCAAATTGCCCTCACACCTTCTGTTCCACATCTGCTCCACATGTTTTTGTAGGTCAAGGCTAACATGAGCACTGAACTAGCAAAACAATGTATTTGTGTGTAAGGAAAGTACATTGTCGGCAGGATTTCTTTTGTGATTCTCTGATTGTGGATGCAGACTTATGGATGGGTGCTCATTTTTAATTCAAGCCACTGTCTCATAGTCAAAGCGTTCAGCGTGTTGCAGCCCCTCTGCAGCCAGCCATTTACAAAATTAACCCATTCTATTGTCCGTACTGCGGTTGACTGTATGGACGAGACATAGAACATGTCTGAGTATAGATTGCTATGAGCCCCATGGGAGCTCTCAGAAGGACTGAGATGGATGACACACTTACAGTAAAGCACTCTTCCTCAGATCAGATTTTTTGCTAAACTATCAACACATGCACAAATATTACATACATGCACAAATATTACATACATGTAATATACCAGTGATGGGATTTTTCTACACACTTGGAACTTGACTAAAATAATAATTTATTGCCTAAAATTATACATCTAACGTGCACCCACGCTCATGCACACACGCTTAGGTCACTGCTACGGGTCCCACTCAGCTTGAAAGCGATCCCCAGGGTGTGTTTGCTACCAGATGGCCACAAAATGGAGCGCTTCTATTTAAATGCGTTTCCTCATCTGGAGAGGGCGCACACCTCTGTTCGGCCTTGTATTGATTAAAATCAATATGGTCCAATCTCATCAACACCACCGTCCTTGGCCTACTAGTGTCTGTCTTGCAGAGGACCCGAGGTGTTTGATGAACTACAGCTTTTTTTGGGACAAATCCATACCTTTCAAGGTAATCGGGTTAATATGTTTCCCGGAGCCACGATGAGTACAACCTCATATTTCACCGCATCATTTTTCTGCTGCATTGATGAGAGGTTCATTGAATTGAACAAGGCTGGCCGGCCATTGATTCTAAGTGCATATGGAATATGAAATGGACATGCTTTTGGATACACACACTGTGCTGAATGTCAATTTACATGTGTTTGGGTTGTATAGTGCATCACTGTATCTTTGTCAGTTGCGTAAACCATTGATGCATGTATTTTTAATTGCCAGGCCTGTATAAGAGTTAGAGGAAGAGGCCCCTGGACAGAGGCTGACCTAAACTCAGCCATGCTGCCCTGTCACTTAATTTGTTTCCTCTCTGACTGCCTCCCTTGCTCTCTTACCGCCTTGCTGTTTCTCTCTCCGCGTTAGTCTGAGTGGTGCTAGCTGACCTTCACTGGGACACAGCCATGATTCTAATTGCATTGATATGTCAGCGGGATCCAATGGTTGCAGGAGAGCATGGCAATATTACCCCCCCCCCCCAAGCACTGTAGGGGTCAGTTTGGCTTTTCCATTTTCACTGATGACTCAAACTGCTGAGAAGGAGGAGTCAGTCCAACACGCACAAAACATTTTGCCAATTCAGGATTTTCTCTGGGGCAACGGGATGCTAAGGCAGTCCCTTACTGTGTTTGTGTGTACACCCTTCAGGCATACATACAGCAGATTGTGGAAAAACATGTGGAGCCTGTGACGTGACCCAAGAGTTTGCGATGAGTTGTTTTGAAGCCTGGATGTGGACTCACCGCTTGTTGCTGTCTTTTCTAATTAGTGAAGACAGAAAAATCCAAATTTGTCTCCACCTAACTAGTTCACTTTTGTTTCACAGCAAATGTCACAATCCAGTCTTTGGAAACTTTTACTTTGAAGCAGCTACATGAAGTGAAACAGCATGGGGAACCTGCTAGTCTCTGCATGCACATTCGTTATGTTCTCTGCTGCTCTTTGTCCACCTGCAGTTTGTTCTTCCTTGATGCGTCGGTCCTACAGCAGGCATCTTTGTTTATTTGTTGTAAGTTTGTCCTAGACTGGCCTAAACAAAACACCTAGATATCTCACCTTAGTTTTATCTGATCATGTACTGTAGACACCATCTCACCCACGCCACCCTATGTCAAGATTAACCCTTTTATGTGTATGGTTTTTATTTGTTTGTGTAATGTCACCATCACCGTGTATTACACCAAATTGGCCCGATCCTTTCTCCTGTCTCTCAATTTGAATTTTGGTATGGGTTGATTTGATCTAATTTTCTTTCCTGCCAACTGGTGGGTGGCTCCTGCCCACAGGCTTCTGCATGTGTGTGTCATGTTTATTCATCAAAGATTATATCTGAAATCAAGTAGAAGCGTAAAATTAGCATATCGTACATTTCAGTTTGAAGATAAATTATAAAGCCCTTGTTGTGTTTTGTATCAGTAGGTCTGGCTAGTCCTCATAAATATTGTCATTTTTGATTCACTTGATATTGAAATCCATCACCGTGAAATACATACAATCAAGATGCAGCAATTTGGCTTAAATGGGCTGAAACATTAGCTTCATTTAAAATTGTGTAAGAGAAGCACTTGCGTTTCCTATACGTTCCAGATATTATTACATTTTTACGTTTATTCCAAGTGTTATTAACTCAATCAACAAAGATCCACCGTCTTTCAACCACTGTTTTAATACGCCAAAGAGGAAACACTTTTTGGAAGCTCTTGACTGAACAACATGATGAACTGGATCTCCGTCAATACGAGTCATTGTGTTACTCACATTTGGTTTACTTTAACTAAGTGTAATCTATTACTGGGGACATTGCGTGCTATGCACTCTGATATAAACAAACTGTTTTCTCTTTGCTAACAAAATCTTCACTTAATGCACTGTGAGGCAAATTAATGTTATGGGTATGCTCAAGCTACGCTGATGACATAATGAATATCTAAATAAATGAATGCTTGCTTATGTTATTTCTATTTTATACCAAAACAAAGCCTTTCCCAGCGCTGCTCTGGGCAGAGTGAGGGTGAAACTCATACTGTAATCACACACTTGCACTTTTTAAAATTGGATTGTAGATCTCTCTGAGACAGTGCTGTCAGAACCAGGCTGCATTGCAGTCTGTCTCCACTAATTTCGCTGCATCTTGTCAAGTCTTGTGCTTTTTCACTCACTTTTTGAAATAACAAACCCGGTCCATTGTGCTGTGGGAAGGAAATAAAGAACCATCTCCTCTACCTGGTGGTCTGTGTGATTCACTAAGAAGAGATGAGGTTGAAGGACAGCTCATGGGTGAGATTTACCGTACCAATAAAGGAAAAGAATTGTGAGTTCCAGACAGTGAGGGAGAAAAGGGAAGCGAATGAGATAAAGGAGGAAGGAAGAAGTGTGCGGTTGTTTGAAAGAGAGAGAGAGCAAAACCTGTGTTGATGGAGACAGGCTGGTTACCAGATGGGTTTTGTCAGAGAGAAAAGGGAACAGAGAGAGGGAAATGGTTAAGAGATGGAGGCTGATGTGGCTGTCTGTAATGCGATATGGCAGATGCGATTTTATTTTTAGGACACAAGGCCCCAGAACGATAGGTTTTATAGGGTTTTGAGTGGGTTGATCTTTTTAAATATTCAACTTCAATGAAATATGGAGCATGACTCCCGGCTGTTTGGAATTCATAAGTCTGTTTGGCAGGACTGGCCCTGCATATTGAGAGCTGTCAGAGTCGGCCTGAGTGTTAAACACAAGCCCTCAGCTGGCAGCAGAAACGATGACAAAGAAACACCTCAGAGGGGCTACAAAAGAGACGAAGAATAGAAGTCTTCCGTTGGAGTTTGAAATGTTAAATTACCTTTTGATGTCATTACAGTGTGTGATTGTGTCTTGTGTTGCATTATGTGGTGAGGTGTTAAACATGGCCTCAATACACTGGTGTTGCCTAACATACAATCATGTTTGTTACTATAAGGGAGTTTCAAAACTCATGGCAAAGTGAATCTTTTTTGTATATCTTACTTTTTTTTCCTCTAGAAAATGCTTTTTTATTTAACAAAAGAAGACAAACTTCTTAAATGTTAACTGTTGTCTGAATACAAGCAGCAGTACAAGAACTTTGGATGAATAAAACTGCCTGAAAGTGATACATTTCTATCATTCAAATGTGTAAACAGTCTAATAAGAAAAGTTTTGCGGTTCAATACCAATCCCTGTTTGTATAAACTATAAATAATATAATAATTATAAATAAATGTAAACATAAATCTAACGGAAGTTTTTATTCTTATTAATATGGAGCCTTAACCTCAGTGCTGAGATGTGTTAGAATAATCGAGCACAATCTATTTCTCGATTATAAAAGAAGTTATCATAAAAAACGGGGCTGAAAATGTGTTATGGATACAGATGGCTTATGCTGGTTCTCCGTAATCCACTGCAGTCCGTGTGTGTACGTACAGCACACAGGAGTCTATCAGTTGTGCTTCTCATCTATCATATAAACTTATTTTCAGTCCACCAGTTCATTAATCCATGTTACAGACTGATTGGAAGCAAACTGAAAAATGTGTGCTTCTGTCTGTTTGTCTGTCAGCCGGTGCATTTTGTGAGTGCGTTTCAGCTTTGTGTCTGGAGGCGTGTGAAGGATCAATATTTTACTCTCCCAGTGTGACAGGTGTACACTGCTGGAGAAAGCGGCTAATAGAAACCCTTACTTAGTGTGAAGCCACTGAGGGGAAATACATATGCATTAGACTAAGGCTGCTGTGGATATTTACCAGCAGTAACCACACAAACAACAACAGGTAGCAGAGCCTGAAACCAAGACATGTTTAATTCATGCCAGAGGCAGCAGAGTTCGCTGGCTGTACACCTGTATCACTGAAATAGCCAATGCTTATTAGAAAAGCACTGTGTATATGTGTTTACTTCGACCCAGTGATGTGTGTCTGTCAGGCTGTCTCGCTGTGTCTGTGTCTGATGTCTGCTATTATTTGTATGTGAGTGTGAATGGGAGACAGAGGAAAAAGAGCAGAGAGACAGACACCCCAGGAAGAGATGTTGTCCCTGTACGAGGAAACATTCTCAGTCCATTACCCTGCATGTAGGTATAATTAGAGTAAAGCAGGACTAAGAGCCCGGGCTGCTTCAACCATCTGCCAGCTGTATTTCCTCTTTGTAATACAGGTGACCAGATTTGTTTATATTGTATAGGATCATACCTTTTTCTTTTTTGTTTGCATCTTTTACCCAATTTGCTACAGGGTGCACATTTGTATAATCACTGACCGCGCGGCCTAGAACAGCAGGTTTTTTAATTTACAATACTAAACATCATGTAGCTTTTTTTCCCTCCAGAGTTATGTTATTATATGGCAGTGCAGTTTAAAGCAAGGTCATTATTTCTGGAAGATGCTATTTCTAAGCTGGTAACAATTATTACTTAAACTTGTATTTATTTCCCCTCAAAAGCACAAGTGCAGTGGTGTCATTGTACTTGGTTTAAGTATGTTAAACATATTAGCCATTACACTTTAATTAATTATGATACTAGTTTGCTTACCAACATGTACGTAACCTTTAATTATGCACAATTTGTGTCTACAGTATATTGAGTTCATTGAAGATGGGCTGTCAGTCAAACAGTCACCTCCTGAAAAGGCCACAAGAATGAATTTGTAATGACAAATATGTTTTTGATGTTTGATGCCTCGGAAAGCGTCACATGACTTGCATTTGACAGTGGAGAGGTGACTTATGTGGTCCATAAAAAAAAAAAAACACTTTGTATTTTTTATTTTAATTGTATTCTCAATAGAGCATCCTCTGCAGTGTGAGCCAGTAGTGTGTATAGGGTAGCAGTACTAGTGGCAGTTGAACCAGGCACACTTTTGAGGCATTGTTGAAAGCACCAAGGCGTGCTAACGCAATGTCATGCTTGGCTGCAGCTCACAGTGGCTGGGGTTCACACTGAGGGGCAGAAGACTTGAGGGACATCCAGCTAAGCCCTTTCATATCTTCCACGTTGCCCTTTTTGGTTTTAAGCAGTAAACCACCCCAACACCACTGCCCACTCCCTGCTCACTTTGTCATGTACACTTGATTTTAATATGATTCAATCATGTCTGCTTAACCATGGCAAGGGAAATGTGTTGACATGTATTTATGAGTTTGTCCCTTATGTACACATTTGTGCTTGTGCACAGACCATTGCCATGTCCAGTTAAATAATATTTATCATCACGATGGATTTGTTTGTAGGTGAGTCATAGAGGGTGGCCTATAAATGTCAAGGAACTGTCCACACTCTGTTTTGAACCTGTCTGGTTCGTATCCAGGCTCCACTTGGATGTTCTTGTCACCATTATATTGTTTTTGTTTTTTAACTCAAGGTTTTTACACTTTAAATAACAGTCTACTTTTATCCACCAAATGTTATGAAACAAATAAAATGATTTCCTCTTGTGTAAGCTCTACTTAAAAAGGCACATGAGCAGAATGTGTTGCTGGAAATGAGCTTTTACAAATGACCTATACCAAAGTGGTGATTGTGAAGGGCTAACAGTGTTTCTTTTTGGACTGATCATCACTGTCACTAAATCAAAAATACACTTCTGGCCCACTTGAGATGATGATTTCATTTTTCAATTATCTGTCTGCTATTATTAATCTTATAATCATTCCCACAGCTCAATACGGAATCATCAAATTGTTTATTTGTTTTCAACCAACAGTACAACACCCAAATATATTCAATTTAAAATGATATAAATTAGGGCTGACTGATTAATCAACATTTTATTGAAATGGCAATATGTCCTACTGCAATTTTCAAATCGCAGGACGCACCATATTTGCAAAATGTGTCAAAATGACATTTTAAATGAAATGTCTGCAGAGATGTCCCCGCATGCACTTTATATTCTAAAGACTAAAGATTCTAAATCTTTGTTTGGTGCAGATCCATGCAAAAATCACACCGTAATTATTTGTAATGTTTTTAAATGAAAGTGAGAAAGATTATCATTCCCTCTAATATCGCAAATCATAAAACAAATTGCAATATCATTCGATCGCAATTGAAAAATGTCAAATCCCCCTAACATTTAACTGATACAAAAATATTTTGGCTTTTTTGTTTGATAAATGAAATGATCAATTATGAAAATAAGTCTTTGTTGAACCGATGATTGATTAATTGTTTCATCTTAATTTCCCCCCAACATCACTTCCAGCTGTTAGCTTAACCAAAAGTAAATGCCATTGTGAGCCAGAAAGTGTTGTGGTAGAATACATACATGGAAAAGCACAAAAACAACCCAGCCATGAACACGCACTGGCACACATCCTCCTAAAAGGCTTCCAAATGATGCTGCTTTTCCACGAACACTATGATCTATTTTCTGCATTTGCAAAGATATTTGCGGTTGTTAAAAAAAATGAGAGAGGAGAGACAGAGATGGGGGGAGTCGAATCACGGCTCAACAAAGAAAAAGCACTTTGATATGCATTAGATCAGGACAGGCTTCAGTTACATATAACACTGCTGGTTTTCACATTACTCACAGGGAGTATTATAGTGCTCTTTTAACAATCCATCCTCACACCTCTTATTTTCTCTTTCTGTCTCCTTATTGCTCCCTGTCTTTTTCGTACTCTAGTTTAGTCCTAATCACAATCATTGCATCCATATTATGCCACTGCCTTGAGGTTTCCAATCTTGTCATCATCCTCCCTCATCATCCCAATTCTTTCACTGTTGTCCTCCTTTCATTGCTCTCCTTTTTAATCCCGTCTGCTGTTTTTCTTCGTGTCAGAGAAGCTAGACAGACCGCTCTGCACACACGCAGTTTACTACGACGAACAAGCAAGGGACGAACCTTCACTGACTGGTTTGTTGCCAGGTAATGATCTTTAATTACAGCCAGCCTAATGCACACAGGCAAGCTAAAAAGCTGTCTGCTAGCTTCCATCTTTTACAAGGCTCGCTGGGGGGACGTTGGAGCATCACACACATTTATAACACCAGGCATTTTCAAGTCTTAAAGGTAAGCTGTCCTCTGCCCGTCATCGTTCTGTATGTACGAAATGAATAAATCACAGTGTCACTCTCACATAGACTAAATGATTGGGGTGTTTTGCATCTGTTGTCTGACCATTAGAGGAGAAGAAGTTGTACGTTGCAACCCTACTAACTGTATCGATAATTAAATGAATCATTGTATTATCTCAGTTTAAAATTGGCTCCAAATTTTCCACTTGTAGATGCAAAAAAAACAAGGCAAGGCAAAAAGTCAACAATAAACAGAACATGCACCAAACTGCCAAGCCAAGCTAGATGTGTTGTGATGTATGGCGGGTGTAGAAGTGCGTGTTTGATCTAGCTAACTTCAACTTGTTGTGTCAGTCACTGTGCAGAGAAAAAAAGTCACTTCACTGTCTGTATTTGTGTGAGTCTGCATCACTACTCTCTTCTTAAAGTGATCAAATACTGCAAACTTCATAAGAGTGGAGAGAAGGGGAGGGAGCGAGAGATGAGAGGAAAGGCTCATCTGCATCTGTATTAGAAGTGGCAAATGCAAATGGCTCAAATGATCTGACAAGAGGAAAATGTGAATTCCTCTCTGCAGTTATGTGCAGATAGAGATAGGAAAAAAAGAGAGAAAATGCTCCATATTGGACAGGCTTTTTTTTTACAGTCCTACAAAATGCCACCCTATCAGACGTTTCATAAACCATCATGGTTCCATCTTGAAATTCCTGATGATATTCTCAAACCATTTTGGGCAGCGATTAGTCTGCTTTGTTTGCGATTTGACTCGTCTCATGCTCCAACAGAACCAGTGTCAGTAGCTGGTTAAAAGTCTGCGGGCTGTGAGATTCACAGTTTAGAGACGTAGTTTGCAGAAAAGCTGAAGGCAAGCAGAGACACGACAAGCTCGGTCTGCAGGCTCTTTTATCATTGTTTTTCAAGTGGTTTTCTTTTCCATTCTGGCCTCCAGCAAAGTTAAGGAAGGCGGCAGGCTGAGAGCTGTGATAGACTGGTAGTTTAGCAGAATCGCATTGTGTTTATGTTTTACAGACGCACAGAAAATACCAATCGCCAGGCTTTCTTCTATGTTGTCTGTTTTTCTCCAATCTCTTAACAGCTCTTCATGTAGATGAGTTTATTGTCACCACAATGGTGGCAGGTGGTGTAGCTTTAACAGTCGGGGAAAGAAAGAGACAGGCAAGCACTGCTGCAGTCCAGACTTCACTTTCTGTCTCTCTGCTGAGGCTCCCTGCCTAAGCCTGTCTGCCTACTAACTTCCTCCAAACTTCAAGAGAGTAGAGTAGGGGAGGGAGGAGGAGAGAGATGAGTAAAAGCTCATCTGCAGCGATTGAAGAAGCAAATATAAATGGAGCAAATGATCTTACATGGGGAAATGTGAACTCCTTTTTTTGCTGCTATTTGCAGATGAAATAAAGGAATACCTCCTCACTCTTTTCTAAAATTGGACAGGGAAGTTGTTCTAATGAACTGCTATCACAGGGAGGAGGAAACATTAACTGCTATGTATCGGAAAATCAATACAAGAGTGCTGGATGTTGCCACATCAATGCACAGATCCAAAAATTAGAAAATGCATCCGGTTCTATCGGGAATGAAGAAAGAAAAGAAAAGTCACAATCCACCGTGAGCTACACTGCCAGAAACCTTAGGAAAATAAATGCAGCATGCAAAATATACAATAACACCTTTAATAAACCTGCATCACCAACTTTAAGAAAACAGCATGCAACGCGAACAGTGAAGTGCCCCGTGGAAACATTGCCTGCAGGAGCAGTCAACCCGAGGCAAGCTAACAACAAAGCTTGCAATACCAACTAACCCTACTTGCCCCTAACTCCTCCTGGTCAGTAATAACTGAAGCAATAAACTTTTATTCACAAGGACATGCACCCATTTGATGTTTTTCTAAGTGCTAGATTTAGATGGATGGCAATGACCCTGAAATTGAGATAAACAATACCCAGTTGCCAACATTTAAATGAAAAATGCATCCCTTTGGGGACAGTCCAAAATGTGGTCCTCTTTGTCACTGCTTATTTTCAATGGAGAACTTTTATACATCGTCTGTTTACAGGTCTTGGCGAATACCACTGCATATGTGAAAAATGTTGCGCCGTGCCTCCTGTGGCCGCAGAATTCTAATGAATTACTCAAGTGATGCCACTTGAGTCCGTATCTGTCGGGGCTGAATCATATACGTTTGAAAATGGAAAAACATCAAATCTGGAGGTGAAGAGCTCGAGGCTCACTTCTCGAGGCCACGTTAGCCTCTGTCAGCATAGCACGTCCAACTCTTTACCTAACTGTTGGCGGTCTAGTTGAATTGTGGGAGATCGAGGCGCCTTGTTTTGACTTGCAATGCTACATCTGTTTTTAAATTATTGATAGTGTGGCAATTGATATCATTTCCAAGGCGCTTTTTCTACTTGGTACTTTAAATCAAAAGTGAGAAAATGTTTTATACTAAATGAAAACACTTTCATTAATGTACGATTTGAAATTCAAGTTTAAGCAGGAATTATATACACTGTCTCTTTATGTATCAGATTTCTGTATCAGATTGCTTATCACGTATCTAAGTCCGTGTCAATCTGTCTGAGAGGAATACTTGCACGGCCCGACCATCACAGCATGTGTTTATTAAACGGCAACGTCTTCCACTTGACTCGTTCTACGAAACCAGTGTCAGTCATTTGTTAAAGGAGTACAACCTGTGAGAAGAGGCATGTTTTATTATCCCAGATGTGTTTTACAGCTTAGATGAAGGCATATTTTGAGAAGCTAGCAAAGCTTCAAAGGAAGGGGCAGCTACGTGTCACAGCAGAGCAGAGGAAGAAGACTACCTTGCTGGCACTTTGATCATGTTCACCACTTAAGGCCAGGGCCCTTTAAGGAAAGAAAAGAAATGGCCTTTTATGTTGTTTTTGTATCGATACAGTATTTTATATTCCTCAACAGTATGTATGTTTCATATATAATCATTAAGGGTTCATGCAGTGCAGAAAATAGTTCAATTATAATTCATGCCAATAAATGCTGAACTAAATGTCAACTCGAAGAAGTCTGATAATACTCTCTAGCATTTTCTATTTCTTTCTCTAAGAAGACAGAAATCAGTTTAAAAAGTGTAAACAAGATATTAAAATGCAAATTGCTGATACCACATTTGATCATTTTCTCAACATCAGAACCTGTGAGTGTGTTATTTGTAAAGGAAATGTGTGTTTGTGGGGCAGCGCCTGATGGAGCACAAAGCAACCGGCATGTGGGGTTAGATGACAAATCAAATCAAATCAAATCAAATTTATTTGTATAGCCCAATATCACAAATTATACATTTGTCTCAGTGTGCTTTACAGACTGTACAGGTTACGACATCCTCTGTCCTTAGACCCTCGCACCACACAAGGAAAAACTTCTTAAAAGAAACCCCAAAATTAAAGGGGAAAAAATGGAAGAAACCTCAGGGAGAGCAACTGAGGAGGGATCCCCCTCCCAGGAGAGAAACGGGATGGGATCGGGGAGCAACAGGATTGACGGTGGGGAATAATTGTCAGCTTTTAAATATTGCGACTGCAACAACAGGAAGAGAAAGCAGAAAGGGTGAGATAATGAGAGGAGGCTTGGATTTTCAGCTGTGGTAAATGTTCAGTCACAGCAACAAGGCAACACACTCTACTCATTTCATCCTTTTAAAATCCCCCACTGCCTCTTGTTTGCCTAACGAGCGAATTGTGTGAATGTGCCAGAGTCTGTGTGATCGTTGGATTTCTTTGCTTAATTTACAAAAAGTCGGTTCATTCCTCTCTGCTCACTTTCCTCCCTTTTATTCTTATTTATTTGTCAGAGGTTGTGTTCAGGGACGTTCCTTGTCATTCGTCAGCACGGCCCATAAAACACACTGTCATGACTGACTGGCCACGCTCCAAACTCATTACCGATTGGCTGACAGAGCGGGTCGCTCTGTTCTGCTCTGCTGTGTTTGACTCCTGTTTGCCAGACATTTCAGGCTCAGGAAACTTTAAATGCGGTGGTGTCTTTCCTCGCGCCACTCCTCTCAGGCTCACGCTCAAGGTCACATGAATATGGATTTACCCTCTCCTTCCAGCGCGCACATACTGATGATGAAGTCTAAGATCTACTCAGAGGGATTATAATTCAGAACGTAGGTCTGATCTGGGCCGTCACTCTGTTCCACTGTCTGTCTGGGGGTGTGTTTTAAATCGGAATCCAGAGGGGAGGGCGAGAGGCTGGGAGTGGAGGGGGAGGAAAGAGAAAAAAGAAATAGGACTACTGTAGGAGCTGAGATGAAGAGCGGAGGAAGGAGAATGGATGATGATGGGAGAATAAGGGGAGGTGGAGTCGGGTGAGAGGGTGTCACGTAAGAGAAAAGGGAAAGAGACTGGGAGATTGGAAAAGGGCGACGCACCATGTTATTGAGTTTCTGTTACGGTTGATCAGCAGTATCCATTTCAGCATATTGAGCTTGCTGCATGCCACAGTCTGCTGCAGACAATGTGTCCTCATCAGTGTTTGTACACACGGTGTACACGGCCTCCATGCTGTGTGTTTATGTGTGTATTCATCCAGACGAACAGTGAGCGCATGTGTATATACGCACCTTTGTTTTGTTCTGCGTTCACCTACTAAAGTGCTTCTTCACTCTGCTTTTCTATCATTTTGTTTTCCCTTGCTTGCTTTTTTCTATATTTTTTCTTTGTTTGTAATGTCATCTGTAATCTGATTAACCCCTTGCTTCCATTCACTGAAAGCGAGTTACCTCTTGTCACTCTCCTCCCTCATGCTCACAGTTGTGCTCACTGCTTTGTCTCGCTGTTTTTCCATTCACAGAAAACAACAAGGCACCTTTACAAAGGTCTCGCTCTCGGCAGAATATAAATTTAGGTTCAGCGGTGGCGAAAGCTCTCCCTGCCAAGGAGGCTCATAACGAGTTCGAGGGCCATCCATCTGCAGCCCGGGCCAAGGCTGCGGCGGGTTCGGAGCCAGGCCGCAGGTACAGGAACACCCCGGGTCACAGCCAGTGGCTGAACAGAGAGAGGGTGTTTGAGAGAGAGAAGGTGAAGCCGACTGAGAAAGAGATGGAGGTGGAGACAGATCCTCCGGCCTTCCAGCCGTCCTCCACTGCTAATGCCGTCAGTAGTTGTAGCACAAATGGAGAGTCGGATGTGGAGGCTCTCCTGGCCAAACTCAGGGCCTTGTGAGGTTCCTTTTCACGTTATCTCTGAAATGACACGCATTTACAGCTGACAGTTTGTTTGTGCCCACACGTATTAACACACACTGAATGTGACCAAAAGATTTTTGCTTCAACAATTTTGTTAAACGAGCAGAAAATGTAGTGAGTAAGTAAGAGCGTGAAAGGTTTATGAGGCGTAAGGTAGCAGGACAATTCAATTCTAATATTAGCATTAAATAACCAAAATAAAAAATAAAGCGATCCATTTTTTAAAAGCTTCATAGAAAATGTATACAATTACCAATATATTTGAGGACCATGCTTTTATCACTCCATGGTACAGACATCAATCCTTTTCTAAAAGAAGACTCCGGCAGGTAGATGGATGTTCACTTTGGCCCACAGATTGTCCTCAGAAGTCACCTTATGAAATGGATAATATATTTACAAAAGTTGTGATTCAATAGAAACACTTAAGCATATTTGTCATAAATTACAGTTCAAAAGAGAAGATACAGCCTAAATAGGATCAGGAGTCTTGTAAAGTACACCGCCAATATATTCCTAACAATGGGGATATAAAGACACTTATTCTCTGAAAGTAAAATATGCAATATAGCGAAGCACTTTCTTTTGTAATCCAGAAGTATGCAATATTACATAAAGATTATATCACATTTCCTATAATGCTTCTATAGCATTTATTTGACACCTCTATCATTACTCTTGTCCTTCCTGTATTTTAGTTTTAAATTACAAATCAGTTACTTTCATATGCATGTCACGATTAAAAGGCTTTAAGCTTATATCTGCATTTATTATTTTCGGTAATTAGTTTTTTCTATGTTTTTCCTTCTTTGAGTCTTTGTCTTTCCTGTGATGTCTTTTATATTCAAAGCATCTAATTGTTTGTATTTTCTATAATAAAAAAAAAAAGATGTGCATTCTATAAAACTATAAATATATATATACAAACAAGATCAATGCATACAAGTTATGCCATGTGATCGTACTTTCACAGGTTATAACAGTAATTAGATGTTATTTGACAAGTTGATTTTGGTTGTGCTAAACTGCTTTGTGTGTGTGTCATTGAAAGTGAGAACATTTGAATGAGAATAACTAAAGAAAGAGATCTGAGAGAATTATTGTTCAAAATGTGGCTCAAAAGAAATGAGTTCATCCACTCACCGTGTAACCAGAATTGATGCTGCTCTTTTTTCTCCTACATTCCCACCTAAATGTATCTTATTTTAAGAATATTCGTATCTTTATTTGCTCACTTTTATAGACCCATTTACAATAAAATGAAGAAAAATAAAAAGTTTTGATGTCGTGTCATAAATCACAAAAGCTTCAAACATGTGATCTACACAGTGTTTGTTTTGTTCTCAGTGTTGCTTATCGTCATGATACAAATGTACCAAGTTAGTGAGCAGAAACACTCATGGCATCCTTGCTGTGACTGTCCTAAAATATTTGCATTGATCAAATATAAGACTATAAGACTTTAGCACTCAGTTAGATTGTATATGCTTGCATATGTAATAAAGCTATATTAGTTATTGGTTAGCAGCGGGTTGGTGAAGACAACATTGGATGATCATCACAGGCCCAAAGGGCTCAGAGCGTCTGTGCCCAAATTCTCCTGTGATGATTTATTCCTTTTTTAAGTGTCCACAGAATCCCCCCCCCCCCCCCCCCCCCCCCTGTACTGGTTCTTTCTGCATCGGCCTGGCTATGTGTCAGTGTGATGTACATTTCATCATCATTGCTTTAGTAGGGCGTTGTGCTGCTGAGCGAGAACGGTAAGTGTTACTACTTGTGTGTCTTTCTTTCTTCTCTTTCTTCATGTGCACGTAGCAGTGGTCGCTATCAGTGACTTCCTGGAATCTGTGAGTGACCTTTGTATGTTCCTCTGTTCCCCCTTTTATCTACTGATATCTAAAATGTCAATTGGGCTCTTCTAAAATGTAATGCCTTGGTTGAGCAACGTGAATTGGCTATAGTGTGCAGTGTCCTTGTAGAAGTTATTTAGTTGTTACTTAGTGCATAATTTGCTACATAATGAGCACAGTTTTCTTATAATTCATGAATGGATGTTCTCATAAAACTTTACATAATCATATGTACACATCATTTATTTTAAAGGCAGATTAACATGGTGTCTGTGCATCTGCATTGTACATTTTGGCTTAATAAAAATGAACACCTGACAGCTTGTGAAGAGCATATGTGAACTTTTATCACTTTTATTAATTAATCAAGACATTAAAAAAGGCACAGCGCTGACCATATGCCTCCTTTAGAACATATCAGTTTTACATAAATATACAGCAAAGTCCAAAAATCCCACATAATGTGGAACTACTGTAGACAGAATTGAGAGATCTGCCGACCAGTTCACCCACTATCTGACAAGGTCTGCTTGCTGTAGCCTGTCAGCTGCTGAATATCTTCTTCACTACTGGGAGCGACACCACTGTCCCTCTGGAGTGGAGCCAGAGACAAACACCTACCCGGTGATGCACTCGGTGGTTTGGGAGAGTAAATCAGTTGTTGTTGCTCCTCCAGTGGTCTTGATTCGGCTTTAGCTGGCAGTAACCCCTTTCTTTCAAAGTCTTTCATGGTTCTCTGCGTGGTCACCTTCTTCAATACGTCAGCTTTTTGTAAAACCGCTGCCTCGGCTTCAGAAGGGAGTTCATTTGTTTTGCTTTTTCTTTCCAATGCCACGGAGAATTAACTCCGTTTCTGTGTCGCTGAAGTTCTTTTCTTTTTTTCAGTTTCCCAAATGCTATTTTGTATCTAAGAGATTGTGTGTGTGTGTAGGTGTTCTCCTTTGCCTAACATGGTGTTTCTGACAACGTGCTATGATATAATTACAAGTTAATTACCGCTTCTAATTTACAAGGGATTCAGAATGAATGAATTAGTCTTTTAATCTGTTTTACATATTTGCAGAAATGTTCACAGTCATTTATAAATACTTTGTTACATTTGGGTTCATATGTGGGCGTGTCAGGTAAGAAAACGTTCTAATTGGTAATATAATATGAATAGCTGGACTACATTTCGTCAACATCAGGAGTACGAGCCTGCTGATTGACAATACATCTTTAATTGGAGAAAAGAAAAAGATTACATTTTGTTCCAGCATCTGAGCGCGGCCTGTTTACTTTGGGAGGAAAGCAGGGAAATGACCGGCTAAACTCATAGACGCCACAAATTGAGAGGAAAAGGAGAGCATAAGGAGGGAAGGATCTTGTTATGCTGAGGGAGCCTTCATTACTCACAGGCCTGTGTTCCAGCCATGAGGTTTATCTATGGGCCTAATAAAGTAGAGCAAAACATATTGTGTAGCAGATTGCAATCTGGGCTTCTTTGATTGGAGATGAAGTTAAAAATACGTCTGAGGATTTGTATTGGAGGGCGGGGAAAGTACAGAGCAGATCAACAGATTTGTCACTATTTCTTTTCCCCAAGTGTCAAAGAGAGAGCTCTCTGCTGTATTTATAACTGGCTGTTCACATCATGCTGTGGAAATTTTATGGTGCGAAATTCACTTTCTATTTTCAGGCAGAATAATTTTGTAATCTACTGCTGATGGTGTCAGTCACAGTTATAGAGAGTGGTTAGAAAGGATGTAGCCATCCAGCCCCGTCTCCTGCAAAATATGTTGAAATGCTACTAATTTGCTTTGCCAAGGATGTGTTAGTGGAGACATAAAAACTGGCTGGAGCACGCTCACTAACAACACTTATTGCAATCCACAAAGTATGATGTTCTTACATTGTTGGTACAGGGAAAATAGTGAAAGCAGCAAGTCTGCAGCTTGTGCTCTCAGTGCTCACACTGGAAGCGTTCAGCCACGGTACTGTGCGATCACAGCGCACGTTCACTGTAGTTAGCCATGTAAGACTGAAGCAAATAGACTTGAAGCCTAACAGGATTCTTTACGTTGCGGTTCAGCGAGTGAAATGTGAGCTGTCACATAGCCTGTGTAGACTGCTTATTGATTGAAATTAAATAGCATTTCATCATACGTGCCTGATATGAAGTGATGAACTGAAAAACTACACATTTAGAGAGGTTATGTGCCGTGCCATGTCTGCCTGGCAACTGCTCCCAGCAAAGAAAAAGTCTCGCACACAACCCTCATTTTTCCATGTTTTTGACTCCTCACAGTCTGAACGTTTAGGATCTAAAAGAAAAATTGTTGCGATTGCTCTGTTCATCAATGCAGAAATCCTTGAGCTGTTCCCAAAACTTTTTCTCTCCACTTCTAATAAATTGAGGTGCACAGAAAACTTGTTTTGTGCCTTTTTAACATGTGCTTTCTCTTCTCTGTCTTGACAAACCAAACAGCTGTATTTTTTTCTCTTCTTCAATGTGAAGCGGCAGCACAGAGCATCACTCTGGCACGACCTGACTAATCATTGTACGGCGATGGAGTCACCTTGTTGCTGGGCTCAGATCCAGCAGGAGACAGTTTCGGTGGTAAACCAACACCCTAATAGTGTCACCCAGGGACAAATCTGGCTCTCATTGTTCTTTCCTGTTAATAGATCGAGCCAGACTGTCGAAATGTTCATGTCTGTGCAAAGTGTTTATGCAGTGTTTGTGGTTGAACACTTACATCAACAATAGATTTTTTTCCCACCTTCTTTATTATTCTGTCCCCATACCTGCCTCCAGCTTTCTCTTGCAGCGGTGTGCAGCCCTCTCTCCTCCTCGCTGGGGCTACCTCCATCTGTCCCTGCAGGTGTTTCTTACGTGTGTCTTGTCTATTTCTTTGATCACTGTTGTATTACACCAGTGTACATTTTGGCCCCCCTTTCAGTTCTTTGCCTTTGTTGTTCTGTCACGCAGAGATGTTGTGTTGATGTTTTTGTTGTTAAAAGCTTGAAAGACAGAAAGCTCATCCCTCACCGCTTTTCAAACAAATATTATAATATTTGGCAATCATGCAAAATATCTCAACAGATATTGAATATCTCGCTATGTGTCCCATTGCACTGATTTATCCTCTCTTCAAACAGCTGAATGGTATCCATCTGTCTAAACTTTCTGCGTGTAGTCACTACAAATTAGTAAGGTTAGGTTTGCTGTTATTGTGTCAGCGGTAACTGATCTTTATTGGGTGTTTCTTCATAGTTTAGTAAGTGTGGCTTGCAGGAGTGGAGACATACTTCCATCCTCTGCGAGTAAATAAAAAGGACTAAAAATAGGAGCTAGAGTCACTAATACTGTAGATGAAATGAAAAACTTCAGCTAGGTGCATGAAGAGCATCACTTCTAAGATTTCACAATCAATCAATATAATTATTTTAACATAGTTACATGTTGATATAATATCAGGGGAACAGACTACAATACAAAATATACAGAGATAAAGGGGAGACATATGTTTTCCAATATTCTGTTAAACCAAAACGGCTTGGTTCCTTATTTTCCTTGTCAAATGCTATAAATTATAATAAATAGAAAAGTGCCGTATTCAGTGATGCAGCCGAACAAAAACAACATAATTATAGTTGATTATCGGTCAAATTTAGCTTAATTCAGTTGAATGTGAGTGACTGTCTGGTGTGTTTTTAGTTCTGTCGCAGTACATCCCAGAGGGCTGTGGCACTGAGCAGAGTGACAACTATAAAAACACTACAGTTGTACGTTGTTGCCGGCAACAGAAGTGAGCACATCTGCCTTTGATCACCATGGTGATAATGGTGCAGAGAGTGACAGGGCAAGCAGAGCGATGGAGACAGATTCTCAGGGGAATCATTATCCTGTTTAGTAAGTCTAATGAGAGAAAAGGTGTTGCACCTCAGCTAACTGCTGTCCCTGTTCAAAACACAGGCACACGCAGACACATACGCACATGCTCACTGAATGTGAGATGGCACATAGTGTCTCATAGATTCAACTAAACCCCCCCACGATATCATTAGCAACAACAACATGCATAATATTGAGGGCTGCGATAGCACCGTATTCAACAAACTGTTAATACTTGACACAAATCACAAGGGGATGTTAAAATGTGCCCCTAAATATAGTCTGCTATTAAATATCTAACTTTTATTAATTAAAAAAATGTATCACAACAATGACATAGGTGAATAATTACTTAAAATTGGTCTACAAAATGAACATGAAACTGGTGAAGACAAACTAAAAGAATGATGTTTGATCACAAGTCATACTCTCCTCCCAAAGAATGATTAGAGGTTGTGAAATTGGTGAAGCTACAATTATGTTACTCATTCACCGAAAACATTTTTGAAAAGTACACATTGCTGTTTTTCAACCACGGGGGTAATACATTGGTCCTAAGGAACAGTACAGAGCAGTACCCTTTACATTTCTGTCCCCTTGACAGCTTGAACTTCAATTGCAGTTTACAGATGATGCCACTGGCAAACATTTCCAATAGCAAAGACATGTAGTACAAAGATACCAGTACAACCAAGTAGTACAATAGTGCCGACAGTTGCAACCTTTCCAAATACCGACTCCATTATTGATTATTCTTATTAATCTGATTCCTTATTGATTCTCTTATTGGTTCCTTATAAATCTGTTGGGGGGGGGGGGAATACATTCAGGCTCCAGACTAACTTTTTTCCCCACCGTCCTGAAGTCAGTGTAAACCGTGAAAGATTCTAAATGTTACCCTATTACTTTGTTATTGTCATCTATAGTGGTTATTTGCTTAAAAACACACAATTCAAATGATTAGGAAATCTATGGTTTTATTTGTATTTAAATATTTGCTTTGTTAAAAAGAAAAAGCTGATTCAGATTCATATATTAATTATGTTTAAATGTTAACAGTAAAACACACACTTGGGCTGATTTAGCTTTCTTAATATTATGTTGGATTCATTGTAAAGTGTTGTTATTTGTTTGTAAAGCTTTAAATGTCCTAGCTCCTCCATTCATCAAAGATCTTTCCTTCTATGTTCCAGCCACATCACCAAGGTCCTCCCCAGCTTTTTATTTCACCTAAATGTTCCTAATGTGTGCCATAAAAGTATTGGTGGGAGTGCCTTTAGTTTTCATCATGCCCCTAAACTGTGGATCACACTGCCTCTGGATATTACAAGGGCACGCTCTCGCTCTGTGTCTTTAAAATAAATTTAAAGACCTATCTTTTTAATGGCTTTACATTTGGAGTAATGTTATAGCCTTAGTTTTAATATATATTTTATTTATTAAAATGTTATCCATGGTGTTTGTTTTAGTTCATTTATTTTCCACATATTTTTGTTTATTTTTTCTGTCTTTTGATCTTGCTATGTGAAGCACTTTGAGCTGCACGTGTCTAGAATTGACAATCATAACTTGTAGCGTAGCCACCCATGTGCATATGAAAGGGGCAGGCTGGAAGAGGAGATGACCTATGTTTTCTCTAGTTCCTGTGCCAGCTTGGCGTCGGTCCTGGCGTACCACAACAACAAAGCTTCATCCTCAAACAGTACAGTCTCTCGGTACAAGTTTGCCAAGGAACAGTGACCGCTTCAGGGAGAGGAGTCAACTTTGCTGTCACAAACACATCCATCAGGAGTGTAAAGGTGTCTGGCACCACAAGACTGTCACGTCAGGACAACCTGAACATCACATACAAATCTGATCTCCTAATACATAGGTCTTCAACAGGGGGTCCGCGGAGGTACTGCAGAGGAGTCGCAAAATTGTTTGTAGATGAAGCAAAAAAATAAATCATAAAACAATTTTCTTCTATTAAAAAAGAAAATATATTTGTTTTTTGCACATTCACATACTCCCCACTCCCCACCCCCTTGCACAGAACTCTGACCCCCCCCCCCCCCCCTGAAGACCCCTAATATAATTGATCAATATTTGTCTTTTTCATCAGTATTTTATGCATTCTTGAACCAACCATAAAAGAACTAGGAGAATAATTACAGAGTGACCTTAACAAACCATAATTTAAGCAAACAAACAAAAGAGTATTGCGTTTAGTTGAAGCACAAGATGTGTCTAGTAGCTTTAAGTAGAGAGATTGTAATGATGTTAACACCTTGGAAATGTTTTTTCAGGAAAATACCTCAAACTTGATAAATAAATAAATTTGATATGTTCCTTTTTAAGCCCCCAGAGCGTAATCTGTCCCTAAAGTAGTTCTAGGTGCTGCTGTGTAAAATAAATTTTCTTCTACGATTTAATCTTTTTGTACTGAAAGAAGTCCTTGTTACTTGACATCCTCGTCTTTCTTGTACTGACGTTTATTTTTGGCACAGCCTTGAATCTGCATTTGAACATCTCAGTCAGGCCTTCACCTCTGAGTCCATCGATCATGCACAATATTTACTTTTTCTGTGAACTTCGCCATGTGAGACATTTCGTAAAAAAAAATGCCTGTTGCTGAGGATTAATTCCTTGCTCACACACATTTGTGTTAGCATAACTCCACAGCTTAACAAAACAAGCAGTTCTCCATGCGTGGGTGCAACAGGGGGGTCGGACCGCATGTGCTGTCTGCTGCCAGAGCGAGTGCCGTGGTAAACTGCCAACAACTGTGGCCTGGTTCTTGAACAACCATTCACCCCTGGTTTATTTCCCCCATCCCACAGCAGCAGGCTCACAAATAAGATAAGACAACTGAGTATCTTCAAATTAGAGCTTGGGCTGTAAATGCTGTGCTCACTCATGCAGTCGCTGTGTGTTGAGTCTCAGGAATGAAGCGAGATTAGTCTCCAACAGCAGGGACAGTAACAGGTGTCTGGTGAAGCTTTGGTAGACAGGTAAATGGTGTGGGGAGGTTGGCTTATTGAACTTTGTCACAGGGTTGATGAGCATGAAGCTAGGCAAGCCACAGGCTGTACAAATCACCTGGAGCACACTCACACAGGATGTTGGCAAATAAATGGAAACGCTGTGCTTTTCTGGAGCAGCCTCTCAGGCTAAACAGCCACTACAGTCACCTCCATGACTTCAGACCTTGTCTACCCAATCACGTACATCTGTTTTCTGGGTCACAGCATTTGCAGACATCTACAAAAAAAAGAAAAACAAACAAACAAAAGTTACAGTCCTCACCTCCTGGCCTCAGAGTTCAGTCCTGTCCCCGGCGGTATTTTTCAAGCAACCAATTCACAGCTCAGTTTATGAAAACCTTCCAGCACAGTTGAATACAATGCAAGTTTTTGGACATGTTCAGCGCCACACAATTCACTAAATGTTGCTTCGGTAACACAACAATCCGATATGATGCCCTGTGACACGGTTTGAACTATTGTAAACCATTTCCAAACACACTACAAAATATTCCAAAAAATGAAAAGAGGCTTGCTTTTTAGATTGTTCTTATATCTAAGGATCATAGTTATTTTGGATGCCATTATCTAAAAATATAAATACCGTCACTAGATAGGCCCTAACAATGTAGCCAGACCGAATGGAACGCCCCCCCAGAGGAAGATCAAATGATCGTGTGTTGTGTGCAGCAGAGCAAGCCTGTTTTTTTCTTCCAGTGATGTGGGAGTGAAATGATCATCTAGCAGCCCTGACAGCTGGTGGTATTGATGCCTTAATCTGCTTTTGGAGGGTTTGGAGTAACCAGAGGTGTGTCTCTGGTGTCCGCACTTTTAAGAACAGAACAAGTATTGACCAAAAACTCCACAGAGATCTTTTGAATGTACACTCTTATACTGATCAATTCTTTAGTTACCTCACGTGTTGCAGTCTTGATGTCAATAAAAGCTCTGTTTTATGTAGCGGACCCCCCCCCCCCCCTACAAGACTGTGATCAATAAAGCTCATAAGTCTTTTCCTCCAACTGATCGAGCTTCTGCTTCCTACACGTCAAGAATTACTGAGCGTCAGACAGACCAGACACACTCCTCCTAAAGGGGGGCCTCCCGTCGCATACAAATCCTGAGTCTGTCCTACCGACTCTGCCCCGCCAGGCTCTGCCACATGCTCATTCCTCCCTTGAAACTGGAGACAACCAGACAAGTAGATAACGTTTTAGTGAGTCCCAGCCAAGAAAAAGATTAATATGGTGCGCTACATATCATCTGTGTGCTTACATGCTTATGAATGGCTTGCTGTGTTTTGAGGCTATGCTCAAAGCATGCACTCACATGCAAATGTACAATGTTTAATGTTTCATAGGCATGTTCAACAAATTGCATGAGTGTAGTTAGAAGCCAATGTCGTATTTGCCTAATGAAGGAATTAAGATTAAAATGAAATTTAGGGCCAAAAGCTACAACATGCTAGAGAAATAAACAGCTTGTCTCATCAAATTTGCAAATCGTGTTAAGTGTTTTGAAATCCCTTTGATTTAGGACCTCTCTGCTCTGCAATGTAAATCAGCTTGTGAATAAATGACTTCATGACTTCATTAATATGTATGCGCATGTCAAGCTTGCCGGTAGTCAACAAGATTTGGAACAAACTGGACTCTCATTTTGGATAGATGGACTGAGATAGACTGAGGTTGGGGGATTGTTGCAGCACATTTGAATTCCCACAACAACATTATTACCAGGGATTACACGCAACATCAGGATATCATCAAGCTGAGCACATTACACACACACAAAGCCCCATTTCGGAGTGAAATGCACGGTGGTTCTGGACTCAGGCCCAGGCATGGGAATATATCCCAACCGAGGGCACACATGGCTACACCACTAATAGGAGCAGAAAGGTTTTTGGTGTAAATGAGGAGTTGAAATAGATAACAAAAAGGAGGGAGGGATGGTTCTGACATTAGGTGGGCGGGAAGCCCACTGATCCTCCCTGAGGTCCGACAGTCAGATCAGGCAAACCAACACGTGTTTAGCCTGCAGATGATGAAAGCAGCATTACTGCGTAAAAGTCAGAGTTACGTCTGGTTCAAAGCCAGTGATCGAGAGGCCTAATTACTTTTCCATTATGAGTCATGCTGCAGAGTATTCAAGTGCAATTAGTGATTTGTTGAACGTGTGTGTACGAGGCCCATATTGTAGGCACGCATGTAAGCAGATCAGCTCCAGAGACAGAACTTTGATGTGTTTCCTTGATTGTATCCTCTGGCATGTAACACTGCTGTGTGATTTAGGGTGCAGGGGTTAGAGTGCCTGAGTCAGCTCTCTCTTTGCTCTCCCACTTGTTTGAAATCACAGTAATGTACAGTTCATATCAAGAATCATACCACCAAAGGCATCTCCTCGCACAGTAATGAGAGCATATCTGCAGCACTGAGATACCGAGGTTGGCTTATGCCTTTGATTTCATACACTGGTATACCTTTGTAACAATTTTAAAGTATAAATATGCCCAGTTGTCAATTCTAAACAAAATCAAAGATAATTTCTTTGTTTTTCATTTGTCCACGGTGTCTTGATTTTCTTTTCTTTACTTTGTTATCTATTGTCACAGTGTTGCTGGACAACATCGCTATGTTGGCATGTTTGATGGACATAATTCCCACAGTCTTTCCAGATGAAGTTAATTGTACAATTGTTGAACCTGCAATCATTTATTTAGAATTGTGGGCAGTGCAAAAAATCTGTAAACACAACACTGACGTCTTATCACCTGCTGACGTAGCCAATGCGTTAACAAACAGTGGCCTATTTACACATCCAGCCGACACAGATTCATATGTAGTCATTTGAACCCATACCACGATGTTTTTGATACTTTACCATCCCAAGAAATAGGCACCAGTTTGTGAGACTACACAAATAACATCTTAGGTTTGCTGAGGAACAGTTATCTTATTTTTTTTTTTTTATTTCATACAACTATCCAATTATTGCTCAAGTCTTTTCTCAACATGTTTGTGTGTTTTCTATGTAGAGACTTGCGCTTTCACAATAAATTAAAATCAGTCATACATTTTGACTTTGGTCCGAGTATAAGAGCACATTGGTTTCGTTTTTCAGCCTTCATCAAACTTGCTTTCTGCCAGTGTTCATGTTTCAAATGACTTTTTAAGACACCCATTGTGCCATCTAGCTTTACTGCAGTGTTGTCAACTCACTATTTAATTATTATTTAAAACTGACGGCCAGAGGAAGGAAAATCAAGCTCTTTGTGAAATAAAATCCTGACTTGAATAAAGGCACAGTGACTGCCAGTTGCTTTATTCCTCATAAATTGAACTCCAATTAAAGCAGGAAGCTTTGTCGTGCTAGAGAGAAGAAACCAGGCTCATTTACAAAAAACGCTTCCAGTATCTTGAAAAGTCATGACAGATAAGGAACATAGTATTATTGTAGAACACCCAGCCAGTGATTGGAGAGAGACTCTGGGGGGGGGGGGGGGGGGGGGGGGGGGAAGGCAGCAAAAACAATTCCTTTCATAGAATTGATGATTATTTTCAATGCACAAAATCTTTTTACAGAGGACTGAAATAACATAATGCTCTTAGCTTACATTGCATTTCTGTGCTAAGTCCCTAAAGGCTATATTTTCTTAGTCATATGGGGATTTAAATGTACTGTGTTCACATTGATGAAGGACATCATTTGTGGGTTTTGGAGGACTGGATTTATTTCTTTTCACCAACCAAGCCTGCATAAGAGCATAAACTACAGTATGACTAATGTAAAAATCACTCAAGAGGGATCTGTCTCTTTGTGGTTTTAATTGACACAAGTAGTGAACGAGGAACTGTACACGAGTTCAACTATAATCAAATCCCATGAGAAGAAAAACATTCCAGTGGAGGAAATGAGAGTTGGTATTACGCCATGCATTCTCATTAGTGCACACTTCGTGTTTGATGCGTGTACTGTACTTACTGTCTCCAGGTGCTGTCAGACCACAGGAGCCAAGACGGACCAAGTGAGCAGAGTTGAGTGGCCTTTCTCCTGCTGTTAACACCGCTAGTCCGCCAACATTACTGTGCATATGGTCAATGTGTTCCCAAGGCTGCGCACAAACATGCAGCACTTAAAGCTGCCATCTTCGCCTACGCAGAGAAGCTGGAGAAGCACACACACATGTATGCAGACTTTCTCCTCTTCGTCCATCTGCCCTACATCCCATGATTCCAGTTGACAGCAGCAGACGTGTCACAGCTGGCTCTGAGACCAAACTTGAACAAAGGCAGGTTACGCCAAGTAGGTCACATGCCTTCTTGAAGGCTTCAATCCCCTTTTTTCACCCCCACAGGGATCTTCAGAATTCTGTCAGTCCGTGTTTAATTTCTGGTGTCATTTGGTGTTATGGCCTGTTTACTACTAGGTAACATACAGTATATAAGATATATACATATAAACCAAATCAGCCTTTTCAATTCCAATGAAATTTGGAGATTATAAAAATGTTATCACAGTGCTGAGATTCAGGGTGGTCAAAAACTTTGACTTTATTTTGTTTTAGTCAAATCAATTATGTTATTCAGCCCACATGGTCTTTTAAACCCTCTAAAATACTGTTGCAGTGGGGTTTTATTGTACAAAAACACAACATCTTACATTTAAAATGACAATACAAACACGGCAATTTTGTATCATTGCCTAAGCATTACAAATAAAATATGTACAAAGGAGGTGCAAGCTCTGGAAGTTAGAGTTGTTGCACTGCTAGGCAGTGTCAGATAACAAGAGTCAAGAGGAAATGACAAAAGGGCCTTCAGATATGGACAGGAGGCCTTATCCTAACTGGAATCTATGCTGAACCAAGCAGCCCTCACCTCAATGCTGAAATGGACACAGCTTTTCTACAAGGTAGGAGGGGAGATAGAGGGCAGTCTTCAGAATTTTGTATCATCTGGTTATGGACAGAAGGCACAATGCTGTTTGAAGGTTGTGTGCTACCAACTCTAGTCTTTTTGTTTTATACACTGCAACCACATAATTTATGCACCTCGGCATTGACAAGAAAGATATTAAGATGCCCTTTTATCAAATGATCTTTCATGTTTCTTCACAGGTCATCTTCAAAAGCTTTCTGTGAAGCCTTGGATGTCTGTAAAGCCTTAAAAAAAAAGCGTTAAGATGTTCTTCTGACCTTGTGTCCTTCATTATTTGAATCATGACCTTCTGCCTGTCAATAATGAGCAGGTTCATCTGCATCACAACATCTCACAATGACGCCCCCAGCTGCCACACAGACACTAATCAGAGACACACACATAGAGACAGAGCTACGGGCAAAACTTTCTACATATTCCTGTATCTCCCTGACACATCCACTCATACACAAATACACTGACCTCTACACAGGAGCTTTTGAATCTTTAATATCACGAACATCTGTGTCTCATTTCAAAGTGAATCGACCTCTCACACTGGTAGCCACCCAGCATTCTGTCTGGGAGTGCCCAGACTCCTAAATTCAGTTTAAAAGGAAGGCCAGAGACTCACTGTACATGTTGAGAGGGGCTATGAGCATCATTCAGAGTCGACTTGTTAAATGATTCCCTGGGTCCTCTGGGTCCTCTCACTATTCAGTTGGTGATGGGTGTCCCCAGAGCTGAAATGATTAGTTGATTAATTGATTAATGGGTTTACATAAAAATAATCTGCAACTCTTTCCATTATCCAGTCAGCGTTTAAATCCATTTTCCAGCAAAAATACCAAACAGCGAGCCGTTTCAGCTGCTCAATTGGGAGGATTTGTTACTAATGTGGTAATAAATAATCAAAAGATTAATTGATAATTAAAATAATTGTTAATTGAAGCCCGACAGTATCCTATTTTACAGATATTTAGCTTGTCAGCTTCCATCGTATACTGTGTTTCCTCAGTTTCCCTATCTATCACTGATGTGCTGCCACTCTGCTGATTCCCCACAACTTTCTCTTCTCACACTGCTGGGAAAAACAAGCACCCCATTGCCCTCACCATCCTGGGGAAAAAAAAAACATTTCTGCCCTGCTGCCCTCACCCTACTAAAAAAACACTGCACACATTTTGTTGCATGGTAGTCTGCACTGGGCTCTAGCCAAGCCCCCAGGAACAGCTCTAGGCAGTGTGGCGATTTTGGCATACTAGACAGTCAAAGCTGCAGGTTGCAGGACAGTCTGGCCCAAAAATAATTTACCATTGTATTCATACAAAACAAGTGCTGTAAAACTCAGACCATTTCCTGACCGTCACGCACATTTAAAATATATTCTTTATTTCATTGTCACTTTATTAAAAACGTCTGTAAAAAAGTTTCCGAAATCCCCATGATTTAAAATTGCTTAACCCCCTCTTCCGCCCCCCCCCAATGTATAATATAACTCATCTCTCTGGAATGTCTGGCATACTGGCTCAAGGACAAACCTTCAACAATGCTGGACCCCTTCTTGAATTAAATTGAAAAAAGGTGCGCACAAAATGTACTGAGCCATGACCCAACAACAGTCGTACGTTAGTGTATTGTTTTGTGATATATACAGTATGTGTGTGAGCAGTTGGCCAGGTTAAGCCTGAAAAACTCTTTCAATCATCTCTTAGCACCTTATATGTTCTTTGTGTGTCTTGTGTTTTATGGATTCTTGTAATTATTTTTGCATTACAGATCATCCAGAAAAAGCAGTATTACTTAGTTAGTATAATACAGAACATTTTACAGGAGCTAAATTCGACGAAATTATGTCTAGACATTATTGAATAAAATGTCCACCTGCCCACTTCTTTGCTGTCTGCTCATTTTACCATGTGACAGTGGGACAGAGAGGTGGCATGTGCTTTTGAGAACACTGAGTGACATTATCTGTGTTTGCTCAGGCCCTTTAGACGACAGGTGCATGGACAAATGCCTCTCTAGCTGTCACACACACACACACACACACACACACACACACACACACACACACACACACACACACTTATCTTATTGTGACAGTGGAGTCTTTGTTTGACTTACTGAAATAGTATATGGAAAATGTCAGTATTAGAGACAAGGAATAAGAAGCGGGAATAAGAATCTCATGAATCTTGGCATTAAATGACTTTAAATCTGTGGCACACACTGCGTGTCTTCAGAGCTGTTCAACTTTTTCATGAAGGTGACTTAAGAACCCTGTTTAAGAATCCCTGTTTGTGGAGAAAAGATTGCAAAATGAAAAGAAAAAGATGTAAAATAGTTATACAGAGGAGAAGGTGGAATGGCTGAGAGACTGACAGTGCATATATAGCATTCAGTCATTACACACAAGAAACACATCATCTGCAACCTTATTCTCACATCTCCGGTGCGTGTGTCGGATAGGAATTGAGGGCCGTGGAGATAATTGCTATGTAAAAGGTTTTTTTTTTTTTTTCTGTTAAGGCCTCTCCGGATGCTATTAGTGTTACTTGGAAAGGTCATTTACTTGATTCTGCTCATGTACATCACTCATTTCAGTCAGTCATTTGGATAGGGAAATAAATCACCGGGGGAACAGCAATAAAAGGGACAGACCATTGAAGATGATTCACACGGTATAGAACAACTCACTTGCTTTTACATGAGCTTTTATGCACTAAAGAAAATGCATCAACTCTTTGTCAGGAAACTCTTCAGATTGCTCAATTTCATAGTGAAGAGTGATGTTGCTCCTGGTTATATGGCCCTTGTAATAGTGATGCCAAGTGAGCTTGTCAGTAACAGCAGAGAGACCAGACATCAATCTCAGAAACATAAAACTAAGACTAAAAATATCTGCATGCACAAAAACATACATACTGGTATGCAAATATTCCCAAAACATGTATTAAACTCTGATTGTATGGTGTTCACACATTGTTTAGTTAATCTCCATAAGCTTGCATGTTCACGGCCCTAATGCCACATGCACCATTAGGGACAAATGAATCATGATCAGACCTCCTGTGAGATGTGAATTCTGTCTGGAGAGTTTTATTCTTTCACAGGATATGATTTACTGCGTATTACTTGGTGTGCCCCTACTGTGGCATTATTAGGCACTACTCTTTTTCCCATCAACATGTTTCCAGGTCAAGTGGATCCATTCCCCACTGGGAGCATTCCAAGCCAAGGTGGAATTTAAGCCCTTTATAATCTGCCATGTTATTGAATTAAAGGCTTATGTGAGTATGTCAATTATTCTCATTTCAATGGTGCACTCAGTCATTTATTTTTCAATTAAAAGGTAGATCTAATGCTTAAACAAATTGGAATGCATATGTTAGGTTATGTGTGGGAGGGAGAAAACATCTAGGGGAAGATATACATTTCCATTTCTTTCACCAGACACATAGTGTATGGATTAAATCCTTCACCATATTTGTGCTATACTGGCAGCATCTGCTTTGAGTTTGGTGATGACAAAACCTTTTCAGGGACGTTAACAAGAAACTACATTTATTCTGGTTTTTTTTTTTTTTTTTCCTTATAATAGATTTTCTATCAGAGCCATGAAACACGGTCAAAGTTTAAAAGAGACAAGAAAGCCTACTCTTTTTAGACACAATTATAGTGTTCAGGCTTTTTGAAAATACATTACAAAGTTGACATGACTCATGCTTTTGTGTGTTATGTAGTCCACATTTGATGAAAGAAGAATTTATACGCTGAAGATTTTGAAGTGAAATTGACAGTATCGGTGTTTGTCAGAGGTGTGAGAGACTTTCTACTCGTAGAAGAATAAACTCATTTCATTACATTATATTCCAATTTATTTAGCTGATGCATTTGTCCAAAGCGACAATAAGTGCAAACAATTATGAGGATATATATAAGTTTAGTACAATAGCTTCAAATAAGTGTTTTATTATTGGCCAAGGTGCAGTCGAAACATGAGTTTTCAGACGGAAGGTGTGAAGACTTTCTGCTGACCGTATGTCAATAGGGAGCTTGTTCCACCATTTTGGAGCCAGAAGAGCAAACAGGCGGGTTTAATTTGAGGGGTATCTGGGTCCCACTCGCAGTGAGAGAGTAGCAAGCCAATTGGCCGATGGGGAGCCTGGATGTAGGAAGGGTCTGATCCATTCACAGCACGGCAGGCCAGCACCAGAGTCTTGAAGCAGATTCGGGCCACCACTGGTAACCAGTGAAGGGAGCGGTGTAGTGTAGGAGAACTCGGGTAGGCTAAAGAGCAGTCGGGCTGCTGCATTCTGGATGAGCTGTAGAGGTCAGATGGCACATGTAGGCAGTCCAGCCAGGAGGGAGTTGCAGTAGTCAAGGCGTGAGATGACAAGAGCCTGGACCAGAACCTGCGTTGCCTTCTGGGTCAGTAGGGGACGTATCCTCCTGATGTTGTTGTTGAGCGGGTTGTTGCTGCGATGCTGGCATTGAAGGATAGTTGGTCGTCCAGTGTCACGCCCAGATTCCTTGCCGTCCGAGTGCGGGAAACAACGGAGGTGCCGATGTTGACATCCACTGAGAGATGTCGGCCAGACAAGCAGAAATGTGTGTCTTCACCTGGGTTTCTGACCTGGGAAAAGACAGAGTCAGTTGAGTGTCATCTGTGGAGCTGTGGTAGGAGAAGCCATGAGAGTAAATTACAGAGCCAAGCGAATTGATGTACAGAGAAATGAGGAGGGGTCTCAGCTCTGAGGAACCCCAGTGGTGAGTTAACAGGGGTCCGACCCTCTCCAAGTTACCCTGTAGAGGTGCGGTCCTTTAGGTAGGATTTGAGCAGGGAGAGAGCAGAGCCGGAGACGCCCAGTTCTTGAAGGGTGTAAAGGAGGATCTGGTGGTTCACTGTGTCGAACGTAGCAGAAAGGTCCAGAAGGCTGACAGCAGAGGAGAGGGAGGCTGCTCTAGCAGCATGAAGTTCCTCAGTGACAGCGAGGAGGGCAGTCTCAGTTGAGAGGCCTGCCTTGAACCCAGAATGGTGCGGGTCAAGAAGGTTGTTCTGGTGAAGGTAAGACAAGAGTTGATTGAAGACCGTATGCTCAAGTATTTTGGAAAGAAATGGAAGCAGAGAGACAGGTCTGTAGTAGTTCACTTCAGAAAGGTCGAGTGTAAGTTTCTTTAGGAGAGGGTTCACTCTTGCCTCTTTAAGAATGTTTGGAAAGCAACCATTTGTTAAGGAAGTGGTAATGAGATGGGTGAGAAAAGGAAGAAGGTCAGGAGTGATAGACTGGAGAAGGCAAGAGGGTTCAGAGGGCAGGTGGTAGGTGGTAGGGCTGGCAGAAGTAGCAAAGGTTAGAACCTAATTTGGAGAGAGCAGGGAGAAAGAAGTTAGAGTGGGGGGAAGTGACTTGGATGGTGAACAGTCAGTTGGTAAGTTCTCAAAGTATACTTCATGTATGATTGTGTACTGTTAAAGTATAAGGCAAAAACAAAGTCTGTAATATTTTGCATAAAAAGGCCAAAATATGTGTCATTTTGTTCAGTGTTGCCTTATAGATCAAGTCCATGGGAACAATAGAGTTGAAGGGAACAAGGGATTCATCTTTAGAAGTAAGTTTGCATGTATTTATTACCCACCAGGCTTAGTGCTCTCTGTAAATTGTACTTTTCTTTTACACTCATACACTTTGACACATGCATTTTAATATTTCAGTGCAAGCCTCTTTTGTTCTTGCATTTGACATCAATGTCACACAGCTAACTGAAACCATCATTGCTTTGCTGGTTGGAAACTGATTGCCGGCTCAGAGTTAACCATCTTGCAGTAACAAATGGCTTTTGATAGCTTGTATGTGTGCAGCTTGATACGAGGCTCTTATTAGAGTGGGCCACCTCAGATAGACAACCAACAGGCAGTCTGATCACGGGCAGTTGAGAAAAGCAGGGACAGAAAGCGGATGAAGGCATTATTTGCTGTTGAGCCCTCCATACTTAAACTAAGGCCAGAAAAGCTGTACCAATAATCCAAAGAAACCAAGCTCACTACAATACAATGATTCATCAATAGTATGAATATCTATACTGTGTGACTTTAAATTGCTGTTTATCTTAATTGTATTTGGACTCCAGCAAACGCTTTGTGAAATGTTTTAAATAAGGACTATATAATTATTAAAATTCTTCCGGTATATTTCCATATCTGTACAGTTATCTGCGCTGTTAACAAGAACAGTATGCGACAGGAATATAGCAGTGCTTTATTTACAATTTCTTAACTGCTATCAAGACTGTAACTTGTGATGAGGAAACGTAACAGTCAATACAAACCTTGTATCTGTGAAATATTACCTAACTGTGCATTTGCAAAGTCGAGTAGAAAAGAGGAAACTGAAGAAAAAAAGTATATGCCATGACTTTTCACTACAGATGAGCAGAAGCTATAATTAACTATGGATATATAGTAGCTGATATTTGGTCAAAAAACTAAGCAAACACAAAAACAATAGAATAATCTAATTGTAGACTGGGGGCAACATTAAGTATACAGTATTGTATTGCATTTTTATCTCATGTATTAAATGCCATGTTTTTTAAGCTACACAAACATGAATTAAATAAGTCTTTGTAATGTGAACGAGTCACCCACTTAAGACCGGCTTTAGCACTCTGCAGCTCGTAGCTTCTTTGAATGTATTGTTGTGGCTCTCATAATAGTTATACTGTTATACTGAGTGTTGCATTCCCACCAACCCCTCCAGCCCAAAGCAGCCATTTTCAGGAAACAGCTTGAGGCACGTGTGCCCTAACTGCCCAACATGGCATAGAAATAAAAGAAAGAATACCCAAATAAATCATGTAACTAGCAAGTTAAAAGATCCAGTGGTTTTTCTCAGGTTGTGGTGGACAAACAAAAGGTCTAAAATAGGTGAAAGATTATTTGGCATACATTTATCATGTAACCAGAAACACAACTGCACACGGTTGCTAATGTAACTCAACGTCTGCTGTGTGTCAAAAGGAAAGTTTACTCAAACATTAGCTAATATGATGTGATGTGGGATTATGTTGCTAAGAGTTTCTTTTCTGCATTCTATAGTGAAGGGTACAAGTCACACTGTATTTAAGTCAATGTAAATGTTCTCCTTAGTCTAACTTACATGTTCCCTTTTTTGTAATGCTAATATGTGTGGGGGTCAGAAATTGAGAAAAAACTAACAAATAAAAACCCCATACTCTCACAACAAATGGCCACCGTCTACCCCACTACAGAACAGTTACTGCATCTCATTCTGAAACCTACAATCTGCTGAAGTCAGCAGGGTGGATGCAAGCAGTACCCAGTAAACAAAATATCCATTTAAGCTACTAAGTAATTGTCAATGTCTTATGTTAACTATGAACACACTAACACACACAAATGAACACATCAAACTAAATAGAATGTCATCTACTGTTGAACAGTTTTACCCTTCAGCCATGTGTGAGGCCCCATCACAGGCTTTGATCGTGCACAGCAGTATTCCAGAATTACATTGATCAATACCACAGAAATAGAAAAAAGAAAAAAACAACAAAACAAAACGTATCATACAAACAATCACCACAGCGATCATGATCTTTTTTAACCATTTCTATTTGGCGTGTGTTCTGTTATTATTGGAACAGCACCAAAATGATTGATTTTAACACCTAAAGTCTGGACTGAAATGAATGTTTTAACAAAGAAAGACCCCTGATTAGGTTGTGAGAACAAAGACTATTGTCTCACAGTCTCAATATGGATACGGTCTGGGTGTCACCACAAGGCAAAGGTGAATGCAGCTTTCACTGCCTCCGCTTCATTGGTAGTCCCCTGGTTCAGTGATTTTCTGTCTTGTATCGATAACAAAACTCAGGTGCTTTATCTCCTCAACGCTCTTCTGTTGTATAATGCTCTTAGATTATTAAACAACTACATCAGGTCTTCAGGGAACCTCGACAACCAACCTAAACTACATCCTGCAACATCCTGTTCATCCTGTCGTATTACACTAGCACTGAGTCATGACAAAGGCATGAAGATTAAACTGTTTCACACTTCTTTTTAAGCTGTTAGAAATCTTGCTAGCTCCTTATTTTACAGTATGCTGTGTAACTGCTGTATGAAGTAATTACTGGTTATTATTTTTCCTTGAAACATATTAGGTTTTTTATCACACACATAAACACACACACACACACACCCATGCAAGGTTGCATTTCTGTACATCATAGTGCTATGGATCTGTCATAAAGAACACATTAACCACTCTACTGCACACAAACACACACACCTATATTCACATATACTGTATGTTTAATTGTTCTGTTCATGAGATCCTGAAGGGTCCTCTGGCAAAACAACATGCTTGATTTCTCCCTCAAAATCACATTAGAATTATTGCTTCATGGACATTATCATCCCCGAAGTCTGGGGTGTATAAAACCTTTAGTGGGCATAAATAAAATACCAGTGCAATAATGCCATGTGTGTTGCATGAGAGGGCATAGGATCTCTGCTTGTGTTTCTATCAGCAGGCCTGCAGTCTTGATTGATGAGCCGATTGAGGCCGGGGATTTTGCCACAAATCAGCAGTGTTATGAAGGCTGGCTGGCCTGCAATGTTTGGATCTCTGCAATGTCTCTACTGCTCTTTCCAGGGACAGAGTTTTCACAGCGATGCCCAACCTCTGCGGTCAAAGGACAGCTGAAGATTTTTTCATATTCTGACTATTCAGCCAGCATTGGTAGTGAAGAAGACTTCCTACCACTTGCAGACGCACACACACATATAACCCTTACAAGCAGTGCATCACCCTTCTCAGCCCAGCCTCTTTCAAGTCACGCAACTCGAGCACAAAGGCGCACACCCATACTCACTCAAAACCAAAGTTCTCCTGCTGCCAATAAAATGTGAAGAATGAAGACAGCGAGATGGAGCTTCCCGCAATGGCACAGGGGGAGTTTGGGTAATATTCAGACAGCTTTGCCTCAAGCAATGAAATCAAACAGAAGCTCCCCACGGAGTTAGATGTCTGTTATTAAAGGCTGTTCTTTTGCTTTCAGGGTCAGCACAGACCCCCAGAAAAAAAACCCACAATGGTAAAAACATAAAACAAACAAAACCGCAGGTTGTTTGTGTGCTCACTATACGACATACTTTTCAAAGGTAACCTGTGAAGCAAGTTTCTGCCCTTGAACAAGGTAAAATGATGTCTATACCTTTATGTTTATTTGCCCCCCCCCCTTTTTTTTAAAAAGCCTGGGTGCTGTCAACAGTTATATAAATGTAGGTAATCACAAAGGGTTAAATACCCATTTAAAGGGGTTTACAGTCAGTGCAGCCTCAACACATACACAACCCATGTCTTATATAGTAACAGGGTGTTTATAAAATAAATTGGATTTATAAAGCAGCGTAGAATAACCTGAGCATTACTCTAACGCCGTAGCAGATATTTGCAACAATATTTCTCTGAACCATTGTCTCTCCATCACAGAGAAACTCGAACTAGGTTTCAGCTAAATGTTTTCCCTCGGTCGTACAAGGGACAAAATGTCTTGTTCTCTTGCACAGTTATGAGAGACATGAAGTGTTTTATCAGGAAGTGCCATCTATGACTGCAGTGTAGCAGTCATTTCAGGAACCAAGAAAAACAACCTTGTGTTCAGCTTTCTGACAAAGAATATGTCATATTAATGTTTTAAATGTTTTTTCTTGTTTAATAAGTAGGAGATTTTTCTCAACCCATAAAGGAACACTTAGTCCTTCAGTTTACCTGAGAAAATCCAAATCACAAGCACTGGAGATGTTGTACTGGACAGTGACGCTAAGTGAAAAGAACAGTTATTTAGGTTTTTTGCTTTAGCCTTTTTGAGATGGAGCTGCACTGCATCAGCTACAGGGCCTCCTGATAAAAGCCTAGAACTCTTTAGCAGATAAATAACTTACAAGTACAAAACAACATTTATATTAGGTCGCTTCTTTTAGGAATTTCCTGAAATGTAGCACTTTGCTGTGTTGCCAGAACAACATTAGCAGTGACAGTTGATCCGTCTTGAGCTTTCAAAGAAGGTTATTTGAGAATGAATAACATTTCAATTGCATTTTTTTATATGATATAGTACTAGAGTAGTATTACAGATAAGTTCATTTTCATCAACTGGTTAGGATGCTGACTTTTTGATCTGGATATGTAGAGTTGGCCTCAATATTTTGGCATTAAAATCATGTATTTAGTAATTGTGCAGATGTAAGACCCTTTTGCAAGGTTCTTGTTTTAAAACCAATGAGCTGGAAACTTACAGAATCAATAATTATTTAGTTACAGCTGATAAAATAACCGCTGTTTACTTTTGTGTAAAAGAATGCATACATGCCGCGCTAGAATGGGACGTTCAACAGGCATAGTGACAGTAACTGAGGGTAGTGGGGCTTAGTGAAGGACAACTCCTGGTCTAAATGAAGAAATCGTGTCTGCCCTTTTCCCTCTCTTGAACCCCCGCTAACCACAAGACCTCAGAGTAAAAGTCCTTTAAAGACTGCCTTCTGTGCTCAAGTTCCATTAGATTATTTATCACTCTTTATCTTTTCTATATAGAGGGCATGTGTGCAGGTAGGGATAAACATCTCCCCTTCAGTCTTTCTCGCTGCTCTCCCTCTCTCGCTACGTTAGTCTTCCACGAAGGAAAAGAGAGAGCAAACAGAGAATGGTACGGCATGTTTTGTCATTAAATATAAAACCATGATTTTGAGATGATTTCTTAACACATGATATCTGTGGCTCATCCTTGAAGCAGCGCCACAGCCTAGTGTTTCTTAACATAATATATGTACTTATATTATGTTTTAACCAATTCCCCTGTTTCTGATCTTTTAAAGTTCACCCAAACAGCGTCATCTGCTGTATAATGGATCTATTTTTAAGATGATTGTTCAGGGGGATGCATATTTTAGCACAATTCCATGGGCATGAGAGACAAGTGGGGTAATATCACTGAAACGAGTGTCATTGAGTACAACAAACAAACAGATACATATATTTCTAATGTTTGGTATTATGGTGCAGCAATTATGTGATTTGCCTAAGACTGGTTTAGTTGTACCAGACGAACAGTCTGTAAAACTTATTCAACACACAGTCACCTTTGTCTTTTATATCCTCTTTGTAACATGTGGGTGTAGCTCCTCCTGAATTCATGTTAGAATAACTGGAACAACTTCATGTGTGAAAGCAGCATCTCAAAATCACACTCAATCATTTATTTCTGTGCATTTAGTTTATAATTCTCAGGTTTATCTACACTTAACACACATCCAATTAGCTGTATTGTGAAGAAAATAAGCAACAGCCTATTGCACACATAATATCTGACTTACAGAATGGTCCTTTTTGATAGTTTATAACATTCTGATGTACTGAAACCAATTATAGAAAATCATGTCAGTTAGTAAGTAAGTCATTTATTTTTCAAAGCGTCATGCACCAAAATGTGCCCAGACCACATAGGAGAAATAACATAATTAGCAAAACAATAAATACAATAAACCTCCATGCATTTCAAACAATGTCAAACAATGTCAAACCAAATATGAATACAATTCATCTCCTTAGACATTATTTATAAAAATAACTTTACCCGACACAGGCTGTGGCTTTAACACATCAAACCGAATCGAGCCCTCTTACGCTGTTGGTAGGCATTTAACACAAACTGATCTAGGTAAAACATTTTTTCTATAAACGGGTACTGAAGTTTGCATTTGTCAGATATGGAAAACAAATCAGGACATTCTGCAGACGTTTTAAGGAAATGCCTGTATCTAAGATTAGATTGTGATATAATGGACAATAGAACAAAAAGTGCATTTCATTTTTGATCTTTCCCAGATCACAAAGGTGACACTTTTTTTTAATATCCTCTGGAATTGAGTGAAGTGTCCAGAGGCAAGATACCACGTCTCAACGGGGCACAGGTAGACCTCTTTGCTCTGATCAGGTTAAGGGTGACATAATGCTCTGGATGGTTAATACTGTTTTTCAATATTTGTTTACAATTTTTCTTTCATCAAATAGTATTGTTTAATTTGACTATCACTGCAAGATAATTAATTTTTCTCTCTCTCTCTCTCTCTCTCTCTCTCTCTCTCTCTCTCTCTCTATATATATATATATATATATATATATATATATCTATATCTATATCTATATCTATCTATATATATATCTATATATATATATATCTATATATATATAGATATATAGATGTATATATATATATATATATATATATATCTCTATATATATATGTATCTATATATATATATAGATATATATATATATCTATATATCTATATATATAGATATATAGAGATAGATAGATAGATAGATAGATAGATAGATAGATAGATAGATAGATAGATAGATAGATAGACACACACATATGGTGCAGGGCGAGGGGTTATTGTAAGCAAACAAAATGTGACGCAGTTCATAACAGCAACGCGTTGGGTGCGAATAAAATGGAAAAACTATATATGTATATGTATATATATATATATATGTATATATATATATATATATATATATATATATATATATATATATATATATATTTCCAACAGCGCATTGCTGTTATGAACTGTGTCACATTTTGTTTGCTTACAATAACCCCTCGCCCTGCACCATAACCTAAAATAGGATAGACACAATACTTAAAAAACTGTCTACACAATATTCAAAAAACATTGCAGATTATTTTAAAATTTCTACAAGGAGGACTATATATCATCTGTGTATGGAAGAACAACTGTAAAGTCACCTAATCTGACTGCTTACTCAATTTCTAGTACTAGATTGTTTATAGATGGCAATCAGCGTGGGAGAGAGAACGTCACCCTGTTTTACATCAACCTCTTCTGGAGTCATTGACCCGCACACATGCGGGTTTGGTAAAAAACTTTTAAGGAATTATAAAATGTGCTATCTATACAGGATTTTAGTCATTTGAAAATGAGAAGGTCATGATTTATGCAGTCAAAAGCTTTCTGAAAATCTATTAGACAACCAAAAGTAGGCTTCCCTTCCTGAATTTTAGCATGAGCTATAGTAGATAAAGAATATTGGTGGTCAATACAAGTGTACCAGCAGACCAAAATAATAATGCATTCGCGCATTAATAATACTAGAATAGAATGAAAGATTCATAGAGGGTGAGTTAATTGCTGTGCTTACAGCAGTAGACTACATGATGTTGTGAAATGTTTGCTTTCACCAGTAATAACTTGTAGATTGGTTATGTTAGTCTGTGTATAAAAACCCCCTGTCCATCATTTTGGGAGTGATAGAAAGTTGAGATTGTACCTTTAGCATTACAGATGTTATTGTAATAAGGCACTCATATTAATGTAAGAAAACACAAATAGTTATATAAGCTAAGTGAACCAGCCATCCGTCCATTAGACCATCTGTCCGTCTGTCTGTCTGTCCATCCATCCACCCATCCATGCCACATATTCAGGTCAGGTTTTTGGTGGCAGCAAGTTTTCTGGTGGCAGTTAGATAAACTTCACTGCCAATTTCCTTTCCCCCAGCAACTTCTCTGCAGCTACACTTAGGGGATCCCCAGGTGCTTCCATGCCAGCTGGGAGATGTAATCCCTTTAGTGTGCCCTTGCTCTACCCCGAGGTCTCCTCCCTCTCAGGCACGCCTAGAACACTTCCAAAGGGAGGTGGCTGAGGACACAGCAGTGCACAACTACCCGGTTTGCACAAACACATGGAAAAAGTGCTTTCACCGGCAGCATCCAGGATGTGTTTTGAACTGAATGTTGCATGAAATGAATGACAGCGAGCAGCTGTGGGCAGTCAGCATCAGTCATGGTGATAATACAAAGAAAAGTGGCATCTCATAAAGGTTAGATTGCAACATGAGCAATGCAAGCTTCGTGAAGAGGTCATAGCTGTCAGGTGTGCAGCTTCCAAAAATGAAATAGGGTTTTCATACCAATTCTCTGCTCAAATGAATTGAAGAGAAGTGTCTTAGCAATAGACAGCATTTATTAAATTATTAACATGTCATCCCCCTGCTGAAATTATGTTGCCTCAGATTGTTTTATATTGTGATGTATTATTGCGTTTAGCCAGCCAATAATAATGGCTTCTATAGGACTGTTGGGTTTGCTGTAGCATTTGTTTTTCGCCCCAACAGTTGGGCCAATGTTGCTTAATTCTGCTGTAGTTAAAACCAGGACAAGACTGAAACACAAACTTGTCAAATATTAATAGCTAAGGTATTGACATACACAGACATACAATACCATAGCCATCAGTATTAAGGGAGCAAATGTGTTTGCCTGAAGGCAAATATCAACAAGACAAGTTTTGGATCTGGTTTTGACGCATGTATGCCCTGGAGTCGACACAGCATTTTGTAAATGAAACGAAACAAAATGAAAATTGTTGTTCAATTTTGTGTGTCCAGTGGGTGCAGATGTTGTTTTACCTTTCATCATTTTTTCACTCTGGTCTATTTTATAAATCCACTTACATTCTGGATATTTGAAAATATACTATTTTGAAGGTGTGTGCATTAGTTCCATAGAAAGAATGAATATTTGGCTCTTTTCCTCAATGCATTTTGGTCCTCTGGCTTATGTTGCACAGCAGTTTAGTTTATCTGGCTTGTATGCTCTCTGCTTATAAAAGAATGCATTAGATGACCATTTTATTGTGCCAAGAGGTAGTTTTTCTGATTGAAGCCACTTATAATTCTCAACAACAACCCACATTCAGGTAGATGAATGGCTCACACATAAATAACATAAATAGCAAAATGCAGTAACGAAAGACTGAAACCTAAGTGTGATTTCTGCTGCTCTGTTGTATGTGTGCCGTTAGCCATGTTGATTAAATCCACAGCCTGATGTGACAAGACCACCGCAGAGCTGCAACACTCACTTCTGACTCTGTGGAAACACTTTCAAGGGGAGTGTGTGTGTGTGTGAAACAACTGTTTCAATTTTTGTATGTAAAATTGATCTGGCACCCAGATAGCAGGAACAATCGTCTCAGTTCCTGTTTACGCTTTGGCACAGTCGGAAATAGACATAGAAAATCACCTCAGCCACACTGTTGTATCCGATAGAAGCTTAACACTGTGCCTGTATTATGCCCTTTTCTAAACTTGATTATTTTGTCCAGGAGTACAGATGACAGAATCAGGCCAGACATGGCAGAGATACAGCAGGCCAAGATGTTTTGCATATATGCTCGGCATAAAGGTTGCCAACGTGTTTTGTTTTGTTTTCAACAGAGAAGAGAAACAGAGCACATCCAGTTTTCTTAGTGTGTAACAGTTTGTTAAATGTTAAATGTGAGTATGTATATATTTGAACCCTAATGTGCTAGCCCAAGCTCTTTGGCACACTGTGCCTTTGTGGAGCATGCACTGCAACACACTTTAGTTTAATGAAGCCACTGAACCTTTCTTAAACATCAAGTGATATTGTACTGTACCTGGCATTAGCAGAGAAGGAAAGGCTTTTAAAACATTTGTGGCATTTGTTAGTGTTCCCGGAGTGAGTGAGTGAGTGTGTGTGTGTGTGTGTGTGTGTCTGTCTCACTTGCTGTTTCTGTGCATTAACCTTAATATTTCTCACTGAGCACCTAATGAAAAATATGTTGTTTATTATTGCTTCTGTTTGTCATCAGATAAAGCGACTGAAAGACAGAAACAAGAGGGAAAAAAAGTAGCCACTGTATTTAAAGCACACAGAATTTACACCCGCCTTCTAGTTTTTTTTTTGGACACTAGTCAAAGACAACAGCTGTACACTTTGCAGGTTTGGTGAACTCTCCCATCCCCTGGCAGCCAGTTATAATTAGAAACGTTTTGTGTCATATTGAGAAAAGGAGCCAGCATTTCGAAAGAAAGAAAGAAGTACTTAGTAAGGGGAAAACAATGGAGTCAGTGTGAGGGACATTGCCTGAAGTGCTACATTATTCCCTTTTTACCTCTAACAGGAAGAATTGGATGATAGTCTTGACTACAATGATGCTCTTAGTGACAGAGTTTGTCTGAGATGTATCAAAATCGAGACAACCCTTCAGGGATGTATTCTTTACAGTAGACAGTAAATTAGACATATATACAGGCATGCGTGTACTTCCCTCATCAGTGTCCAAGGTTTCATTGTCCTCTCATGAGAAACTGTGACTTGTAGCTTTAGGGCACTAGGAAAGTTAGGATATAACAATAAGTGTCACTCTTTCTCTCTCTCGTCTTCACCCCCTGTCATTCCCTTTGTATTTTTAATATGGCCTCAAGTAATGCGGTAGAGTGACCCATTAGAAACTCACTTTATTCACCCAAGTAACAGCTTAACCTGCATCAGTAACTCCTATCACCCGGGGCAGTTGCCACTGGTTTGTTTCTTCAAAAGCCAGATACATATACTACAGGGAATTTTGACAGGCCACTGCAGTATTCGCCAATTCTAACAATTAGAATTGTATTCCACTCCACACTGTCAAGAAGGGTTTTAATATGTCTTGGGAATAGAGACCGAAAACAAACTAACAAAAAAGCCCTGAGAAAACAGGGAGACAAAAGCACGGTTTGAAAAACACTGACCTAGGTGTTTTGAATTGGTTTGCATACAATTTAAAGCTGCTACAATCAATATTATTATATTACAAATGCATCAAATGAATGATGTGTAACTTGAAAAGTGTTTGCTCGTAATGACGAACCCACAGAGAATCATCACTCGACTCAGATGTTTAAAAGCTTCATAGAGCTTTGAGTTCAATGTTTTTTTTATTTTTTATATTGACCACAACTTTTACTGTTTTGGTTCACTCTCAACTCTCAACTCATTAGTGTCATTTTAAGCCACAGCAGACGGCTGTAGAGAGTTTTCTACAAAAAATCCCTGAGGTACCTATCATCGAATGGCAGACAGACAAAGTTAGCAACTAACTGTTGGACATAATGTTCAATTTATCAGCTAAAAAGTCAAATTGTTTGCAGACGTTGGTGGAGACCAAAAACAGTAATACAAAGAGAGGGAATATTGGACTTACAGCCAAGTTATGGCCAGAAACACGACTCCAGATCAATGCTGATGGTGCTCCATAACTGCAGGATGCGCAGTAGGCAACTGTTTGCTATTTCAACTTTATAAGGTGATTCTGTCACTATAGTGTTTACAACTTGTTTCTTTGATGTGTATCATAAATCTTAACACATTCAATAAAAATCATTTATATTCAACACAACATGCTTTTCAATCTTTCCATGTGTGTATTTGTCTGTGTAAACAGTATAAGCTTGAGTGTGGTCAAGTGCCCAAATGTATTGATGCACTGAAACATTTTCTTTGCTGCAGAACCGTGGCTTGAACATAAGATGCTGTCTGACTAGATATTTTCCTTGTCCCTATGGTAACAAGAAGCAGGGCAAAGCTCAATGTGTGCAATAATTACACAATACTTTATTGATCTGCTTATGGAAATTCTCTTTTTCCTTACCTTTTTCCTCAAGCAAGTCAGACTGCTGGGCCAGTTAGGAGTGCACTCCGGAGGCTGGTAGAGATTCAGTGTTTTGCTCAATGGCACTTCAGCTGGATGAACGCTTGTCAACGCTCACGCTGAAGCCTTGGCCCTGCAGTTGAAGTAAGTCCCTCCACACTTCACCACCTGCTGCCCTGCCCTGTGTGCATGTATACGTACAATATACATTGCATTTTCAGTGGCGTGTGGTATGTGCTGACACTCTAAGGCATTATAAAAGTGTTCTGCAGTTACTGGCAAGAACCTGGATGAAAAGAAAGTCATAAGGTTTGATACTTTGATCTAATGTTACAATATCAGAAGGCAATCAAAGATGCACTTCAAGGACGCAGTTTGAGGGTAATAGAATATGCCGTCTCCTCCCACAGGCATAGTGTGCTACTGAAGTGATCCTTGAATGGCTTGAAGATATTATCCAATCAGTTTCAGTATCTGCATTCAAAATTCCATCTACAGATTGGACATTATGATTCAGGGTGCTGTTGTGTGGGAAACACACTTGGTTTAAGTCTTCACAGATGGTAAAACCATGAAATCTCAGTATTGAATCTCATCATTTGCCCCAATAACATGGTGGGCACTTCACTCAGCACCTGAGTGCATCCTCAATGTCAGTGTGACCATCTGTACTAATTTCTTGCAGTAATCCAAAATGTTATATTTTGAGACCCACTCTGTCACCAAATGTCCTCCGTCTCTCCCTTCCTCCCCAACACACGGACACAAAATAGACTGTCCGCCACTAATGGTATTACTCATTGACAGATAATACCGTGGCAGCGGGGTGGGGTTTTGGTATCTGTCTGGGTAGAAGACATCAGTGGAGGCACAGTGCGGCAGTCACAGCTGCAGGTAAATTGGTAATTAGTAATCTTGTCTATTTATCTCCCCTGCAGTGAGGCTCTCTGTCCTATAGTGATCACAGTATATGCGTCCGCAGCATGCCCCTTGAGCCTCAAGTCCTGAGCTGTTGTCTAGCAGAGTGGAAAAAAACCTTGGTTGTGTTGTTTGTATTAAATAAAATCACCAGTGTACGGAACTATTCCCCTGTGTGTGCGTGTTCCTGCGACTGCTGAAGACCTCGGACCCTGTTACTACTTACTGAAGGTGCATCTCATTCAATTTCATGTCGCTTCGCTACCTTGTCCTCCATTGACCCTTGGAAATTGATTGGGTCCGCCATCATAAATGACATCTCAATTCCCTTAATTCTGCTCGAAGGAGCGAGGAGAGTAGGCCTTGACTAGAAAAAAAAGGATCATCCTTAGTGTAACCATTATCAGATGGATATATCGGAAATGTATTCATGATTGCTTAGAGTAAGTGATCTGATATAGCAGACTGCACTGAAACTGCATCGCAACAACACTGCTGTTGTTATTTATCTATCCAAGCTGTTAGTCGCCCACTTTGATTTTTTGCTTCTTTTTTTCCTCCAGTTATATAAGTAGAGGAACAAATATAGATTATTGAAACCAACCTTGACAATCTTCTGGTAATTCTTTATTTTATAATACCAGATACAGTAGATTCTTCTTTCATATTCTCATATTCTGTATTTCAAAGTGCTTCTTAGCTCATTGTCAGGGAGAAGAGAGAGTCCATCCTCTGAGTTGTATCCCTGTAGGAAGAGAGATACCATAGAAGATACAGTATTTATACCTCAAAATACTCCTTGGTTTAAATAAGCAATTCATGGCTTATCACACATCATGTCATACAATAAATTGATTTATTTGTATTTGTAAACCCTATTGTTGGTGCATATGGTTTTATTGAGTGTATCCAAAAAAAAGCAAAAATGCATAGTTTAACTGCCTGGGCATGCTAAATACACATACAAATTAAATTGGGGTTTGAGTAATCTGTACAGACTCTAAGTGCAGGTATATTGTGCATGTGTTTTCAACAGTGCAAATGTAGTTTGTGATGCAAAAACAATTTGAAAAGCGTAAAATAAAAAGGAAAGGAAAAAGGTTTTTGATGTGTTCCTTTGTTGTACTTCCCCACTTTTATAAATACGTCTACACAACTGGAGGACATCATTATCAATAAACAATAAAAGCACTAACAGTGGAAGTTGTGCACCCAAACTGTTTAGACAGTAAATCACATTGTCTATGCAAACTAAAACAAAAGATGCTGCAGAGCACTAAAATCCTAACAGGTGTGTAACCGTCATGAGTGAGTGACATTGATTCAGACAATAGAAGAAGCTGGAAGTAGGGAGAAGAGATATCGGTGAAATATTCCATCAAAGTATATGTTTTTTTTGCTAATACAGTACAAAATATCCTCCGGATCAAGGTACTTTACAATGCAACCCTGTCTCCTGCAAGAGTGGTGCGCTCACCCCGGCCAGTGGGACAGATGTGTGTGCATGAGGTGCTCACACTGTTCTTCCATTTCAATTACTTGATCAAGCTCAGCTACTTCTTTACACCTGTGTCGCCCATCAAGCAGCACAAATCTGAGATGATTGAACCCAAAGAAACAGTCCAGAACACTTCAATCTTTCATTTGCATGAAAGTGTGAACAACATCCCCTTTTCCAAATTGCTCCTGAGAGGGTGGAGTTAGTTTGATGAAAAGGGATCAGCCTTTGATTACAATCCCTTCAAGATCCATTAGACACTAAACATAATCACTTCCTTTCATTCCCTTTTCCCCACACATTGACGTCTACACGTGCCTCCCCCCAGGTGTTACTCTCAGGGGTAACCTAAACAACTCCTCCCATTGCTCAGGCCGATTCCCTCCTCAGTGGCCTCACACTAAAGCAGGGATTGCTGAAGCAATCAATACGAGATTAAAGAGGATCACCAATTTGTGTGGAAAATCACATTTTACACAGTTTAAAAGGGATCAATGAAGAGGCTGCTGAATGATTTCAAATCAAATGGTTTAGCACATCTTCTTTGTAGGTGAGATTAACTGGTTGAAGTGTTGTTTATGAAAAACACACAGAACTTTCCTTTACCATTTAAATGACAGGAATATGCGCCCGGTCCAAAGGGAACCTGTACAAAATCCACAGAGAATAACCAGGTTATATTTATGTGCATTTAACAGTATTTTTATTTTAATGCCACTGACCAACATTTAACTGACTATGAATAGATTACAAGTGAACAACTTAAATGAAATCACTGAATAAACTACATTTCAACATTCAAACATATAGTGCCATATGCTTTACTCAATCAAATATAATGCATATTGTTAATGAAAGGAAACAAATCCACATCTCCAAAATATCAGCCTGTGTTTAGCTTCGACATTCATACATTTATACTTTCTGTTCCACCTGCATACGTTACAATTAATGCTAAACATGAAAACTAAATTGGAGATATGTCCAATTTAGTTGTTTTGTTTAATCTATTATTACTCTGCTTTACATGTCATCCATAAAATTACAGAAAATGTGCAAACAAATGAGAGGCCATTTAGCTTTAGTACAGGAGATTAACAAACTGCAAAAATTGTGAACACAAAACAACTGAACCTCTTGATTGAACAAACACAGCATTACATTTACTCCTGATTAACTACATAAGCTGCCTCCAAAAAAAAGATCAGCTAAAACATATGGCCATTCTACACACAAACACAAGAGCTGGTAAAACATGCATTTACTTGTTTGCACACACGGATAACCCAATGACAAAGAAAATAATTGAACTTAGCAGTCTACATCTGCTTGGTTATTACAATAATAGGTTGCAGCTTCACAATAGGTGCAATCAAGAAAGGATACTCTGATGAAGGTTATATGATTGAGTACACTGACACTTCTATCTTGTTTATTTGGCTTGTGTGCCCTGTTGTTACATGAGCATCACAGTTGAAAGGCCTTTTCTATTCTGCGATGTCATGCAGAGGATGCTTTCCAAAGCAACTAACTTTACTAACATCCTCATGCATTATATAGTATGCACACACACACACATATATATATAAATATAAATATATATATATATGCTTTTATCTTAATAGTAATAATAAGAAACAAAGTGAAGACAGGCCGAGTTGCATGTCTCACAAGTGGATACTTTGGAAGCCCTTCTGTATTTTCGAGCCTAACATGCACAAAGATTCCTTTCTGGGTTTTATTGGAGTTAGCCTGTTACCTAAATCAAAAATCAATGCCGTTATTTTGGGATCATTGTCCATGCCGAAAATAGTCAAGAGGCATGCAATACCAAACAGCTTGCTGAACCAAATGCCTCCGATCGATATGGGTTAGTGAATTATGCATGGTACAGTACAACTCTGCCAAACCTCTTGTGCCCCTGATGCCTGCCTTGATGTGACGTTTCATTTATATGAGCACAGATGTGCGTGTATATCAGCATATTTTCACCATGAACATAGTGCTATTGTTATAATCTTTGATTTGCGTAAAGTGGTCCTGCACATTTCATGACATGTTACAGCCGTTCCTAAGAAGGGACTGTTAAAGAGACAGGGACCAGCAGTCAACTGTCCATTCATCTACACATATGCACACACACTTGCACGCTACATTACGCAGTGGTCCATCAAGACAGTCTGGTCTTGAACTGTCGAGAGAGAGCAAAGCTGCATAAATGTGGCACTGTCTTGTTATCACAACAATCTCTCAAAAGCCTTCATTTCAAACAACGACACATGGTGATGCCTTTTATAATTAAAACTCAAGTGGCTCTATTTCATTTATTTATTCAGGCACGGCTGTTACTTCCCTTCCACTTTCATGCTTGTTCAAATTGATTTAACTTTTGAAATTGTCACTACAAAATAGGTTAGCTCCCATAATTACAAAAGTTCTAATTAAAAGAAAAATGCAAATATATTTATAATTGTGTTGCTGTCTTATCTGTTTCATGGCTGATGTTACTTTAAAGCAGGCAGGGGGAAAATGTATCTGATAATTGAGAGAGAGAGAGAGGGAGAGAGAGAGAGAGAGAGAGAGAGAGAGAGAGAGAGAGAGAGAGAGAGAGAGAGAGAGAGAGAGAGAGATGGCAGGGCAGGGTGTAAGGAGGGAAAAAAGAGAAGGAAAAATCTAATTAGCTGTCTCAGACAGATGACACTGTATTCTGACATGTTCCCTGTCACAGCATCAATTAACTGACCGGAACAATCTGTACCACGGCTTCAGCACTCTTATTACACACACACGCACACACACACGCACACACACACACATACACACACACACACACATACACGAGAGAGGTCATTCTGGGACGTACCAGTTTGACTCTGCTCTCAGTTTGGCAACACTATACGCCACAATATGGATGATGATTAACTTATCCACACCCCTTGACACTTTGATTGAATGAAGCAGATGTCTATAAGAAACAGAAGGGCTGCGGTGTTTGAGAATAGGCTGAAATTTAAAACCTAATAAATGAACACGCAAAATGATGCATTCAGGTTTGTGTTGTTTTATTACATTTTATGTCAAATGATTTATTAAAAAGATAATATAAATATAAGGAAAGGTAGTTTACTAGTTGACATTTTCATTCCTAATGTATCCTCACCCTTCATAACATTTAACTTAATACAACTCTACCATTTTCACTTCAACGTGTTGGCATTGCGGTGAAGAGAGTAATAATTTTTTCACAGACCTTCATTAGGACTTCACACTTGGAATTATTCGAGTTACAGCACTCTCTGTTGAGAAAGTACAATTTCTTATAGAAATATTTCTGTAGTGGTTTTTCTTTCAGTTTCAGTTGTACCATATCCTTAACCTTTTATCGCACAATTTCCTTTCCCTCAATTTCATTCATGTTCTACATCTCCTTACCTCCCCCTCCTTGTACGAGCATGAACAGGTTCAATGACTCATTTTGCTGATTAGAGTCATAAATCCAATACACCAGTGCCCTAGAAACCTGATTCGCACCTCTCACTCCTCCCTCCCTTACTAAAACATATGTACAGTAATAAACTACCATGCTATTATAATGAAGTAAGAAATGTTCTAAGCAGTTGGGCATGCAAAGCTAAAGGGGAGATAATCTCACAAATAAGGATGTTGCCAATTATGTTGTACAAGCTTAAACACTGTATTCTTACTGTCAGTAACTCGAATAGCAAACTTGTCTTAGTTTTTCAATGAAAACTTTTTTTTTGACTCACAATTTTCTTGACGTTTTCCTTCACAGCCCAGCTAGATTGCGCTGATAAATAAGGCTGTGCCTTTCTTTGTAGGTCTGAACTGTATCTCTAAAAATCACATTCAGTCACTTCTGATGCAAGAGCTGGAGGAGCTGGGGATGTAAAGCTTCAGCCATCAACACTTACAAGGTCTTAGGTAATTCCACAATCCTGTAGAATATGTCTTCCACAATGATGAATTCTGTTTTTTTCTCTACTGACTATCTCCTTATAACTGTCCTTTATCTGTATGTGCTTGGTAAGGAGCCTGGTTCTCAGATCCCTACTGCCAGGCTTCCCATTTTGACTGAATGGAAATGGAAAGTTATTTTGTTGGATATCTTATATTAAAAGTGAAATCCTGCACCCTCTGAAACCACATTATGGTTTGGGTGCTAGGTTGTTAATGATTTTAACACCCAATGAAGGGATGAGAGATTCATTGCTATAAAGAGCCTCCCCGGCAGGTAAACCAGTTTCCAAGGTATGGGATCTGGAAGAAAAGTGGGTGAGTAAATCTGCATCGGGAATAATGTTTTTCCTTTTTCACCCTTTTTTGGCAAGTTGATTAGGAAAACATGACACCGTTTGATTTCTGTGGGGGATTGCAACCGTATCTGGTACAAATGTTTCCATCATCTGTGGTAAATGACATATAGTCAGTGGATGATTTGTAAAATTGTAACCAGGTTGATGAGGGTGGAAGTGAGAGTGAAGGGAGGGTAATTGAGACGACTGAGAAATTTGAATATCCAATACAAGGGCAAGGGTAAATAACTTTAGCTTTCAGGCACGTTTCAGAAATTCAACTTTCATCTTTTAGTTTGGGGATGATACTTGTGATGGTTAAGTTTTGGGAAATGTTGTTGTTACACGGTACCTTTTTAAGTCTGGCTTTCCTGCAAAGCTTGCTATAAATAGACACAGATGTCTCAGTTCCCAACCATATTCCCTTCAATATACGCTTATCCACTACAAATTTGCTTTGCTAATTACATTTTAAAATAAACACAACTACTTTCTGGATTGTCAGTGTCATCCATTACATTACATTACATTACAGGTCATTTAGCAGACGCTCTTATCCAGAGCGACTTACATTGAACTAAGTACAGGGGCAGTCTCCCTGGAGCAACTCAGGGTTAAGTACCTTGCTCAGGGGCACAATAGTGGCAGCCTGGTATTGAACTCCCGACCTTCTAGTGTTTTGTTTGGAAGGCGTACCACCCTTCCACCCACCCGTCCAGAGGTCCTAAGGAGGAGGCAGGGTAGATGTTTGCGCATAGAAAGCAAAATACTTTGACACTAGAGACCAGAGCTTGTGACCTGTGTCCCCAATGTTAACGAACAATCAAGGCATTAGTGACTATTTTTGTATTTCACCAAATCCACAATCTTAACCTAACACTAATAAAGTGCTTTTAGTTGCCTAAGCATAACAATAAAAGCATGATTTAGTTGCATTTAGCAGATTCAGTATAAATATTTAGAGTGGGCAGCTAAGAGATTGGAAAAAATCAGGCAGTATTATGTTTCCTGTAAACTGCAACACAAAAACACATAGAAGTGTCTTCTGTTCTGTTTTCCCTTATCGGCAGGACGGCTTCATTCGTATGTGCCTTCCAAAACAATTACAAATCGTTGTTGAAAAAATAAATCCCTTTTGTGACCTGACACAGTATTGTTAAGGTTTAGGCACACACACGACTCGGTTAGGGTTAGGAAAAGACCATGGTTTGAATTAAAAATAATTACTTAGTTAAGGCTAGAAAAACATTTTGGTTAAGGTTAAAATTACTACTTTGTTAAGGTTAGGGGACCTTTGTCACCATGGTTACAATATTAACCACTTGTTTTAGATATAATCAAACAGAGTTGAATACCACATATACCATACAACATGCACACCTAAACAGTCAACATACACAAGAAGTCTCATCTATTTCAGGGCATACAGTCCTATACACTCAGCCTACAGTATTTATGCTAATTTCAATTTGAGTCACACACATTTGACAATTTTAGGGCTCACTAAACCAGAAAGGTATGTCCTTAAAATAAAAAATCATTTTAAAGTAAGAAAGACACACTAGATTACCCAATATTTCCTTTTAGGGTGGGGATGGCAGTAACTAAACCACTTGTCCAAACAGATTCCAATTTAGAGTTTATTAAGCAGAAAATTTGACCTTATGCATAGAGTATAAAAATATTTTCTGTATTTAACTGCAGCTGCATACTGTTCTGGACTGTCTAAATATAACGTTTATAAATTTTGAAATTTAAGATTTAATTTGTCCCTAATGACATGCACCTCCAGTCTAAGTAGCGCATAAATGATAGCATATTTAAGTCTTACAAGATTAATGGAAAGATATTGACAAATGAAAGGGAGAGAAACAGAGAGAGAGAGAGATTAAGACTGATGGCATTTTTTTTCCGGGAGCTCATTAATTTGGACTGATGGAGTCTAACTGCAGGCTGGTGCAAGTGGAGTGAAATGAAATATTCCTTACAATTTCAAAAAGGCTCAGATTTTTCTTTAATCCTTGCTTAAAAATATCTAGCTGAGAAAGCAGATAGGAACACACTTTTGTCTTCCTTTTGTTGTAACTCTTTTCAAAACCTCTTTCTGTGACTCACCTTATCCCTATGCCATCGTTTTATTTATATGTTTTACCTTTCAATCACTTTGTTCCTCATCTGTCTATTTCTTCACATCTGTCTGTCTCTTACTTCTCTCAGTAATGACTCTTTGAACGTGCCCTGACTGTGGAGTGCCCTCCATCTGTAAAAGTGGCATTTTCTGGGCAAGAGGTAAAAAGATGGCTGCCAGAAGATGTAGGTTGTAGAGCTTTCTTTCCAGTCAGAGAAGAGAGATCTGGAGATTAGGCAAAACTGACAATGGAGTTAGAGATGATTAAAAACATTCATATTCCTTCCTTTTGCTCACTTTTAAGTACAATAGTCTAAACAACGCAAATAAACGAAGAGAGATAATAATGACTAAAATATATTCATACTTAATGCCAAATATAATTGATGTTGGGTTAACATTAAAACATATTGACGTTGGTTGATTGATTTCACAATATTAAAATATAAATGGTATAAACCTTTATTTGACCAATTCATCCACCCATGCTGTCTGTGATTATTTTTCCAATTACTGTCATGAAAAAAATGCTTTGTGACAGTTCTCTGTATACCTTAGTTATCTTTGGCTGACTATTGTACATTCCAGCTTCAATACATGCTGTCACATTTAACATATTTTGGTCCATGGGCATTACAGCATTCAGCATGCATCTGAGTGAAACACATTATCCTTTGTGGAAATGTGTTCTTTATGTTCCACGTAAAGAGCAAATGATGCCTTTTGTTGTTTGGTTGTGCCCAGTCATGTGCCAGTGGTCATTTAGATCTTTCCTCTTCTTAACTTTTTCCCCCCATTCAACACTTCTTCTTACTACTTGTTACTGCTTCACTGACTTGTCTGTTGCGCCTTCACACTATGCACTTAAGTGCATGTCTCATTATTTCACAACACATCTCTAAAAAATTATGTTTTAAGGTCATCCAGCATGGGAGGAAAGTGACGGTAGATTGGCTTGATTACTCTTGTGCTTCACTGCTTTCAAGCAGCAAATAGTGTATTTGTTGAGTTCTTCATGATAAATGACATTTTCTTCGATCTCACTGTCCATTTTCTTGCCACCATCAATCCCATTTATCTTTACGCCCTTATTCATCCCCTGCCTTCACAAATGCCCAATTGTTGGAAAAATTCAAGGAAACGATTCAATTACTGGCCGTAGTCGTTAAAGCAATGAAACTGCCTCAGTCAAAAGTGTCTGTCCAGATCAGAATGATTGCTGTGAAGATACAAACAGAGCTTATATAGACACTGTTCTAAAGCTCAGCCTCTGCACCGGCCATCAGATAGGTCATAAGATCACAGTGCTAAATGGCTGCCAGAGGTGCTCATTTGCTTTCTGAAGCAATCACTTTCCCAACCAAAACAACATTGCAGGTGATATTTCAGAGCTCACACTAAAGCTGCAGGCACAATGTTATGTTCTTTACTGTACGAAAAACGTGCAGTATTTGATATTTTTCCAGATTCAAATGATTCTGTTGTGCTGAGATGGGTGGTGGTGCAAAAGTGGTGTCAAAGCAGGTTGGGCAGCCCAGTGTAGCTTTGGAACCCAAAATACATAAATGTTGGCAAAGATGCCCAGAACCCTTTCAAAAGTCACAATAATTATTTTTCATAGACAATAATCTCTTAATTTTGTATTTAGTAAACATTTAAATGTACCTCAAAGTAAATGTAGTGCAACACTACTGCTATTATTAATATTTATAGTTTTTTTGTATGCAAATTGGCTCAAAGGTGACAAAGCAAGGGAAACGTTTTTCATCTTTAAACCAAAACATTAACAACAGTAGTTGTCCAAAGGGTATTTCTGTGGTACTACAATATGCACTAATTGTAGTGTCTACACCTCATGGACAGAATAATTTATCTTATAGGTGAAGCCAGCCTGAACTCTCCTCCCACCTCATCAGTTTTTGAATTAGGAAACTGTCAACAAAAAAGGTTGAGAGGAGATGATGACCATTGTTGAAGCCTGTCCAAACTTCACTCTGTATTTACCTTACTTAGTGTATTCAACCTGTTCCAATCATTATCCAGATTGTGTTTGCTCCTCTAGTTTCCAAACCTAAATAAATAAGTAGCTCACAATAATGTGCAAATGCGCACTTTGCATTTGCGCCTTGAACATTTACTTGGAAAAGGTGAAACATTTAGATCTTTGTACAGTGTTCATGAACTCAAATTGTAACTCTTTTTTTATTCCTTCCTGCCAACCTTCCACTTATTTGTCTCAGTCTATTGGTGCTCGTTTCCTGGTTGAAATGAAAATAACAATTCATAATTGAGCAGCAATTCACAACATTGTGCATCATTGGACATTTAGTCAGGTAGAGCTTTTTTTTTAAAAACTAATACTGTTTATTCCAGATTAGTGCATTTATACTCATACCCCCAATATGCTGGTACAGTGTAATTAGCTTTTCTGGATAAATGATTTGAAATTGTTTCCTAAGGGCTCTATGAATGGGAGGAATGTTATTGCTTCAGCTGTTATGGGTTACAGTATGACTTATAATATGTCTTTTATTTTCATAATTTCATCTTCACTTCTAGAAGCTGTCATATGTAATAATGACCAAACATTTGCTTAGTGATGTACATAGAACTTGTTTTCCTATTATGTGTCCCACACACCCCTTTCTCAAAATATTTACAGTTTCTCATTTACAGTGTTTCTGTTTATTTCTTTTACTAGCATGCTGTGAGGCAGTTTGTCTTGCCGTACCCCTCAGTGTCAACAGTCATTAAGAATGTCTTATTCATGGTCTCTTGGTATGCGTCCTTTTCCTCCATGCCTCTGTTTTGCTCTTTGTATTCTTGTCACATGGTTAGGATGTGACATGTTGCCATTTTTGTGAATAAGAAGTGAATTAAATGAATACAATTTCATTTTCAGTGCCGTCCATTAGGGCATTATGCTGTATATTGATGTGTTGTGCAGTTAGTAGTAAGGGGTTGTATAATTATTGTACTAAAGTTTTTAGGATTCATCCTCTAGGAACCTTGACTATATGTGCCAAATTTAATTTGCAATCCATCCAACAGTTGTTGACACTCACTTCAAATCAAAAACATCAACTTCATTGTGGTACTGCGTGAAATGAGGGATTACCAAAGTCATTAAGATTCATCCTTTGGAGACCGTGTCTCTTCAAAATGTCATGGCAAAACTGTGTTGCATGTAAATGTAATTCGTAACTAACAATGTAAACCTTTTCACATTTACTTTATTGACTATCTTGCAAATCAAACAAATAAAATACTACCTCTACTACTACTACTACTACTACTACTACTACTACTACTACTACTACTACTACTACTACTACTACTATACCTTACAAAGTAATGTAACCTAAGTAAATATCAATAATTTTCTAAATGCAAATTTAAAATGCAAATATTTTCTCTGTGCTGTTATATTTAAAGCTGTGAAATTGTTTATGGTACAGTTATTGTAGAAGGAAGCAGTATAAGTGTCCAAAAAAACATTTTAGGCATCTTTATGTTATTAGCTGAATGCCAGTCGCAATAGCTTTCATCTCATTTTAGGTCTGCTATATGATACCTGTGAAACTCAGAGAAGTGTAGTGCCAAAAATAAATGTGTGTACAGACTTGTGAAAGTTAGTAGTTGTGTATCAGTTGGCTGGAAAATGCGAGAAACTGAACAAATGCCTTATTTGCCGTCGTTAAATGCTGTGCTTCACAGCCACTTTTTGCATCATGTTGCTTTATTTTAAACCGTTACATTTTTCAAGCAGATCTTAAGGCTAGGTTTCTTATTTACTGTCAAGGACTACTCTGGCTGTCTTTTGAAGGCTTTCAAAAATAGAAAGCAAAAAAATCACAGCAAGTTTAACGAAGCTGCATCCAGTTGAACCTATTAGCATCATTAACTACCTTTAGTGTTCAGGTCCTACAGGCAAACTGACAGACCTGCATTTGTATTTGATATACAACATCATTTCAGAGGCTGGAGAACTGTTCAATGAAAATCAAACCAAATTAAGTTAACTAGTGAAACTTCATTTTGTGAAATCACTAAATAGAAAGGTAGGCTTTTAATAGACCAGAGAGGTGACCAATAAAGGCTGTTTAACTGAAGCCAGTCATATTGTTTTCATGTGTGTGTGTGAAAGATGGAGAAAAAGAGACGCAACGCTACACAATACAATCACACAATAAAATCTGTGGAATTCTGATGTATGTATAACCAATGAAGATGAATGTGTCAGCACACATTAAGAAGGAAAAACAGCCCCACTCATCTACAACTGGCTTTTATATTTATTAATGAATTTTATATATATATCCACCTTGCCATCATGTGATGCCATGATGGAGAATTTCTTGAATAGTCTCAGATCATTGATTATGTTGTTCCTGCCAAAATTGTTAAAATATTTGGACCACCAGTAGCCTCTTGGAGAAACAGTTAAAAAGGATGAGAAAAATAATCTGCCATGGAGCTAAACGGAAATAAAGAAAAAATAAATTACAAGTTGATTTCGAGATCTATAAAAATGTACTCTACTGTCCTGGCAAAGATATGAAATCTGAAGACAGTCCTACATTTCTCAATTGATTAACGATAATCAGAATAATGGTTCATTTCCTATTCACTTCAATTGACAAACTGATGAATCCCTCAAAATCTTGCCCTCATGAGTTTTTTCTTGTGACCAATGTTCTGTTTTTTCAAAAAAAAGTCTCTAATACAGATAATATATTAATGTCTGTAGTAATATCACACCAATTTACTGTCACTAGCTCAATGTCTACATTCTGTCAACTCCAAAGATTTGGAGGAAGTAATTCAGCCCTTAATTCCATCCCTATCTAAAGCTTGTTGATATCTCACCTCTTTTGAATAAAAACAATCTAGATCCAACTCTAGTTAATAATTACTGACCAGTTTCAAAATATTATTTTCTGAATAAAATACTTTAAAAAGTTGTATACAAACAACTGGATGAATCTTTCAATTCACATTTCATATATATGATACAGACCAATCAGGTTTCAGAGCCAATCAAAGCACAGAAACAGCTCTAATAAGAGTATTTAACGACCTTAAGATCAACAGTGACCCACAGAGTACTTTGATTTTATTGTCTGATCTTACTGCTGCTGTTGACACTGTTGGTCATAACATTTTAATGTTTTCATGTTTACGTTGGTTTAGTGGGTCCTGTTTTTCATTGGTTTACAACCTACTTTAAGGAGAGGAGCGAATGTTTTGAATGGTAGTTTTAAATCTGCACAAACATTTCCGGGGTTCCACAAGGGTCAGTCCTTGGGCCACAGCTTTTCAATTTGTATGTACTCCAGCTTGGTATTATCATGAAGACACACAATATATCCTTCCTTTCATATTCTGATGACACACAGTTGTACCTTTTACTTTCAACTGATTATCTCCGTCCTGTTAATAAACTATTAAACTGTAATGATGATATTAATTACTTGATGTCCAGCTGAATACATACTCGTAATTGGTCCTAAAAGTCGAGACGGAACATTTTTTCACACTTGGCATCGCTGTCTCTGAGTTACAGTAAGCAAGTCAGAAAACCTTGGCAACATTTTGGATACTGATCACAATTTTGAAAGTAATATTACCTATGTCACCAGAACAGCGATTTATTAAATGTATTACAATTATTTTTAATCAAAGCTTATAGCATTCAAAACTTAAACTGACTCTTAGAAACTGGTTCATGGACTTATTTGTAATTTGAAATCACTTCATTGGCTCTTGGTAAAATACAGAATCGCCTTCAAAATCCTGCTAATAGCCTATAAAGCACTTAATGGTTTGGCTCCTCAGTACATTGCTGACTTACTCACTAACTATAACCCGATCAGAGCTGTCACGTCATCAGACAGAGTTCTTCTAGCTGTACCCAAAGTTATATCCAAGTCTGATGAGGGTGCCTTGAGTTACTGTGGTCCAGTTATATGTACTAGTGCTTAGGTTTGTTTTTAACTGTGTGGAAGTTTTGAATTTTTTTTTTTATCATTGTGTTGTTGGGTGTATGCTTGTGTTTGCTGCTGTATTATTTTAATTATGTTGTTTATGCTACCTATGTTCTTATGTTTATGACGATAATCTTATATTTTGTCTTTAAACATAAAGAACATTGAGTTTACGTGTAATAAAATGTGTTACTGTATATAAATACATGTGCTATTGTCATTGTCATTGCACGTTGGGATAGGCTGTAACCCCCCATGACCCTGAACAGGATAAGCGGTTTAGAAAATGAATGGATGGATGCTTTGAAAAATCTTTGCAGGGGAAACAATACACAAAAACTGAAATTATATTATGCTCTACCCTAGCATGAATTCGAGACAAACACATACTGCCCAGGGTTATTACTTTATCTTAAACCAACCCAGACGGCACAGCTGAGCTGAGCCAATGTAAGGTGATGTCTGGAAATAATATCCACTGATTCCACAAGTTGTCATGTTTATGTCACTGCTTATCTCTTGTTTACAAGATTCACTTTCCCCACATCCATAACATTGTCCTTCATACTTCTTCTGTAACCAGTTAAACCTCATGGACCCGCTAGTGGGCTAGTCAAGAGGGATGTAGAGGGACTGAAATTTAGCATTGGACTTTGAGATTGATATGCCTTAAAAAAGAGCTGACTTAAAAATATATATTTTTTGTAATTTTACATTTATACAGTTGTTGTGTTATAAAGAGAATCTGATGATGTCTTGCTGACACTTGCCTCTTCGGTTCGTATAAGCACGTCACCATTGCACTGAATCAAAACAAAACCAGGCCAGTCAAGTCTAGTCACAGTATACTGCCAACTACTGCTTACTTCTGTACCAAAGCATTAACGTCGGTCAGTAGAGTGCTACAACATTACAATGCTCACACATACATGCACACTCAGATATGCAATGTTTTTCAATATATAATCAAAACTACAATGCAGTCACAATGAAAATGACTGAGCCAATCAGATTTCAAACCAAAACGAGTTCGGCCAATAGAAATCGGGAGGGGCCGCTCGTATCCCCCCTAAGTATTAGATTGGCTGAGTCTAACAGGCATTGTGCTCTCTGCTGCCTGTGTCTGCGAGGGCCAGGCTGGCCCTTGCTGAGGCCAAGGACCTTACAGTAACAAAAATAAAAATTCTATGACCACATACAGCTTCAATCATAAGCAGGAACACTTCAAGACAATGCGTGTGATACTGTCAGACATTGTGCATTAAGACACATTTTCCAATCTTAAAGCTTTGAAGGGGAAAACTGTTATTTTAGTTAGGATTGAACCGTAAATGGTTAAATAGAATCATACTGTATATATGACAATCAACATCGTCACCAAGAATTTACTGAAAGTAATTTATAAGGGAGTGAAAATGTTGGCAAAGGAAAGGTTTCTTATTGCTGCTACATATGTTAATAATGTAGCTGTTGAGTAGAAACCCTTACATACCAAATATTTATTTTAATAAAGTATAGCATCGTGAAAATAATTTTTGAATAAAAACCTTGGAAATAACAAGACCAAAGATGGTCCAAAGATGCTGTGAATAAAGATGTTTAGGGGACATTCACACATGCGAGAAATTAACATTCGCCTCCTGTTCACTTCCATTCTATGTGAGCGAGGGGGCGAAAAAAAATTCCGCTTCTGGTGGCTAAGAACATTTGCATCTTTGTTTCACGTAGAGTTCCACTTTGTTGGCAAATATATCCTTGGCAGGCAACGGTCACTCTCCTGCATTCGCGCATGTGTGACCGTGCTCTTATTCTGCTTTAATCCCTAAAATAGACACACATGGCCCTGACAAGCTGGCAAACAGGTGAATGTATTGCTTTGTTTAACATATCTCACATGGCTCTTGCTCTTCTATTGGCCTATTACGTTCCCATCGACTAGCCTGACAATTGGTCCTTGAACCTGAATTAGTAAAGCCAGTTAGTAAAATAGTTGACTAATTGGCTTTGTGAGTCATGTGAGTAAAAATGTTGTTCCCTCGATAACAAAAACACAACACAATACGACTTTTTATAACCTGGTTAATAGATTCGATTTTTGTATTAACAATGAACCAAATAACTCCCTCTAGAAAGGATTAGTTGTTCTGCCTGTTCCATATATAATCCAGTCTTTCAGTTTAGATTGGTAAGAGCTCTTTCCTCACACACTCATTCAAGATGGTGGTATTGTACCTTTTCAGTACAAATCTGATTACTAGATTCAGGAAGTGGCGTGAATATCAGACTTGCATTTGATAAGTGGTAAGAAGGACTCCAGTGCTGATGCTTTGTTCTTGTTAATTGTGTTGTATAATTGCCTGGAAATTATGGAATATTGAGGTAGCATAAGGAGGAGGTTGGGGTGGTGGCAGAGCTGCGGTGGTAAAGAACGTTGGCAACAAGGTTATCAGTGAGAAGGGTTATGAAGGTTACCTGTACACAATGTATGAATATGATTGGATATTATAAGTCAGCTGGTTATAAAAACACCTGATGAATGAACCAGTGATAGTGAAGCATGAACTGTCTCAACAAACTCAACACTCAACATTTAAAAGCTCCCAATCTTGTATTGTATACGGTTTGCCTAGAATGTTTTGTATTGGATCAATTCAAGTTGTAAATATTTATATTTAAATTAGAAAAGTAGGAAATTAAGTTAAGTTAGAGCCAGTAATTTGTTTCAAAGTCTTCTTTCTCTTGCCCTCTAGTGATAAAATTCATCCATCCATCGTCTACTGCTTATCCGGGGTCGGGTCGCGGGGGCAGCAGCTCCAGTAAGGAACCCCAATCTTCCCTTCTCCGGGCCACATCCTCCAGCTCCGACTGGGGGATCCCGAGGCGTTCCCAGGCCAGTGAGGAGATATAATTTCTCCACCGAGTCCTGGGTCTTCCCCGGGGTCTTCTTCCAGCTGGACGTGCCTGGAAATGTTTATATATTTTTCGGGCACCTAGTAAGGATGCCACCTACCTAGGGAGCTAGGTAGGTGGCATCCTTACTAGATGCCCGAACCACCTCAACTGGCTCCTTTCAACGCAAAGGAGCAGTGGCTCTACTCTGAGTCTCTCACAGATGGCTGAGCTTCTCACCCTATCTCTAAGGGAGATGCCAGCCACCTGTCTGAGAAAACCCACTTCCGCCGCTTGTACCCGTGATCTTGTTCTTTCGGTCATTACCCAGCCTTCATGACCATAGGTGAGGGTAGGAATGAAGATCGACCGGTAGATTGAGAGCTTTGCCTTCTGGCTCAGCTCTCTTTTCATCACAACGGTGCGGTAAAGCAATCCCTGTACGCCCAAAGCAAGAGTTGTGTCCGGATACTCGACAGTAAGTTGGACTCGTTCCCAGTGAATGTTGGCCTCCGCCAGGGCTGCGCTTTATCACCAATCCTGTTCGTGATTTTCATGGACAGGATATCGAGGCGTAGTCGTGGAGGAGAGGGGTTGCAGTTCGGTGGCCTGAGGATCTCATCGCTGCTCTTTGCAGATGATGTGGTCCTGATGGCATCATCGGTCTGTGACCTTCAGCAGTCACTGGATCGGTTCGCAGCCGAGTGTGAAGCGGTTGGGATGAGGATCAACACCTCAAAATCTGAGGCCATGGCTCTCAGCAGGAAACCGGTGGATTGCCTACTCCGGGTAGGGAATGAGCCCTTACCTCGGGGTCTTGTTCGCGAGTGAGGGGACGATGGAGCGAGAGATTGGCCGGAGAATCGGAGCAGCGGGGGCAGTACTGCAGATAGCAATAAAATAAAATCTCTTAATGCAGAACACAGTGAAACTGAGTAATAGGTTAAAAGTAATAATGCAGGTTGCATTTCATGAACTACTTTTAAAATAAACTGTGGAAAGCATGGGTTGAGGAGTAATATATTTTTGAAGTCTCAGTAGGAGCGATTGGCAGCCGATGGTGGAGTATGTTGTACTCACACTACACACAAGGACAGCGTAGGGGCAAAGCTGCGGCAAACACTACACCCATACCGAACACTGTGAGAGTGAGCAAGAGCACAACTACTCATCTTAGAGGTTATTCAAGATGGGACAGCAGCTGAATAAACTTAAAAACTGTAAAATAAGAGCGGCAAGAAAACAAAAGGAAAAGATACGAAGATAAAAAAGTGTCAGTGAAACAGAAAGGTAGTCTGACGATCAAGAGGCAAGGAAGCAGAATAAGTACGTAGGTTTGAAAGATGAGAGGACATAACTTCCTGGAAAGAAGTGGAAAATTAGGTATATATGACAGAAGATATCATAAGATTTTGGAGCTTGAGAAAAGTGTTAAGAAGATGTTTGAATCTATTCTAGGAGATGACAAAAGCATGTTTTGCCGGTTTAGAGATGATGTGCATGATCATGATGCTGTTGGACACAAGTAAAATGCAGCCCCTTTCAGAAGTGTCAGAATGGTACTTGACTTAAACAGTGGAGCAGAAGAAATTTTAAAGGCAGGCAAGGGATTAAGAGGAGATGGAGAAAAATTAGGGTTAGAATTATTCAATTACCAGGGAGATTTTTCAAGAGCTTTGCTTCCAATTACTGCACCAATACACAATTTTGCATCTTTCCAAAAAGGTTAAAATTCCCGGAAGTGTTCTCGACACTTGACAGCATAAGTATCCCATCATTAATTTTCCCAGTTAAGCAAGTAGCAGGAGGCAGGCCAACAACGGTACGCCAGGCGGCCAGTCCGCTCACAGAGTTGTCTTGTCACAAAATCATACAGACCACTGCATCCAACAGACCACTTCTCCACAATGGAAGAGAAAAAGCAGGCCCACATTTGTAAGATATTATACATTTTTGTACCACCTTCTTCTCAAAACGACATCTACTACATAGTTGAAACACTTTTTTGACTTTACTTTACACAGCCATGTATGTCTATTGTATGCTTCTTTCTAACTTTAGGAGATGGATTGTGCTTCAAGCACTTTCAGTATTCCAAACAACAATACACATCTTGCAATAATGGAAATAACTGAATTTTTGACATATTGGTAAAAATAGGAACTTTTTACAATTTGGCTGGATATTTATGCAGAACCTGGCACGGTTTAAAAGAGAAATGTGTCACCTTTTTTGAGGATATGATATATTGACCGACAAAGCTGAAATATCCTGCTGCAAAACTGTGTTGTTCTTACTGCATCCAACACCATAATTAGAAGAGACAGTGACGTAGTTAGAGGCAAGGAAGAACTACAGGCTACTTCAGCTTGTATTTCTCTAGGCTGCCAGGGGGAGTGCTCTAGATGCTGCTCAAAAACAGAACTTCTTTGTTCTCTTTGCTTATATTGCAAACTAGTTATGTTTCCAACTGCGAAAATGGCATTTCAAAATATGAGTGCAGACATTGTTATGGGCGAGGATGCATTTTACAATGTTTTGGCTGGCTCAGATATTCAGCTGTATTTATTTAAGACAGAGTATAAGACCGAAGACCGAAGAAATGCAGCAGAGAGAGGCTGGAGCTGCGGCTGCAGAGCAAAGCCAGGGTATAGGTTTCGTCTCAAGAATGTGTAAGAAGGGGGGACATATTAAGCTGGGGTTTTTCCCCACCAATTTATGGTGGAAAAGTCTTTATTTATGTTAAGGAAAACAAATTGTCATGATCGTGATTTTGTATATCCTGTTTTATTTTAAAGTGTTCACTCCCCCTTGTGTCATGTCTAGTTGTACTTCCTGTCTGTGTGTTACCCTTCTGTGATTGTTGATTTGTTCCTCCTGTGTCCGTTCACCTTCCCCTTGTGTTTCAGCTTCTCTCCCCAGCTGTATCTCGTTCCCCTCGTTTAGTGTCTGTGTGTATATATCCCTATCTGTCCCAGGGTTCCTTGTCAGTTCGTCATCTAAGTGTCACCCTTGCAGATGCTTTCTCTTGCTTTCTCTTGCTTTCTCTTGCTTTCTCTTGCTTTCTCTTGCTTTCTCTTGCTTTCTCTTGCTTTCTCTTGCTTTCTCTTGCTTTCTCGTGCTCCCTGTCTCGTCCTGGTTTGTGTTTAAAGTTTTACTTTTGGCCTTATTTTGTAATTTCGTAAACTTTTTGGAATAAAGCCCTCTTTGTTAATCTCCTCGTCTGCCGTCTGGCATTTGAGTCCTCACCTTTTCCCCACTGTGACACAAATATTTAATCTCCTGTAGATCAGCATTTCTCATTTAATATTATTCCTCAGTCAACAACCTTAAATGCATGATTAACTTTTCTGTCTTGTTTGGGGGAGTAACCTCTCGAGATGTGCATGTGACACTTATTCACCTCAATGATATATGAATTCATGTTAATTCATTTATTAACTCCTGGACTTTAATAGCACAAATGTTAAAACATTGAGCATGTATCTGTGTTCTTTGTAATTCTAAGAATAAATAATTGTAATATCTTGAAGAAAAAAAGGTTGTTATATTATGGTAAAGTCTAAATATATTGAGAATAAAGTCATAATGTTTCAAGAAACATTTTTTACCTGCCCTATGGTGTATTATGCTCTGGATCTGCTCATATGGCAGAATCCCCTTCAGATCGTCTGACAGACACACAGCCCCGTTTGTTTTACTTCCTGGATGAGACAATGTTTAGGGAAGCGGCTGTGTGCTGCTCTTCATCAGAGTTGACCGAAACTTACAGAAAACAATTCTGATCAGGCATAAAAGTCACTTGTGTCCCATATTGTCCACACAAATGTTAACTTCTCCACTGCTGATAAAGTGCAGCTCACAGCTCCTTCCCCAGCATCCGGGAGCAGGGAGACAGTCCCACACAGAGCAAAGGTGTCTATGAGCGAGGGTGACGCAGAGACCGGTCTCGTAATGTTATGATCACAGAAGGCAAAGCACCTGCAACACGACAGCCTGAATTATCTTATGCTCTAGCCTGGAGCTCTCTCCTCTGACTAAGCGCACTGCTCTGCTTCTGATTCATCTAATATGCGCTCCAACAATCATATCGCTGTAAATGATGTAGGAACAGAGTGAACCATCACCTATTACTTTGTTTGCCATTTGTTTATATGTTTTGCTGTTTAAACAATGTATTATCCAGTGGGAACATGAGGTATTTAACCCTTTGTAGAGCCAATGTTAATGTGGTTATATTTAATTTAAACGCATATGCAATTAATATCAAATTAGTGGTTAGGAAAATTTTAGGTCAACAGAAAAGTGGTAAGGACATATCCCCAGTGGCCCTTAAATACATTCTGCTCATAGCGGGAAGGAAATGACCGGCTGGGACTCTCCAGAACCTGAGCTTTTTAAAGATGTTTTGTTGAGTAGCCTCTAATTAGTGAAATTAAGTTGAAAGTGCTTTTATTTGGAAAGGTAAAAACAGGAGTGAAACTGTAATGCGCTGTTGTTGAAAATGTGGAAAATAATTAAGAGATGTTGTCTCGGATCCCGCTGGTTCGGAATACAGAGCCTCCGTGTTTTTACTTTCCTGCTTAAGTATAGCCACAACTCATATTCCTCAGCTACACTAAGTTTTGGCTAGGTGTCAGTAGCTCATGTGCAATGCATTCTGGTACATGTAGGCACTACCGGCAAGGCTCCGCAAGCAGGAGAAAGCTTTATATAATGGCCTGATGAATTTCTTCAATTGAGTAAATTACCATCAACACTGATTGTACATCTACATAAAAGGTGGAAAATGTTTCCTTTCATTGAAAATATGGTCCACAATGAAAAGGGTGACTAGTGTTTTCAGTTTATTCTTTGTTCAGTCTGAGTAGACACAGACACACTTGTACCATTGTTTTACCCTTGCATCTGTTCTGCTATCAACAATAGTGCTCAGAGGCTGGGATCAGGCAGGAGTTCCTTGAGTGCAAGATACACACCCAGATACCAGCTACCAATTAAATGCTTAGCACTATACGTATAATCATCAATTTGTATCTGTGGACCCTGTCAGTGGCAGTACAGGTTAAGATCAGCATCAGAAAGCAGAATAAAACTGAAATAAAACATGTCTATTATAAACTTGATCTACAGTTGAGGTTTTCAAGCTGTACACATCTGAAAATCTCAAATATGTGCTGAAACTAAATTTATAATTGTGTATTAAAGAGACCCGCAAAATCTTCTGTAGGCACTGGGTCATGAGTACAAGAGCCACACACATACTCTGTTGGAATTTTTTACAAACATTCTAATACTAGTACTCACTTTTGTTGCCAGCTGTTTAGACATTAACAGCTGTGTACTGAGTAATTTTCAAAGGACAATAAATCTATACTGTTATTCAAGCAGCACACTGACTACTTTAAGTTATATCAAAGTTTCAGTAGGATAATGTTATCCCCTGAAAGGATATAACAGAATATTTGCAAAAATCTAAAGGGTGTACTCACTTTTGAGATATACTGTATTTTTTTCATTGATAATGGCCCTTCATATTTAGAAATCTAACATTATGCATTTCCCTCCTGCAGTCGTTGGCTGTGCATTAGCCGAAGAAAACCAAAGTACCTTATCATATGTAAAAAGGAATGCTCACGTAGCTTGAAAGCTTTGAAACAGAACGGAAGAATTTAATGGCAAGGGAATTTACCCATTATGATTTACATTATTCAGCGGACTATACACGTCTTTGACTAGAAGTGTTTCCTTTTCAGATGTCACATATGTAAGTAACTGTCTTCAATGCCTTTTTGGGGCAAATTCTGCCTTTTTAACCATAATTTGTACATGCCACATTGATATTAACAAATGTGCCCACTTCCATACATGCACATTTATACATTGCCAAGTTAAAATTGTCCTGGCTGCTGCATGTAGTACATTGCACCCCATTGGAACCATGCACGCAGGAACATATGTTCAATAGAGGGGCTGCCCTGGACATGTGAATGCATGGGACAGCTTACGTGCTCAGGTGTTGTGTTTATAATAAACATCTTTGCTTGAAAATTCTATTACAGCAGAATAAACAGTATGATCCAAATGTTGGAGGATATTTAAACAAGTTCAGCTGCATGGTGACCCGGTCAAAACTGTAAAACTGAAAGTAAAACACATCTTCTATAAGTTTAACACATTTTGTGATGTTATTATTTATGCGTCAAGTTTCAGATACTGTAGATTTCCATTCCATCTGTTCTTAGCATCAGCACCTGTCAGTACTTTCTCTGCTCAGAGCATTTATTTTTAAATCCTACCTCCAGAAGTCGATAGTGGTTTAGTTGTGTGCACAAGAGGGCAGACCCCAATGTTTGGAATGTCACCCAATTGGAATTTAGATGGTATAGATGTTTTTCATTTAGAAGTCCGCTTTTATAGGAGTACAACTAGGGAAATAGTATATACATGCATTCACCTTGATCAGAATATGAGTAACTTAAAGTGACCTACGGGCAAACAGACAATGCAACCCACATTGAAATGTCCTGTCAGTGTGAAGGGTTGAAAATGAGAGTGTGGACAAAAGCAATGGGGCACTCTCTTCTGCCATACTAATGGGCTGCTTTGAGTCACAGAAGGCTGTGTTCTCAGCTCACCATGGCAACTGATGATCGGAATGTTTGTCTCATCTCAATGTCCCTTTTTGCCACTTTTCTTTTTCTGCTCTGAAGATGACCATGCATTTCAAATCATTATCACTCTGTTCAATAGTGTTAATAGATTTGAAACATCAATATGTAAATGTCGTTAAATGCTTGTCAAAGTATTACACTAAATGTAACAAAGTCCATGTTAATGTGTCATAGGTAGAACAAGTTTACTGTCATATCTGCCAAGTCTGAAGCTGTGCTTTAAAACAGAACAGTGGTCGGTGGGATAACTGGCCTCTATTTGTTCAACATTGAGCTGAAAATATAACTAAAGCATGAACTTGATTAATACAATATATTTGTGTTTCAGTATATTGATGATCATGTATACATTTTAATTTGAACTCTTGATCCTAAAAACATGATAGGGAAAATAATTCAGGATTATTTGCTTCTAGAACTAAAAATACTGTATACACTGTGTTTTTTTTCCCCCTTACACTTTGGCTTACTCCTTTGTGTTGTTCAAACATGTCAGGCCTGCGGAGCATTACACTGCTACAGCCTTCTGTATGATGAAACCACAAGACAGATTCATAATTAAAATATATCGACATAGGTCATAAAATCATCTTATTTCCTACAAGCATGATTTTATTCCAGCACATGCAAACATATTTACATATTGTTACACACCTTGTACAATACTATGTGATTCATAACAATACACAAAGGATCATACATGAGTCCTACTTGTAAGATTTGTCAATATGCTATTACTCTATAGTCAAGAATATATAGAGATGTGTATTGGGGTGCATAACTATATACTATAATAGTTTCTCTGGCTGCTTTAAGAATGGGTTACATTTTGGTGTACTGTGTTATACCCATTTCTAGATCATTTTAGGAGTGAGCATTTGGATGAATGCGCAGAACTTTACAATAAATGATGCACATAAGTTATATTTTATTTGCTTAAAATGACAACAGAAAACCTGGATAACTTTAACATTATCTCTCAGGAATTAAATAACTTTATATAAAGAAGACTCTGAGAACTCAGACACTCCTGCTCTGCTGCTGTTACTGAGGAAAAGAGAAAAACATGGTTTAGCTTGGTTGCACCTTTGACTACAGTCTAGGCTTCTTCCCTCTATTTTCTCACTTGCTCTCTCTATATGTGTCTGCCAATAATACACCCAATTACAGTATCTTTTTATAGAAAAAAGTAAATAGAAAAGAACGTTTTTGATTAGTAATACCTACAGCAAAATAGTTTTGAAAAGTATTTTCAAGTTTTATGAAGTCAGTCTTACAGTTGGGTATTAGTTATTATACAGTTGTAATGCTGCTGGTGAATTTGAGAGCCAGATTAAGAAAGAAAAAACATTTAATTTATTAATTAAGTCATTACATTATTTTCTGTTATTCAGTCCAAATTTGGCAAATGTGTCTTCCAACATGCTGGAAACCCACATGTCATATAGTTTGTATTTGAACTTGGGAAAATAGAAAACAAGACATGGTGATTACATGGTGATTTCACGAGTAACCAGTCTAGAGTCTGAAGATATTTACTGACCATCAACAGCTAGTTTAGCCCCACTAACTGCACACTGCAAACAAAACCCATGTTGTTCCTGAATCTAGGCTTAACAATAGCTAGCTTGCGAGGTAAGACGACTTGACAGCCCAATGTATAGTTTTCATGAGGAAGCTTTGCACATCAGTAATGGCTTTTCTTGCACATACTCTTTTCCTTTCTATAGCGTTTGCAACAGCATCAGAAACCAGTCAGATAGGAAAAAAGAAAAACCCCACAATCTTATGTAAACGTGCCCAGCAATGTAAGGGGAAAGCAATAGGCTCAACACTGTCTTAACCAGCTGGCAGTATTTCTTTCTTTCCTTCAAAAGACAGGAAATGGAAAGGATACATTTCATCAGACTTCCATCAGACTGACTGACTGGTAATAGACAAAAATATTTTACGGTCTAAAGATAGATTTTAGGATTGTACTTGTAAAACAAAGGAGATATTTCGTGTGTCAGTCAGTTTCACATTTACTGTTTTTTTTAATTAACCCCAGGAGAAACATGGATTTAGGTAAAAATCCAAACGTTGCTCTATCAAATGAGCACTGACCTCTTCCCCGAGGCAACTACCATACCTGTCCTGTCCTGTAATACAATGATAAAAGAAAGACGACTTTGTCAAACTTGTATCAGTTTTGAATGGGACAATGCATTAAATGTTAATGTTTTTCATGGATTCTGTCTTTGTAAATAATTAACATATTATCCGGGAAACATGTTTTCATCTTTTCAGTGTAATTCAATGACAGTGATGCTTTTCTGCAAGAAGACTAGTTTTTTTTTACTGCAGCTAACATAAAGCACATCCCCATTATGGATAGAAAACATACTGTAATGAGCATTGTTCTTTCACTCCTCCACAGCAGAACATTCGTCTAAAGCATAGTAAGCCCAAGAACAATGTGTTCTTAATAAATAATAGATGTCTCTCTTGTTTCACAAATATTCAAGAGCCGACAGGTGATGAACCAGATCTTGCAGAATTTGACGGTTTTCATTTCCTTCAGCTTGCACACAGTAAATCATTCATTTATTTAACTTTGAGCTATATTTCTACTTTATGTGTGTGTTTTGTTTGACATCATAATCTTTTTGGTTGAATCATTACTAATGACTTTGACCTAATGAGTGAGTTAATTGCCCTGCCCGTGTTGGGAGTGGTTGTTTTATAGTATTATCATGGGTTAATAGGCATGGCACAACACTGGGTGGATGTTTGGCTCCCCAGCTAATAGTGTAGCGCCAATATTGTAACATTACTCTGTGCTGTCAATTAGAGTTCAACCTTAAATTAAAAAGTTTAACTAATGCTTTTCAGAGTGACAGTGATAACTACTGTATGAGCTTCATCGTGCCATATCCTCAACCCTTGCAGATTGTAGATGTTTTAGTTACTGAATTTACCCATGAGTGCTCAGAGTTCAGACTTAAACTTTAATCTAATTTGCCGCTGAACTGTCACAGCATGTCCAATCAGATTACAACCAACTCTGAAGCTTTAAGACCACTGTAAAGGGCTCATACCTATAGTCAGACTTTGGTTCTTTATCAAGAAGAATGTCCGGCTACACCTTTAATAATATACATGCCTTTTTACTGCATTCATTTACCAGTCATTGTGAGATTGTGTGTGCTATTCACTGACCATTCATTTTTCATCTCTGAATCAGAAAGGTTTTGAAGAATTCTGTCTCAAAAGCGTGACAAATCCACTGCATTAAGTCAGGGACTGTTTGCTTGGTGGAGGTCACCAAGAATGAACACAAAGATGACTGAGCGGAAGGCCGAGAAAATAAGATCAGAATAAAAATCCTTATAATGTTTCTGTTCAGTTGGAGGTTAGGATGTAGGAGTTGTGGTACGGAGAGGAGGGACACAACACATTGTAAAAGATGTGAAGGAGGCAGGAGACCTGGATCTACTGCTGTATTGCATTCATTACTGATGAAAGCCTTTGTGCACGGCTGATGTGCAGCTGTGCTCATCAAACACCTTCAAGTAAACTTGATGTGGGGTTTCTCTGTAATGCCTGTGTTTATGTGACTACATGTGCATATAAATATGGGTTTTATATTTCAGGGTCAAGAGAGTACAAGGAGCAAAAAAGAAAGGATAGGCACACAAACAGCGAGGCTGATAACTGCATTCTGACTTGATTTTTTTGCTTGTTTCACTATAGCACCATACCTTTCTTTGATAATTGACATATTACTATGAATGAACTTTTCCATATAGTTAAATGATTTAACACATCATTTACAATTTAACGTTTGCTTTATGAAAAAGGATCCAATCTCGAACAAAACCGTTAGCAGTTTCCCATGACACTTTCCCAATAAAAGTGGATTGATATACAGTTTGTATCACTTTATCTTGAATTGTTATTAACTATCATGTTATTTTGTAAGGCATTGCTCTGCTCACTACACTTGTCATGCTTAGCATAAGGTCTGGAGAATTTATAGTCCTAGATTTAGATTTTAAGACACAAGTCAACCATCCAAATGTCCTGTTACTGTTTTCATGAATTAAGCTCCTATTATTGTGCATTCATCACAACCTGTCCCAAAATAACCTGAGCCTCATTATTCTGCCACCAGTGACTGATGTTTGTTATGAATATATCCTTTTCTACAAGCAATAATCCTGGTGTACTGCCCAAACTACAATGTTTGGACAAAGCAGTAGACAATACAATGAGGGTTTTACATGATAGTGGCTCTAAAAAAGATTTCCCCCTTGGTGATTGGCTCTTTTATCTGCTGATCAAAAAAGTCTATGCTTATAATTATAGATATGATTTTGAACTAATGAGTGATTATATTGGATAGTTATGAAACTTTTACTGAACCTGACATCACATACTCGAGCAAGATTATATTTATCAACTTGTGTATTAGTATAAGGCTATTTCATGTGACTTAAAGCTTTAACATATATTAAATGAGAATTTAAAAACTGTGACAATATGAAAGGGGTCTCTTGCAGTGATAAATCTACAGAGAATAATCACCTGAATCTTCAACTTTCACCTCATTGTTTAGCTGTCCGGCCCGCAACTCTACTGTTCTGGTTCACGCTCATTGCTTTCATAGTGTTGTTTTCAGTAGCAGCTGTCTAAGAAGCTACTGTACACAACATGCACAGCTTCAAATGCCAAAGTTAGCAACTGGTGCGGAGCATTTAGCATCTAAAGAGCCAGATACTTCCCTCAGGAGTTACGTATAGACCAAAAACAGAGCTAAAAGAGCATGAACATTGGACGCAAACACGACTCCTAATGAATGTTTCCTCCGTAACTGCAGGATGTGTGATAAGCAACTGTTTGCTGTATCATTTTAAAGGATATTTAGATAAAACATATGAATTGATATGTAATTGTGCTCAACTTGTTTCTGCTGCCCCCAAGTGGCCCAAAAATAAAATCAGGTTTCATTCAATGCAAATGCTAACAACAATGCTACAATCAAGAAAGAAATGCATGATGCATGAGTCGTAGTAAAGGTAACGTTAACCCACAGCTAACCAAGTTGAAGCTTGTAAATCTAAATCACCACATAACTGTAATGTCACTTTGTGACATATATTATCTGCAGCCTTACAGCCATTTGCCAGTCCAGTGAAACAGAAAGAAGTTGATATCTAACTGCAAGAAGGAACATGCCTTTCAACTCAAATGCAAGGCTTACCAGAGAGAAAGACATCAGATATGGCACAAGCCTAAAAAATTCCACCGATAACCTTCACACTGCAATGCCCCTGAATAAATGTCAAATACTATCTGCTGTTTGCTCAGTGGAACCATTGCACCCAATCTGCCCAAATGGAAGTGAGGAGCTGCGAGAAATAAATATTGGAATCACACATGTGAAGCTTCTAAAGCACGGACAAGACAAACAATCCATAGATTTCTAATTTTTTTAATATAGGTCCCATAATTGTGGGAGTTATTTTACATCAAAGTATCCGGTTTGTTATCTTCTAATGCAATTTTCTGTCCATCTTATCGATCCATGTCTGTGTGTGTGTAAAAGAAAGAAAGAGAGAGAGATAAGTGAGAGCTGTGTTATTAAACATATGTCCATATGACCAGCACAGGATTGCTTGCCCAAGGATACACACATGTCAGGTCCATGAATATTCCATTATGGCAAGATGCAATAGTCCCTTTTTTCCATGGAAGGCTTCAGCAGCTCATAATAAAGTTGAGGTTATATCTCTGTCTGCTTTTATCAAGGACAGGGATATCAGAGTGTTTTAGGTAATATATGCAGGACAGGAGATCCAACCATGAAGGGCTGCCCTTTGGATATAGTGAGGTTACTTTACTGTTTTTACTGTTGATGCCAATCAAAAGGTTTTTACATAAAGGGGCAGGCATTTCTTTCCCGTTTTTGTCCTCTGTATTTTAATAGAGGAGCACAATAATAAAGTAATAAAATGTAGTAAATGGTTTAAGACATGTATGAATTGCGGCTGAATTTATACTCTCTGTTCAAAAAGAACCAGTGATGGGCCTTGAGAATTGTTTATCCCATTGGTTTGAAAAACCAATTAGTATAGTATTAGTACAAATAATATCAATTCATTAAACACTTTCCCCTTGTTTTCATCGTTTTGTCTACTGCACTTTTCAAATTCAGAACAATCGCTTTGGGCATTTCTGCACTAATGTCAAATCCTTGAAATGTATTTTCTGAAATAAAAATCATGAAGAAAAATGTGCCTTTGAACCTTCTCCTCCCATGCTCTGCTAGCTTGTCAAAATCTATGTATAAAAAAACATGCTAATTAATAACTGCATTGTTTATTTACTGAATGGTAAAAACCTCTAGGACCTGGAACTACCCTTGTCTTTTTTATGTGACAATCTTGCTCACTTGCAAAAGTTAAACATTTTCTAAATCTATAAGGATACATTGTGTAATACAATGACATTCATAAAACCTTGATATTATCATTATTGTTGAATATAATCTTTAGCTAGAGCACATTTGTGAGCACACATATATGTATCATAAGGCATCCCAATATTTTCTCATTCATAATTTGCAGATCTCCTCCCTTGTGATGTGCATGCATTGGGGGAGGATTTCCCCGACAGACTGAACTATACTAAAGGATCTCTCTTGTTTAAAGTTGTATTGAGTGCATCTCATTGAGGGTTCTCACTTGTAGTCGGAGATGACTGGAGACTTTGAAATGAATATACCATGCTTGAACAAAAACAATAATACATAATTCTATTATTGATTAAAATGTAGATTTGACTTGAGAGTATGGATTTTCATTAGGGACTACATATATATATAAACATAGACATAGTTGAGCAGTGCATTTGATACTCAATAGGAGAGATATAAAGAGAGATGATGAGATAAAGGTCTCAGATGTAGTTTTGCAGCACTTTGCTCCATGCCTATCCATGCTTGCCTCAACATTTTAACATACTGTGTTACAGTTACGCCTGGATCCAAGCTGTTTCCCTTCCTTCTAGCACAGCATTGTGCTCCTAATTAAATAGGCTTACCTTTAATTTAAATTCAGGATCCTCAGACATGTACAGTATCCCTGCTATCTGCTCACGGTCAACAGCAAGGTGTGCAGTTTAGAGGTTGCCCCATTACCTCCAACTTGTGTCGCCGCTCAATTTACATTTGTTGTGATTGGAGGTGAGGAAATAGAGCTTTTGATGGTGTCTTACCCACATAGTTATACATGTGTTTTTACAACTAATTATAGAAAACATTCCCAACATAAGAACATTCTACATACTGTTGCGTATCTTTCAGCACATCAAAGTTACAACATTTTTCTACAATTATTTTAGACAATGGTTTGTGCTTTAAAGAGCAGGTAAATCAGTTCACATTGTCCAGATATGTTTATTTTCTAGAGAATACAGAGATCATCCATGGTTTAATTTATTTCATTTCACAATGTGAGCATGTCTGTTCTTACTTTAATCACAGTCAAGTCAACTAATTGGTGTCACACCAAGACACCGCTACATTCCCAATTTTGGACTCAATATTCTGGCTACCACGAAGATTTAGTTTTTACTTAGTTTTTACTTTGCCTTTACTCTGTAAATGCCAAAAGATCTAACCTGGTAGGTTGACAGGTTGCAAAAACTCTTTTCAGTAAACAAGTTCCTTGTGAATTAAAGTGGCTTTAATAACACCCAAACAGCCCAACCAGTTTGAATCTAATTAAAACAAATAACAATATGAGACAGCATAATTGTTTTGCTACAAAGAGACTATTTAAAATAACATCTTTAGAACTACAAAAGTACATATTTAATGTACAATTATTATTATTACTATAAGGCCAAATTCATCAGTCAGTTCAACTCATGTTGGAATATGATATATGGATGTAGATGGATCATCTGTATATATTTATATTTGCTCATAAATCAAAATTACTAAACAACATGGAATCTTGAAGTTTTTTTAACACTGGTTTTACAAAAACTGTTGTGTATAATAAGATGTATTATAATGATGTATGTCATTTTGTGAGTGTATCTGGGGTGGTGATGGCCTAGTGGTACGGCTTCCAAACAGAACACCAGATGGTTGTGAGTTCAATACCAGGCCTGCCACCATTGTACCCCTGAGCAAGGTGCTTAACCCTGAGTTGCTCCAGTGAGACTCCCCCTGTAGTTAGTTCACTATAAGTCGCTCTGGATAAGTTTGTCTGCTAAATGACATGTAATGTAATCTATACACATTTTCATTGTGTCACTGCACTCTTTTACAGTGCGAGTGACAAAAGGAATCTTGGCACAGACAATAAAATTAAACATATATAGACATAAATGAGCGTAACTTCTTATGCTAAATGTCTTCCCTTCTGGATGCAATGCAACAAATATGTTCTTCAGGCTGTTTGTTCCTACACTGGAGTAGTTCCTCTTGTGCGTCTGATGGAACAAATACGCTTCAATTTTAATCAATAATGGCATCTACGCCACCCACATAACGGCTTGCTCTTCACTTATGTAACTGTTCCTTTTTAAGCTTCTAATATATTTTCTTTTGACATATGTGCAGACCGCATCTGCTGCTGATTTGGTGATCAGGTGTTCCATTTCCTGGGCAGCCGGTGGTGACAAGGTATATGGGGAATTGGTATGCGGACCTAAATTAAGCTTACACATTGCCCTACACTACAATTGGTTCCTCCACTTTGCATTTATGTGCTAGGTGTTTCAGTTCAATGTGCTGTTTGGAGTTGAACTGGTCTTCCAAATAGTTACAGGTGTGTGACAGCAGCCACTAAGAAGCATGACAGTCCTCCTATACTTCGACAGTTGATTTTTCCCAAAGTGGAACTATAGAAGCAAAAGCAACCTTATACTCAGTCAGCAAACACAAAATGTGTGATCGAAAGCTGCTATCTCCATAGTATGTAGATGACATTCCACAATTACTACAGAACCTTCAACAAGCAAGCAACAAAAACCTTTGGAGACTCTAGCTGGATCTGGACAACTTAATATGACACCAAAACCCAGATCATTTGTAGCTATATACATTTGGACCCCTAGGGCCAGAACCTACTCTCAGCATCTTGTGACCATTCAGTTGCCCACTCGATCAATGCACCCTATACCCAAAAGCTCTATGCTAATGCAAAGTTATTCTCTGAATTAAGAGGGACGTTGAGATGCCAGAGAATAGTTTGGTATACTGTAATTCCTTCAGGCATTTATAGGCAGAGGCCATATATGCTATCTACCAGTGCAAGAGTATGGACAACCAAACTGTGAAGTCATTATCTAAATACGCTCAATCAAATCTAATCCAAATGTATTTATGAAGCGCATTTAAAAACATCAACAATGACCAAAGAAAAATAGCAAAAACCATTAAAAAATACAATTAACAAACAAAACCCAGTTTAAGAGACAAGAGGACAATACAATAATAAAAGCAATAAGGAAATTCTCATAAAATAGGCATTCTAGGGACTAGCCTAATATACAGAGAATTCTTTGACAATTGTCTGATATCTGCACCGGCTGTCCTTTAAAATATCAAAAGACACATGTAACTTGTCTTTTCCACTTGCGTTCAGTTCTCCTGCATACTCGTCTGACAGCATGAGTAGTGTCAATCAACTATGGTTTAGGTTAAGGATTGGAACATATGATTTTAAATGGAGCTAAATATGTTTTGGCAGGTGGAATAAAATAGCTCAATGACTGAACCTTGCCTGAGGAAAGCAGGGGCTATCCTGGGCCTTACAATGGTTGTTGAGGTCCTTGTTTCCACCCCCATTTAAGCCACAGAGACATGCAGAATCAAAGTAGGTGCCCTCAATCAGTACCTCCATGCCTTGTCAGTGAGCACACATGCACCGGTATTATGATGGGTCAGGAGTTACCCTCTGGCGGGATGTGTAATTTTTCCAAAGAGAATGTTTCCTTTTAATGAAATCAAGTCATCAAGTTAGCAGCATTTGATGTCCTAAGTCTGCTAAGGGAGACTGGAGAACTAATAGAGCCACTGTGCAATGTGAGGGCACCAAACATTTCAAAGAAAGCATCTCTTTGCAATAAGAAAGACTGTAGACTGGACTGTAGGCTCATTTAAGTGTTAGCACCACATATTTGGTAAAAATGGTTTTGGTAAAAATGAACTATGAGTGGGTGTGGGCTGGCATCAGTCATGGACATCAAATCAGTTACATTCATCACCCTAAAAAGCAATGTTCTACTATCCTTAGCTTGTGTTGGAGCAAGTAGTATCATAAAATCCCCAAGTGGGTGCCGGCTCAAGAAAAATTTGCTTTCAGCCAATGAAATTGATACTTCCCCAGTGCAAGGTCACTGTACCAGCATGACAATGGGCCCCATTATATGTTTATGGGACAGTGTTCTGCACACAATATAGTCTGAAAGGCTTCAAGATGTCACTGCAATTGAATTACATTTCCTTTAATCTTGAATCTGAACGCACCAGTATACTGTGCTGTTGTCTAATATACAAAATAGAATGATTGAGAATTTAAATATATCAAAAATACTGGTCACAACCTTGTGTGCTTAAACTGCAACCAGTGTTGGGTTATTTGGAGATCAAAGTGTTGTATCATATACTCACATTAGACTATCACTGGTTTTTCCATCACATCACCATGATCCAGGGTAATCATTAAACTTTAAATTGTAATGTGAAAATGATGTAGACGCTACAAAGAAAATGTGTTGTATTATACTGCTCAGAGCGTTAAAACAACACGTTGATAGCTGTTTCTGAGTTGTCATTCCGATTTGAGGGGGTGTTCATGTACATTTTGTCTGGAAATATTTTTTTATTTTTTCAGTAATCCTGTTGACAGATAGACGAAACGAGCCGAAAGAATTATGTCCTTTGGGGAGGTAACTAAGAGAAAAGCTTGTTTTTGCCATATCGATTTAACATTGCATTGTAGTTTTGAAAGTAGAAAAAATGCATTTAGCCAACAATGTTTGCTTCCAGTATTTTATTGTGAGAATACCTTTGCTTTTGAGGAGCCTTTTATGTTGGCTTGGAAAAGCATCACAGCCACATCATCTCCCTTTATTTGCCAGGCTTCCTGTCAGCAACTGGCTGTTTGGAGCAGCCACCTGGACAGGCCCCTCAAGCTAACAGATATGTCAGCTTTCTCCTTGGCTGCAGTTGACTAACCCTCGCCTGGCCTGTGATTGTAGCCAACTGATCTTTGGCTTGAAGTAAGCAACGGGGAGAAGGAATTGAAAGGAAAGAAGTGAACGCAAAGAGGGATGATGGGAAGGAGAAACAGGGTTGAATTGCGAGGGAAATGCAGAGAAAGACAGAGGAGCGAGGAGGGGAACACCTGGGACTGGGCCTTAATCCAGCTTGGACATCTTGTCACACCTGTAGCATCGTCTGTCTGGCAAGCATGAGTGAAGAGAATAAAGGGGTAGCCATCTGCTCCATCATGCCCTTCTCCAGTGTGCTGCCATGGGGATTTTCTTGTCCAGCCAAATGTACAACGAAGGCCTTGCCGATAGACAAGAGCTCCCTCCCTCCACCTGTGCATCCCTCTTGAGCTGATTAATTTGTTGATTTTTCAAATTAACACCATCTGGCTATTTCTATTATAGCAGTTAATCCAAGATATGGGATCTAAGGAGAGGTTAAAGACATAATTTTAATGATAAACCTCACTAAGGAGTAGTAGTTAAAAGTGGTTGAGGGACGCTTGTCAAGGAAAATAATCTCCTTCTGAGTGCAAAAATGTGTGTCAAATTGTAAAACATAAAACATGTTTCCATTTTAACAAACGAGGATCAGAGTTGACCACCCATTACGAAATTTGAAGACATTAATATATTATTGAAAAATGTGTATTATGTTGCCGTGGTAAAGGAAGTGTCTACTGCAGCGTTTCTGTTTTACAGCATTAGAGAATAGAATGGAATCCTGATCAAAGCCCTAAAGTCTCCGTCTGTGGTATTAGTAGCACTTCACAGGATGAAGAATCAATCCAGTGTTCATTGTGAATATTAATGATTCACCACATATACTGTCTAGTACTTGCCATCCTTGTTGCTACACTTATCTGGCACACAAGAAAATGTAAGGTTGAACCATTAGTAATGATCAATATTTCATCATGCATCAACCCACAGAGGATGTTAAGCGTGTGTGTGGGTATGTGTTGCCAGATGTTGCTGTATTAGAGTGCTATCCTTCTCTTGGTTTCAGAGGGCAAAACTGTCTGAAAATAGCAAAGCTTTTACAAGTGATCTGGTAGCATTCACAGTCTTAGTTACCAGAGATATCATTAGTACACCATTGTGCAAAAATGTGGTCATTTCTGCAGTTGTAGTTTCCAAGACCTTATCGCTTTATTGTGCAGTGGTGTTATTCAGTAGGTTCAGATAAGATGAATGTAGGGCGGTGAACCCAACTGTCCTCTGATCTGCTTTGGAAACCAATTTTGAGGAAAGTGGAAATTGATGTATCTTTAGTATATATGCATTTGTAATTTGATTTTGGTACTTGTGGACCTCGGTATTGGCCAGTCAGATGGAGTGCATGAGATGAAAGATAATTTACCATATATTAACAGTACTTCATTCATTGGATGAGAAGTGCTTTGTTGTTTGTCCCAAGTCATAGGAATTCAGAATTTTCTAAATGGATACAGTACACATACAGTATATGATCAACAATCTATGTACTAGATATAATACAATAATTTCAATACTTTCAGTACAATACTTTCCACTCAATATTGTAACTATCGCACCTGCAAGAACATATTAAATTTGTCCAGCTAATGTATTAACAGTTCAAACTTAACTACACTTACTTTTAAACAATCACAAACATTATTATTATAGATAATCTTATTTTTCATAGGGCTCTGATATTTTCATAGAACACTGAAAGGCATGCGAGCAGAATCACCATGGTGATAAAGAGCAAACAGCATAGAGCAATGGTTGTATGAGAGGCGTCGAGATTTGATCTGCATACTGTAGAAATTGACTACTGATATTAAACTATTTTACATTTTCATATTTATCTATTTTCTTGCTCTTTACATTGTGACATATATTAACAGTTTTGAGTCAGATGGATTTGTCTGACTGCTGAACGAATGGGGAAAATACAAAGATCAATTTTACAATTTGTTATATATACTTTATTATTATATCTGGTGATTTTCTTGTATGTATTTCAAAATTACATACACACATGTTTCAACTACACATCACTAAAGATTCTAGCATGTATTTACATATACAGTTTTTACATATAGATCAAAACTTCTCATATTGCTTGTTTTAATAATTTACTGTATTGAGTAGGGTAAAGAAAAAAGTAGGATATTACATCATTTGTGATTTTCATCCTGTTAAGAATGTCCAGATTATGCTTGTAAATTGTCAATTTCATAATGAGCCTTTGTTAAAGTGCTACTGTTCATGATTTTCTTAGTGTAGTAATAGTATAAAAGTGCTACATATTACATATAGAAACTATATGACATTTACTGTGCTTTGTAAGATTTATTGTTTATATACTGAATATATTACCAACCTCATGGGCTGTCAATTGTAATACCATGACCTAACATATAACATCAATTCAGTGAGATGAGAAATAGCCCATGGATGAAACAAATAGGTATGTGGCCAGAAATGCTAAGAAAAGGAACAAATTCACAATATCAGATGTGACAGAAATGCTGGAGGCAGTGCTCAATAGAGGGCAACACAAGAAAGTGTGTCACGCTCTTCTTTTTCCTCTGTGCTCAAAACAGGCAGGAGCTGTAACAGGATCAAAATAAATTGATAATTGTGAGTAGGCTACCCCGTCTTACTTACAGCAAGGAACTTACAGTATAAATTGTTTTCTAAATCAAACAAATCTTCTTTACCAGCCAACAATATACTGGTTGAAAGAACACTTAACCAAGCATTTATCCATTGGGAATTTAAAAGGAGTGTCATTTTTATCTATTTGCTGCCTCTCTGGGAGGTATTGGGGAGGTATGAGCCTGGGAGCTTTGTACAATATTGAAACAGATGAGATACATTTCTTATTTATAGTCTGTGCAGCATGGACTTGAAACAATGGTCTTGCTTTTCCAGAACTCAAATATCTAATCTAATCTAAAGGCAATTCATAAAATATTTTAATTCATCTTTTTGAAATTTTGAAAATAGTATTACTTTAGCGCCTTGAGATTGCTTTTAGCTTTGAAAGGCGCTTTATAAATACAATTTATTATTATTATTATTATTATTATTATTATTATTATTACTCACAGTTAATATTAGTATGTTTGTACCAGCTTGGATGACCTTCCCAAATAAAACACACTTTTAACAAAACAGATTAGTCAGTCAATTTCCCAGTTTATGAAAATAGAAAGCCATTATGAAATCATTTCTCTTAATAAAAAAATACCTCTTCAGGGCAACAGGGTTATTGAACATTTTTGTATTTCTAAAATTGAATTTGGGTTTTTATATAAAATATTTATATCTACATCTCCATGTTATCACAATGTTTCTATCCCGTTAAAAGAAATATCATATTAAAACCCACACTTTATTTGATGCAGATTTAAATGTAGTTGTGTTCAAAGTTCATTAAATGTTAGTATATAAATATGTATTTCTTCTTCACATTATGAAAGTGCACCAAGAAAGATAAAACAATGCAGCCACAAAGTTGTTTGTTGCTGCTTCTATCTGACTTCCAAGTCTTTGTTGAAAAAAGACTAAAAAGTAAAGTATTAAAGTATTAATCATAGCGTATGTATACAAGAGACAGCCGTTTCAAAAGCAGAGCTTGAAATGTGAGCGTAAGTTATTTGTAAACCCGCATGGGACATAAAATCACTTATGTTATGAATTCCCTTTGAAAGTGCCCAACTGTCACATTTTCCTTGACAATAACTGGTCCCACAGTTCTCAGAGGAAGCCAAACCTGTAAAAACACCCATCCACAGTCAGATTAATACTTTTGCATATCTCCCTTTTACCAAAAGCTATTATTTCCTGCGCAGTACAGCCAATATTGTCACCTCTGCGACACCAGGCATACTGAGGTAAACATAATGTACGACAGCAACACTGTGGTCTCTCTCCATATACCCAAAGGGTGGTGAAGATGGGGGAAATAGAGTCGCCAGGCTCAGCAGAAATATGGCAGACTTACCTCTTTAACGCTACCTGACAGTCTGGGCCACCTTGTAAGATCGCACTTTATTTGAACTGGATAAAACTGAAATAAAATTGTGAATAAGCCACTAGCTCATACATCTAAGAATAAGTGTTTACGTACAGAAGAGAGCCTAATCTTTTATGCTGATACAAAGGAAACTGCATATTGCATTTTTATAAGTGGGCTGTGCTGTTCTCTGCAACCCTTTTACTCATCGGTCCTGTTTTTACACAGCAGTCTGATTTACATAAAGAGTAACATGAACAACTTAATCCAACTCTATTTATCTCATTTAATCCAGAACAACAGCACTGCAATCAATAAAATGAATACTGCTGTTTGACAAGATTTTGGGGGCGGGGTGCAAATTTACATGGTTAGCATACAATGCAAAGCATTACTTTACATGTCATTTAGCAAACGCTCCAATCCAGAGCGATTTACAGTGAACTAACTACAGGGACATTCGCCCTGGAGCAACTCTGGGTTAAGTACCTTGCTCAGGGGCAATGGTGGCAGCCCTGGTGTTGAACTCACAACCTTCCGGTGTTCTATTTGGAAGAACATCACCACCACCAACTTGCAGAATGCAATTTCATACGACAATGCCAACAGTATCTAAATGTCTGAAGGAGCTGATTTTACTGTATCCAAGTTCCCTTAATGATTCACCTCTTCACCAGTGTTTATGATAAAAGTTAGCAAAATGTGCCATATAATCATATCATGTTGCTATCCATTTCCTCTAACTGCAATCCTATTCCTTAGCTGTGTGATGACATTGTAGTTTGTGGATAGCAGCAGCCTGTGGTGAGCTAATAGGGTTTGGAGGTAGCCGGGAGCTGGTATAACTTCAGTGATCCAAACAAACAAACAAAAAAACAAAAAAATTAATAGTGGATTTGGAGGGGAAGGTTCAAGTCGAATCCATTGTGGGTTTTAATAGAGGGGACTTTTCAGAGATGATATGATATTATTGTAGATAGCTCCATAATTGGGAGGATATGAAGTTCCAAACAGATGCGATGTGATCTACCTGCTCCCTCTGTTCTGCTTTTAACCTCCCATCCTTTTGTTTATTCCCTTACTTTTTTTTCTTTTAATTTTCTTTACATTCTTTGAAATGCATTTGTTCCCTGTCCCATCCCTATTTTTTATGCTTCAGTTCCTCTAGGCTCTTCCTTTATTTCACCCTCCTTCACCTCTCCTTTATCTTTATTTTCAAAGTCTCCTTTGTCTATCTCTTAGTTCTGCTCCACATTTGATTTATTTGGCTTTCTTGGCAGTTCCCCTCTCTCCATTTTCTCTTAGCCAAATTCTCTCCCTCCCTCTTCATGAAAAGTTTATAGAGCAGATAGGAGAGGAACATTTCAAGTGCTACAGATGGAAGACACTGCAAGACATTAGCTTGGTGATTTTTCTTCCCGCTGATGACTGAGAACAGTGTAACACCTGATGTTTGATCTTTTGATGTTCTTTTCTTTCATGCATCCTTGTTGGTATTTTCCCTCCCAGTGTCATTCTATCTTTCCTTTACTGTATTTCTCTCCCTTTCAATTTTTATTAAATTCCCCCAAAAATCACTGTCTATCTGTCTATGGAGGTCTCACAAAATGATATACAATTCACTGTTACACCAGAGATCACGGTCTGATTAAAACAGACTGACAACATTATCTACAAACACTGTAACAAAACTCTCCAAAACTCAGCAGCAAATTCACATCCTGCCTATGAGCATCACAAACAGGAACAGGGGGAAATGTTCATTATTTTATTTGGGACTGATTTCTTTTCAGAGCAAATTTATTGTACTCCTGACACATCAAACGACTCATGACCCTCATACTATATTCTTTCAGCTTTATGTAGCTAGAGGGAATATCTTGGAAAGCATGGTCACAAGCCTTACTTATAAAATGCATATAAACAGGATTAGCATGCAAACTTTATTATCTGCACTGGGGAAAAAGGCTAGTCCAAACGGGAACAAGGGTTAGTCTAACAAAAAATGTTTCCAGTATCTAGTTAATTTTTTTAAGGAGGCTGAGAAGTGTGAGTCCTTGAAGTTTAGAGAACACCTGCCACACTGTTTACTGGAAATGGGGACCAGCACCCCATCTGCAATTCAAGGGCACCATTCCAAAAATATGTGTGACATTGAAGAGACATTCAACAATAGCCCCACTGTGTCCACTGCCTGCAGCTTTTTAGAACAAATCTTACCCACAGACAGCTTCTTAGGAGACTTTTTTATAACCTCTTTTGTGACATCCTCAAACTGCTCATTCCAGCTTCCAACAATGTCACCGGTCAAGGTCTGCATTGGATGACCTCTATTGAACTACTTATTTCATGTTTTGACCCCCATTCCTTAGTGACCAAGTATCTAGGATATCTATGAGGACAAAGATCACCAGAATCTATCAGCGTGTTCCTGAGTCAGTTGCAATCATAAACAGTACTACCAGCATCTAGATATTGTTTTCTGTAGCTGCTTCTTTGGCAGTTGTTTTTACAATGATTAATTTGAATGACATGTTTCTAGTCTTGGCATGCACATAAGACAAGCATGGATGTAATAGTTAAAATAAGTCTAAACACCTCATATTGTATGACCAGCAACCACCTTAGCACTAATAGCTGGTGCAAATTAAAGCATGACTAAGTATAGCTCCGTCCAGTGTCCTACCCAATCACGAAGAAGCTGTAACAAGAAGATAATTCTCAAGTCATATGCTGTATGAGAAATCCATGTATTGACAGTCTGTTGAATGTCCGTTTTTTATGACAACATCTGAGAGTTATAGCTTTTACTTACATGGCCTCCAGTCATAATGATTACAGAAGCTAACCACTTTTTGAAAGTGAATAAGTTCAAATCTCGTTGAGTCTTGTTCTCAAGATAGAGAGTAGGATCGACAAGTGGACTGTTATGGCATGCAAGCACTGTGCCAAACTGTTGTGGGGAAGGTCGATCTGTGTTCCTCGCCTATGGCCAAGAGCTTTGGGGGGTGACCAAAAGAATGAGATCACGGCCAAAGTACGTTTTCTTCACAGGGTTCTGGGCTCACCTTTACCCTAGACCGCAATCTTCATGGCAGTAACTCGCATAACGACAACGTCCAAGTGACAATGAAGAATCTGTCTATACCGGTTCTGTCTGGTACAAGCATACCAAAGGGCCGAGCATCAAAGGAGCGGCTAAACTTTCAGGGGTTAGAGTATGGAGGTCAGACATTTAGAAGGAGTAAAACCAATGCTCTTTTGCATTTAATAAGGCCAGTTGGTAAGGATGCCTCCTGATCGCCTTAAATACACTGGAGGGATTGTACATCCAATAGCCTGAGAATGTCCCCCAGGAAGAGGACGCCCGGATGGATGGATGGATAGAAGGTAGTTGCTGGGTGATACATGTACTGTATGTACCCTATAGGGTTTGGCCTGACCTGACCTGACTTGTAATGTTTGTAGGTTGGTGAAAAATGAGAAAATTCCAGTGCTTCCCTGTTCTCACTGTATGTAATTTAAATTTGACCTCAAAATAAGTCTATAAAAGGAATCTACCTCTTCAAAACAACAAAGTGCTGTGCAGCACCGGAGATAAAATGAAATCCCATATTTAATCTCACTATCTATTTCAGTTATTATAAGTACAAATAGTAATTGCATGTTCATATCTTGTTATGTGATTTATTTTGAATTGGCCTTTTTTGTTTTTAGCCACTTTCAAGCCACGATAAGCCTCTCAGATACAGGGATAATCTTTTTCGATCAGATGAAAAAACAAGCGCTAACAAGAAGAACTCACAGATAAAACCTAAACCAATCCAACAGAATGATATTTTAACATTGGTACATGTTGTGAGAGAGGGATCAAAAGAGAGCAATCTAATCCTTTAGGCGTTTTGGGCAGCTGTTCAACTATGTTCTCTTTCTATTTCTCTTTCTCTCTCGCTCTCTCTGCCACACATATACGCTGTGCGTGTGCGCGTCCGTAAAAATATTTTTATATGACTTGATAGTATACACAGAAAGCTGTCCTGTCTGATCATGTTGACACGGTAGGCTACAAGAGCACTTTTCATCAAGGACTGCAAACTGGCAGATACTAATAGAGAAGCAGTGGATTGTGAATTCCTTCAGTATTTGCCGTTTGTGACCCTATTTATCACCTGATTATCACGCAAAAGCTCTTTCCTATACTTATTATATATTATGTGTTTTGTTGCCTTCTCTTGACTACTCCTGGTCAAGCCTGGACCTTACACACAGTTGTACTATTAGGTGATGTCGAAGCAAACTGTTCTAAATTGTAGCTCTACAATTAGTAGAACTTGGAAATATATAAATGCTCAACACTTCCAGATCCAGTGAAATGGCATTTTAACGTATCTTTTCTGGGAAACAGTATAATTTATTGCTAATCTAATGCTGTAATAGTGGGTATAACTACAGTAAGTAGTCCAATCACACATCACACATTTTTACAACAATCTCTTTTTATGCCTATGGAACCTAATTCCATTGGATTACACCAGTGTTTCTCAAATATTCTTCAGACTATATGGATTGTCTCTCTATCTCTGTCTGTCTGTCTGTCTGTCTGTCTGTGTCTCTCTCTCTCTCTCTCTCTCTCTCTCTCTCTCTCTCACTCACTCTCTCTGCAGTGAATACTGGGAGTTTGTGTGTGAGTGAGACGCTGAGTGTGGGTTTTCGTTTTCAATCTTTTTGATATTTTTGGTTTAGTAATGGGATTTAATTTGCAATTTATTGGTGATAGTTTGATTTAGTTTTACTTTTGGTGAGTTTGGGTGTGGTGGTTGGGGTGTTTGTGGGGTTTTCTCCTGCCGGTGTCTCGCCGGTTGGCATCTGACACCATGGTAAATGGGGAATTCACCAAGCTGACGAGGAAGCACGGTATAAAGATCTCAGCCGTCTTCCCGTGTAGCGTAGAAGATGTAGGTTTAGCTGTGGGGAAAAGATCGGACATGGCAGTATAAAATCACTGGCGCGGATGAACAGCGCCATTGTCATTTTCCTGGACCAGCTGGAGAAGGTGAACCGCGTCATCGAGACAGGTATCGTGGTGAATGATTTGTTTGTGCAGGTGTTGCCACTGGCCCTGCCCGTAACCAGAGTAGTTATATCTAACGTCCCTCCGTTCATTACTGATGAATTCCTCAGTAGAGAGCTATCCAGACACGGGAGAGTTATTTCTCCGGTGAAAAATATCCTGTCTGGCTGTAAGTCTCAGTTACTGAAACACATAGTATTGCACCGTAGACAGGTAAATATGATACTTAATAACCGAGATGTGGAGCTCAACCTCCGCTTCTACTTTAAAGTAGATGATTATGAATATGTGATTTTTGCGACTTCGTCAGTTATGAAGTGTTTAGGTTGCGGAGAGGAGGGACACACTGCGAGAGCCTGTCCGAGGCGCGGGGAGCCAGCTCCGTCTGGTCCAGGAGGGGCTGCGCTGGAGCCGTCCGTGGCTGCGCCGGGGCTCTCCGCAGCTGCGCCGGTTGTAGACGAGCGACAGGTGGCTCACCGCAGGGGGCGGCCGCTAACGCGGTGGGGGACCCCCCCTGGTGGTGGACCCTCCCTGGTGGTGGACCCCCCCTGGTGGTGGCTACTGTTACGGATGTGATAGCTTCGACTGGGTGGCCTGTGGCGGCTCCTCGATCCGCCGCGCCACTGCTGTGTTTGACCTGGTGCATAAGGCAGGTGGTGATGTTTCACAGGGTGTGTGTATTAATGATGTCCAGAAAAGTGAGGAAAGTGTTTTGGGTGAGGCAGGTGAAAGTAAAGTGGGTGATAAAAATCACAAAAAAATAGATAGCAAAGAGCAAACGGAGACAGGTGAAGTCAGTTAAAATGCACTTATTCTGTCCTTGTACTAAGTGTTATGTTTTTGCTGTGAAGCACTTTGGGCTGCAATTCTTGTATGAAAGGTGCTATACAAATAAAGCTTATTATTAGTATTATTATGTATTATCTTGTATTTTACAGAATGTATCACTATATGGCATACCGCCAGCTGGTGAGATTTTGCTGGGGAATACTTGGTAAGAACCACAGAATGCCATCATGTGCCATTCAAAAGATCTGTGTTACGTTTCCATCTGACAACTACATGTCGTTCAAGTATCAGCACTTTATTAGAGTCAATAACAAAACACAATGTCAGTTCAGTGATTGAATCTGCTTCTCTACAGCACAACAGCATCCCTCTTGTTTGGTTCTTCCACCGACTGCTGAGTGGAGCTGGGACTTTGAAAGGTTCCTCATCAACATTGTCTTGGCACAAAGCATTGAGTCTCGGTCAAGAGTTCAGTAACATACTCTACAAAAAATATGTTTTTTAATCAAGCATTATATATAATATGTATGTATGTATGTATGTATGTATGTATGTATGTATGTATGTATGTATGTATGTATGTATGTATGTATGTGTGTGTATATTTATATATTTTGATGCTGACCTTTGGAACAACCAACTTGGATTGGAACTTGCAGTCCAGCTGACCTGTGTCCGTGGAGGGGGATCCGTCTGCACAGCAATTTCTTTCTGACATTTCTGAAATGTACAAAACACAGCGGAGCGATTGATCGATCATTTTTATGCTGTTATGATCATGATTTATTACGAACACATCAATATTAAAAAAATATATATGGCACATTTCACAATAGATATGCAACCTCTATCATATACCAAGGCCAGTAACACTGATGAAATATCATTTCGTAGGCCCTTTAAAGATGCTTGTGTTAAAAGTGAAAAAAAAAAAAACATTGAAGATGTCTATCTTAATTAATTAATTTGTTTTTATTTTTGCTTTTAACATCTCTCTTGCTATGGATACTTTTAGAGTGAATGTTTTAAATGTGAATGGAGACAGAGTTTAAAAAAAAAGAGCTCAAATATTTGAAACATTGATGTTTTTTTTTACAAGAGACGCACAGCGACAGTTTTAATGAGATAGACTGAAGGAGAGAGTGGGAAGGGGAAGTCATTTTAAGCCACAACACTTCTCTTAGTGGAGAAATGGGTTTCCTCTTCTCCAAGTCTTTTACTCCAGTCTCACTGGAGGTGGAGCATTTTATTGAGGGTAGGTTGCTTTTAGTCAATGCTAGGTTTTACCTTTTTAAAGCTGTTTTTATAAATGTATACGCTCCAACTATCGGTGCAGAGAGGAAGCTGTTTTTACAAAAAGTTAATGATGTTTTAAATGGCTCGGAGGATTTTTTATTCTTGGAAGGGGATTTAACTGCACAGAAAATGCATCTTTAGATCGCAATCACGCAGAGCCGCAGCTTGTCCACTCCCATGGCCTAGTGGATGTATGGAGAAGAATGCACGCAGATGAACGACAATATACATGGTCTCACCACCGAGATAATAGGATTTCCTTAGCCAGGTTGGATTGTATTTATTGTTTTAAACATCATTTTAATATTTTAAACTGTGCAGCATCATTCCGGCTGGTTTTACAGATCATGCATTGCTTTTATGTAATGTTTTTTATTAGAAAAATGAAGCTTTTTTAACTCAGTTTTAATTTTTGAAATGGAAATGTGGACAGGTCCTTATATATTTCTGGAATGTTTTTAGACAGAGGAAGTGTGATTTTAGCAGTCTTGAAATAAAAATGCTCTGTCAACAGCACACCCTCAATGTCACACAATACATCACCAGATCTATGAAAGACCTGGAGGGTGATATAATGGAACTAGAAAGAATTAGTGAGTCCACAGGAGATCGAGGATATATTGAAATCCTCAAAATTAAGAAAATGCCTCAAGCCTACCTGCTAGACGTTAAAGTACAGGGTGCACTGGTCCGGTTCCGGTTTCAAAACGCCACAAAACGCCAAAATAAAAAATTGAAATCTCTGGGAAGGAGCCAAATAAAAGACTACAGTGACGGGAAGGTTTCTCCAGACCCAGCAGACCCAGACTCAGAGTGTTTTCATCATGGGAGTTGCCTACAAAAAAGACAACAAAGAAAAGTAGCAGCTCCTAAACTTCCTTTCGGGAGAGGCTAAAATGGCCATTTACATCAGCAGTAAAAACAGAGTTCAGAACAGAGAGGGGCAGGAGGCCAAGACAGTGTGGCTCTGTAACATCAGGGCAAGACTCTGGCTCGATTTTAGGTTTTACAAACATACCGGGAAACTCGACACTTTTAAAGAACGTTGGTGTTTTAAAAATATTATCTGCACTGTGAATAATGAATGTTTACACTTTGCACAGTGTTTTATTGGATAATGTTTATATATTTATAGAATTGTTATTTATAAATATATATTTATATATATATGTATATATATTATATATATATTGTATTAGTTAATATGATTTTTCGTTACACTTTATTAGTAAACTGTTTATTGTTTTAAGAATATGTAAATAAAATGTTTTTGAAAAATCTAAAAATCTCTCTCTCTCTCTCTCTCAAAAACAGCAAGAGCTGCAATGCCTTCTCATCTCTGTAATTGTCTCAGTCTTCAGTCCAAAAGTCAAAATGTATTGAAAAAAGATAGATGTAATCCTTTCAACATGTATTTATCTAATATTTTGCTTCAATCCATATTTTTTGGTGGTTAGCCGTTCAAAAATAGTTTGCTGTCCTGCTTGCCGCACACACACACAAAGAAAAGCACACACCTGTATTACCAGGCCTTCAAAGATTTATTTGAAAACCTCAATAAAAGCTTCAAATGTAAAATAAATTATATTCGGTACAGCCTTTGTTTTACAAATAGAATACCACACTCCCTCATTGTCTCTTATGCCATCGTAATGGGAAGAATGGTCCTGCTTATGCTGAGACCTCAGTAAAGTAGTGTCAGTGCAGAGTTTTAGTCTCATCTCATGGTTCACATTGATTTGGTTGTGCTTCTTTGTTTTTAGACCAACATGTGTCGAAAATAGGCTACTAACCGAAATCTATATATTCCGAATTTCCTTCCAAATGTCATGCTGATCCTTTTTGACGTGTCGCAAAATGGTCGGCTTCATTGCTGAAGTCCAACAGCACAGCAAAACATCCCATTTAAATAAGATTAATTATTGTTTACATTTTTCTTTAATATTGAAAACTACACATTTATGCTAATAGCTACTAGGCTTGCATAAAGTTTGAGAAACACTGTAATTGACTTTTCATTTAAATCATGGGATTTTACTAAATGTACTTGCAGACCACCAGGGGTTGCTCAAAGAGTGGTCTGCGGATGATCACTGGTTTACACCTAATTGAGACCACTTACTGTGTAATGTCCTGCCCCATCGACATATGTCAACAGGAATCACATCAGATTGAGGAAGTAAAGATATCATTACCCAGGACCTTCAACATGACATCCTGACCTAAACAGTGTATTGAGAAAGTAGCATGTAAACTGTAATTCTGATTTACAGAATCCTTGTAGACCTTTGTAAAATAATCTATTTTGTCATTGTTGATTGATTGTAAAGATTTAGATTAATAAATAAACTAACAAATGGTCATATGGATACAAATGTGGTGCAGCATTTAAAAAGGTCACTTCAAGAGTCAAACAAGAACATATCATTATAAAAAGTTTTCTCTTTCTCGGTTGAACTGTAAGTAAGTATGTATTTAAATTCAATTTTTGAAGATGTGGACAGGATTTCAATCCAGAGCCTTTTTGTTACCTAACTTGCTTCATTACCAGCTGACTTTTGGGGACATATCAGCTGTGTCAGCTTTCACAAAGATTAAAGACTATGAAGTTCTGATAACTGGACACCCATGGATCATCTTAATGGACATTTCAAAGCCAAGTTCCAACACCTGTCCTCTGCTAAATAACAATGACAGCTGTGTGTTAGTTGTAATACTTGAAAACGCATCAAAATGCCTAATGCGCTTTGTGAACACTGTACTCACAGAAGAAAAGGCCTGTATGTCCCTGACTAGCAAGTAATTATAATTATGTAATATTTTTGTTTTGTTTATTGTCTTGTACATAAAACCAACCATTTCCAATTGGTGCTAGATTCAGTAAATGTGTGCTGTGTGGTTATTTATTGGAAATGTAGGACCTTAATGAAACTGTGAAAATTATGTTTGCATTTCTTTCATTAACAATAGCAGTTACAACTGATGTGTGTCTTATTATGTATTTTCCATCCAGCTTTGTTAAATGCAGTTTTACCAAGGGACAGTTTATGTAAATTCATTCAGGTAGAGAAGGATAGTCTTTTAGGGAACATATTTTGGTGGGAAAAAAAAGGCTTACGGGTGGTGATGGCCTAGTGGTCTAGTGGTACACCTTCCCAACAGGCTGAGAAGGCCCGGATAAGAGCGTCTGTTAATGACCTGTAATGTAATGTATTGTTAATCTAATTTTAACATTTTAAGCGTCAGGAAAGAAAATAGATATTTGTCTTTTATATTTGTTTTTTAGTAGTAACTTTGTGATCACCAAGTCTGTTTGAGGTTTTTAAACTGGCTTTGAAATGACTGGTAACATTTTTGAATTGACTATATTTGTTTAAGAGTTGATGTTTTGTTGTGTAAAGCAGATAATCTGAGTTTAAATCTTCAAAAATATAGTTGGGTGTTTGTTTTTTTATTTTAGTTAGGCTATAATGGGATATTGTCCGAACTCAGCTCTGCATCCGCAATTTTTATAAGTTCCTGTGAACTTTAAATTTGCTTTTACTGAATCCTAAATGCATTTTTTCCCAGAGTCAGAGTCCCATTTTTCCTCTTTAATTAATGTGCTCCAGATTTTGCTGCCAAATAAGAGAACTGGTTCTCTAACACTTTCAAAAACTTTAATCCATATTATAATTGGGAGGTTGAATACTTTGCTTCTTAAGCTGTAAAATATTGCTAGAGCTTTACTTCCAAAGCAGTTAAAGCCTTGTTAAAATGCCCTGAAGCTCTTTTTTCTTTTTTTTTAAAAACCAAAATAAGTGTATTCAGTTTTGTGACCTCATGGGATTTCTAATGAAGTGTTGCACATCGCGACCCAAGTGCAGTTTTGAACATTATGGAAAGATTGTGGACACTGAAAACAAAAATGTCATTGCATGCACAGTTTACTTGCACTAAAGGATGCAAGCAATGGTGATATTCATTTTTATCCAGGTGCTTGGGGTTGTGCACTTATCCAGTTGGATGTAGCCACACCTACTGGTGGGACCAAGAATGTTTCTTCATTAATTAACAACCGAGTCTGTATGATTTCTTTGTATCCGACGGAATACCAATTTGGGATTTAAACATCTCAAAAGGAGTAGTTTCAGTATCTACACATCATTTATTAAAGCTTTGCACTAAATATGTATTTAAATAGAATGTGATGCAATATTAACAGATATAGAATAGAAAAGACAGACAGAGACTACTGTCTCCGTCAAAATAGAGATCGTCTGTGAAACAATGGCAGTTAATGTTAGTTCTAAGATCATTGTATTGAAACCACTCATACACATTCTACAAAGACAAAGTCCGCATAGAGGTTGGTGGATGCAGTGAATGTTGTAAGTAAGGGACAGTTTCATTCGAAAACACAGACTTCAAAACCACTATATGGTCCCATTGTTGCAAATACAGTCAGATGGCAATTTGCTTTGAATAAATACGTTTTATATTTGTGTTTCTTGCTTTTCTTGTAGAGTAAAACGTATGTATTTCAATGGATTCTGACAATCAAATACATTGCATGCTAGTATGAATTATCATAAAATATTGTGTTGTTTTAGTGCAATATATATTTACAGTCACAGAATCTTCCTTCATGGATATGCCACATAATATGCCAAGAGACAGGTTTTAATTATGATCTCACCAGTATGTTGCATGTGCCTTGTGTTGGCTCTGATTAGTGCCTAGGGAATCAAGGCTGTAATTGTTTGTGCTAAGCGGAGTGTGTGTGTGTGTGTGTGTGTGTGTGTGTGTGTGTTTCAGTGATGAGAGTGGTTGGTCACCCATAGGGCTTATGTTTCTACTCTCAACAGAGGAGAAGTGATTTATTTGCTCAGGGCCACACTGTGCGTCCAATCAGCATCAAGCACCCTAGGGTGACACCATCATGGTCATCTGCTCTGCAGGAAATGATGCAAGTTCTACTGAATTACATAGGGTGTGAGACCAATAAAATAGGGCCTATTCTTGTCACAGCATCAGATAAGGACCGGCTGCTGGATGCATTGCAGCAATTACTGCAGGCTTGCGCTCCTCGGCTGTGGAATTGGGAAATGATCATCTGTGAAGCACAGCAGAGTACCATCGCCTCCAGCACAATAACTCAACATGTCCACTTGGCTATGTCAGCTCTGCATAAAGAGAGAATGTGGGAGATAAAAAGGGGAAAGAGAAGATTAGAAGAAAGAAAGAAAGAAAGAAAGAAAGAAAGAAAGAAAGAAAGAAAGAAAGAAAGAAAGAAAAAAAGAGAAAGAAGAAGAAAAATGTAAATGCTGTGAAGAAACCTTAAATTGTGTAGCATATTTCATTAAAATATAAATTCTGAAGTCTGTTAAAAGAAGCCTACCTAAATGTATAGATTTATGCCATTAGTTTGATGTACTTACGTTTTGGGGAAGAAATATTGCACACTTTTGATGGATTTCCCACATTGAGCTCCCTAAAATCTAGTATTGTTCTGCTCAAAACCTTATCAAATATCGTGTACAGGGATTTCTACAAGAATCTAAAAGTATCGGTCTTGCACTTTCGGGAGCTTTTTGAGCTAAGGTGAAGAGATGATACGGTCTTATATTGGATTCTGCATTGAGAAAATACAGAATCAAAAGTGATTGTTAAAGACAGAAGGATTACTGGAAATAAATTAGCATCTTGTCCAGTGTGTTTTCTGGTTGAGTTCACCTAGATTAGTCAAGATAAAAAGATGAGAGCTAGCATAGGGGGAAAATAGGAGGATAAATGTGGCTTTTAATGAGTGAAGAAAATTTGAGAAGAAGTCATAGCCACAGGATGAGAACAGATTCATAATGGAGATCTGGAGTAATGAGGTAAATGTCTGTTTGTATCACCGCAGACAAGATGGCCAGCCATCTGCACTCCAACCTCTTCATCGCTGCATATTGGTTCATGCCAATGTGATCTCATCTCCCAGAGGACAGGTATGCACAATGTTTCTGACAGGCTGACATCCTCCCTGTTGGAGAGGGATGGTGGGAGCGCAAAGGGGGGCACAGTTGGAGAAGGTCTTAGGTCAATGACTGTATTAGACACAGTGATTGATCCTGTGGAGAAAGGTGCTATCACATTTAATTAATGAGCAAGAAGAGAGGGTTTTGTGGGGTGGCCCTCTTTCACTGACCTGGAAAGGAAGACACGAGCGGAGAACACTGGCTGAATGTGAGATACAGGAAAACTAATGATCTGTTTATGCATTTATATACTGTAGTATCTTGAATAAGCACATCATTTTCTTATAGCAATTTAATGTGTAAGTATGTAAGTTCATGATGATGTGAGCACTGGACTGTAGAGGGAGAGCACAGTAAGCTATTATAACTATTAATAGTTTTATATAAATGTGAACTATTTCACAACAGGGACTCTAGACAGAAATGTGCTATGCCTTTTATGACATTGAAAATAAATACAATTAAGTATAATGTTGAGGTGAAATACCACCCTGTTGAGTGACATTCATGTCCACTTCACTTACACCGATAACGGTTTCACTTTAAAGCCTGCAAAACACAGGGAAAGAAATGCTTTGATCCTCCTTTGTGTATAATAGTGTATACATACTAAAAAATGAAAGAGTTTTCAGTGAGCTGCTAAGTTAACTGAAATTATGTCTTCACCAAGAGCATCTGCCTTTAAGATTTCATGAAGCAATGTCTCTTACGGGGTGCAATATCTCTGAATCGTTTCACTTTTCAAGTCTGTTTTGCATCTGGAAAGCGAGAACGTCTGGGCTGAGTGTGTTTGCTTGACAGGGGCAATCTGGCTGCGTGTGGGCACTGATGGCATTTATGTGTACATTTTCAGGATGCGTTAGGGAAACCGAGCAGAAAGATGTTCTGGTACAGACAGAAATGGAGCTTTCTCAAGGCTCAAGAAGAGATGGATAAATGATTGGACAGGAGAGAGAGAATGAGGGAACTGTGGCGACGTCACAGTCAAACCTTTCTTAGTTTCTTACTTATCAAACATTGTTATACAAGAATAAAAGTCACAAGCAAACATTATATACTTTATAAGTAGAATAGAGATCTACAGAATAAAATAAATATGAGCAGTCACACAATCTGTCAGTTGTAAATGTACATTACATTTTGTCTGGCAATATTGGTTCAACTGTGGCCTTCTGTAATTATTGTAGATGTGCATGTTTAGTTTTTTCTTAGAACAGTCTCCCGGGAAATTTTGACTATGTTCAGTTGCTGTGCAGGATCTGTGTTTTCTTTCTAAGTGGTGTGAAAATGTAACCAGTTGCCATGTGTGTACTATATGAATAACAATGTTGACTATGCATTTTGAAAAAGAAAAGAATATCGTAAACAGAATTTTTAAACAGAATCCAGCAAGGGTTTTACAGAATAATGTTGACTGTCTAGTGCAGTGGTCCCCAAACTAAGGCCCGGCCACGCATCCTAGACTAGCCCCTGTCAAATAGAACGGAATAATGGCGAAAAGGTTAGGTAAGAGAAAAATGTATTCAGAATGCAGGGTATTTAACCTGCAGTGGTCAAACGATTATTTTTTTGTTCAATGCAAAGAAAAGGCTGTTTGTCTCATCTGTCAAGAGGCGGTGGTGGTATTCAAAGAATACAATCTGCGCCGACACTATGAATCCCGTCACAAAGACAAGTATGATAACTTGCAAGGCCAAATGCGAGCAGACAAACTCTCAAAGCTAAAAAGTGGACTGTTAGCTCAGCTTGGTTATGTGTGGCTTTCTGGAAAACAATAAATGTTTACGTTTAGGCACCCCTGCGATCGTCACACTTTTTCTGTTACAAATTGACCCGGCCCCCATCAGAGAAGGGAAAAGTTATGTGGCTCTCACAGGAAAAAGTTTGGGGACCCCTGGTCTAGTGTAATGCAGCTAAAATGGGGCCTCGGCCACACCTGATTTTATTGCCACTCTTGCCCGTCTACTGTCCTTAAGCAATGTCACCGCATACTCAAATCAGCACTTAGTTTGCTCAGTAAAAGCTACGAGCATGAGAACCAGGTTGTAGAAAGACTTTCCTTTAATTTACAGTGGTATATTCTCAGATCGTTTCTCAGCCTCAGTTTGGTGGCCTGACCCCTGAGTCATAACAGATATCTTATATATGGACATAAGTCCCATCAGTACGAAGCAGCGCAGGTAGAGAAAACAGCTGCCCATCACCCCAGAGACCGGATTCAATTCCCCTGCCTTACAGCTTTAACAGAAATTGTTTTCTCTTTTTTATCCCATCCTTCTCCTCCCCTTCATTTGTCTTCGATTGAGCTTTGCTTTTGCTCCTCATTTCTCCCGAGGGGGTTTGGGTGTGAGTTATTAGGTTAGGACAAACAACTCAAAATTCATTTTTAAAATAAGAATATGATTTATTTTCTTAAGAGAAACAAATATTTTGAGTTGCAAGGTTTTCCTCTGGGCACTGAAGACAATAATGGCCTGAATTATAAATTCTGCCTGGTTTTAATGCTGCAATTTCTTATTGTACTGTTTATGGTCTTATTTTGTTCCTAATATAGATGCCATTTGCAGTTTATTTAAGACCAATTGATAGAGATGGCCTTCTGGTTGTTCTGCCTACCTATGCAAAAGTGATTGGTTACACAAGTGATGATATCCAGCTTGTATTTTAAAGCTGTTTGTTCTTAATGTTGTGAGGAAGGTCGTTTGAATGAAATGTCAAAGGTGACTTCAAGTGCAAGCAGAGTTGCAAGGAATCTTTATTCCTAAAAGTGTTAAAGTTAAAATTAAAACATGATTGACATTAGAAATATGTTATTTTACCAACTGAACCCAACCTATTTCTAACAGAGTTCCAAAAATGATTTTTAAAAGCCTTTTCAAAAGGCTTCTTTTCTCTCTGGGCAGGTGAAAGGTGACATGTGTGTGATATCCGGCTGGGACAGTCTCTCATTATTGCCTATGTAGGGACCTTGAAGATAACCTCACACTGCAATTAATCACACCAACCTTAATTATCTCATTATGAAGGCAATTTATCCCTCATGCTGCTCTTCACAGAGAAAAAAACAAAACAACCTAGATCCATTATGAAAAAGGGTGAAAATTAAAGAAAATTTCAGAATCATCCCCATAGATAAGAATACAAAGATATGTGTTCTTTCGAACTCTATTTCGTCGCCTGTCTCTCTTTTTCCTATCTCTCCCCTCTTACCTGGTTGGCAGTCCCACACGCTGACAGGAACTGTCGAGTGAGAGATCTCTCCTGCAGCAGACGGCGGTGACGCCTCATCAGACTTCCAGCAAGCCCTGTGGCCCCTGATGGCGCCACAGCTGGGTGGATGGACATGATCACTCACTCACAGACAGGATTAACCCCCCAACTGCATCTGTCTTTGCTGTCCTGTTTCTAATCTCTGTCTCCTGGCCTCTGTCTGTCTTCCCGCTTCAGATCGTCTCTATCCCACAGTGCTCATGTTCATGTCACAGTGGTGTTAAGTCTAGACAAAGCAGGCAGAAGCCCAAAGTCTTAAGACCACAATTTACTGAGCAGGCTTTCACAGTATTGAAGGATTGTGTTGGTAACATGCAGGGTTGTGCTGGAAAAGTACAATGTGGACTATTAGAGCAGTATAAAACTATGTTGGATACTTCTACGCGTAAGGGTACAATTTCTTAACTTTGCATGAGAGAGGTATGAAAGAGAAAAAAAGAAAATGGTTTAAAAAAAAGCTCAAACAATCCTTGTACTTCACTTTCCATATCAACTATCTTCAAATAGTTAATAACGAAGCTTTATTACTTTGAAATATACCACATGATCAAAGCTTCTGGGCTTGCTTTTGTCAAAAATACAGAGGACAATCATTTGACCTTGCCATCATTAAAAAATGCACATCACATTAAAAATCACATTATCCTCTTCAAGACTCCGTGATCAGACATGTGTTATCTGCGCTGCTAATGAAAATGCACTCCTTAATTTCAATGTCTATTTGCTGCCTGTGGGTCACACTACTGTACTGGAAATTCAGTGATCTTTCCCCATTAAACATAAAATGGAAATGAACAGTGTCTGAAAGCTCTTTAATCTGACTTAAATATTCTTGTAAAAACAGCCCTTTCCTTTGAATTTCTCCTAATCAAGTTTTAGAGACATTTTGGCTCTGTTGATCTCTAATGATTTTACTTGTTTCAGTGCCTTGGTGTCGCACAAAGGAAATCCCATAGCACATTATGCAAAAAGGCTAAACTTGCATTTGGTATCAAAAGAGATCATTACTAGAATACTTGACTGCTTATTGTTATCAATGCCATCACTGACTGTGATTATGCTTTAAAAGTATAGAACATTTTGTTTATTTCGTTCATGAAAAATATGCTAGATATTTAAATAATTGGTCTGATTGCTAAATGTAAAGTGAGTTAAATAAATATTTTTTTTCTATAAATACATTAGATGCATATAAATGCATGGACGTACAGAGAGAATCTTTGAAATGGCTCCAATGCGATATGCAGCGCTAACTTCAAAGCTTGTTCAGTTCATTGCCACGGTCGTTTAACTTCCGGTGGTGCGAGGCTCACACAATCACACTGACATGCATTTCAACCAGCACCATAACACACCAGCACTGCCCACTCTGGCTGCACTATTCACACCAGCTAAGGCTTTTAGGGTCCCAACGGACACACAGAACAGTGTCATGCTGGGCTGCTTTGATAGAGACAGCTTACGTTCTATCATGAGCAAAATGGGTTGAGGAGTGGGGGATGGGTCGGTGGGAGCAGATGAAAAAAAAAACACAAAACCCTACATCAAAGTCTTCTAGCAGAATAAATTGTGTGTCGCTTTTCATGCTCCTTTGGTGTTGTTAATGACCAGTGAGAAAGAAACGAGTTCCACAGACATATACTTGGTAACCTACATAATGCATTAGGACCCCACCACACTTCTGGGGTAACTGTAACTGTCCTTTGTCTTTCGCTGCTTAATGTGATTTCTAATAGTGGACTTCTTCGGATTTAAAAAAAGAAATTCACCTCTTTTATCTCATTTTAACAAAGAGACATTGGTTGTTCATGCAGCGGAAATTATGTATTCATAAGAGTGACCTAAAAAATAATCCATTTTTAAAATGAATGTGGAAATATAAAGAGGAATAAAACAAGAATAAAAAGGTAAATAACACATTTGGAAATATAAATATAAACAAATACAATAAGAAATACATGTGGAGATATAAAGACAAATAACAAAATATGATATATTATTTTTGCATCTGAATTACTAGAATTATTATTATGTTTTGTTATATAATGTCATTTATTTATTTGTATTCCTTTATTTTTCCCACTTGCTTTTACTTTATTCTATGGTTTTATTTTTTCTTGTACTGTTTTACTTATTTATCAATTTATTTATTCCTCTTTATATTTCCACATATATTCTTCTTCTACAGATGCATTCTTTGTTATTGCAGTCTTATGACTCCATATTAAAATATAGTATAGTTTTTCTCCTCAAGAATGTGTCTCAATGTGAACAATAGGATTAAAAACAAATAAAGGCTGTCAACACACATCATTTAAGTTGTGAAGAAACTTTTTAGAAAAGTTGGATTATGGAAAAGTAAAAAAAATCACAACAACACAACTTAAGAAATATGTATCTTTAATTTTGAGCCCAGCAACAGCAGCATACATTTGTTTCCCTCTGCAAATACCTCCCTCCAGAGATGCACTACCTGTCTGGCTCTCTCCAGCATTCTCCACTTGTCAGATGTTCCACCATGATACAGGAACTAATTGGGCATGAAGGTGACAAACCAAGAATCATCCTGTACAAGCCCTCTGCAACACACACCCGTCATAACGGAGCCAAACTCAAGAATATGGTAGGTTAAGTACCCAGGGCTGTGTGTATAAGAACTTGTCAAACTGCTAAAACCAATAAGCGATCATCAGAAACAAATGTGGATGTGTATACTTAAGCAATACAAAAATCTAATCCAGCATGGGAATGCCTGACCTCTCTCAATGCTATGTCCCAACACACTCGACTGACGTCTTCCTCCAATAGACCCTGAATAAATAACCTCTGTTTTGTCTCTCACGAACAGCTTAGTAACATAACATGCAGGAATATTCCAAACATCTTCCTAAAGCCTTATTTTGTAAGCAAAAGGTGTGAATGTTGCCTGCTGATTTATGTGTTCCAAACAAAACAATATTGCAACATCAAATATTCATAGTCATCTGTGATCAGCAATGCATACACCACCATTGATCCATATGGAAAATGCAGCTGCCAGTAACACAGAACAGATCCATCAGCAGCACCAGAAATAACAGTGCAGGATGTGGAGTGCAGGAGCAATTTGCAATCACATGGAGAAAATACATGAATTTCCTGGAGTGGAGTATGAAGGTGAAAGATGTTGCGCCTACGTGAAATTGGAAGCAGACACGACTCTTACATAAATATGATCCTTAGACAAGTGGCTTTCTCCATCTTGACAGCGTATTTTTTGGGCAGACAGATGAGTGATGTTTCAATGGGTGTGACAGGAAGAGAGTGGATGACATTTTTTCTCCACGCTATGAGGCCAAGAGAAGGCTTTTTGCAGAGGATTGAGATGGAGGGAGAGGATATGTTAAGTGATGGAGAGAGGTTTTCTGATTGAAAGAGATTTTTAGAGGCGAAAGTATTTTGGAAAGAGGTTGAGCAAAAATGGGAATAGGGCTACAGGTTGTCAGCAAACTAAAATAATCTTCAGTTCTCCACCATTTTCTGTTAGGTGTGTAAAGTATATACAGGACTTATTGGCATCCTCCATTAGCACATAACCAGCCATAACTAAATATAACCCTGCACTGCAAACATAGTTTCTGTTTTTTACATCATGTGTCAAGGTACACACTATAACATTTAGTGTTTTAAATCCAAACACTAGACATTGTATGGAACATTAATAGCCTTGAAAAAATGTGAATCAATCCGAATAGTTTGTCTCATCCTCAAACAACAAGCGATTTTGACAAATTGTTACCAGCACAACTCATACATAGTAAAGACAACAGCGCGTCTGCCAAAGTAAAGGACAGGAAACCGCTCAGAAAAAGTTTAATCAGAGTAATTAGACGAGCTTAAACTTCTCTGCTCGGAGGCATCATTTTAATGTTCTTATAGTGTTTGAAAAAAGGAGGGTTTCAGAGCTCAAGTGCAGAGCTGCAGAAAGCTGTGGCAGAGCTTTAAAGGTGAGCAGAAGGATTTTGAAGTCAATCCGGTGTTGCAGGCAGGTGAGCTGTGTAACAGTGAAAGTGGTCGCAGGTTCATCCTCAGCCATGTCAAATGAATAACTATGACAAATAACATGCTATGCTTATGCTACTCCACCTGCTAATACAGAGATTGGATATTTAAATGAACATTTAGTATTAGTATTTGACAAGTCCCCAAAATAAATGACACACTACATTATTTGTAATTCCCCTTTTATTTTGATTTGTGAATAATAACATTAGGCATAACTGCATACCATTTATGTGTGCAAGTTTGGCTAACTGGTTTGGCTTACTGGGACATCTAAATGGAATGGAGCTATTGTTAAGGTAAATGGCACCACCTGTGCTTTTCCTGCAATGACATGTCCATATGTCTGCTGTGAAAAAGGCCTGTTGGCAGGATGACAACAGTTGTCACGGCCTTCCATAATTGTTTTTAATCTGATACCATTATGGTTAAGGTTTGGTTTGGGTTAAAGTAAATACTTGGTTTAGGGAAGAATCCCGAATTGTGTTGATTCGACATTAAATCAGCTTTGTTGTAGATTTGTATTGCATTAGTCTGGTCTAGAGCACAGTATCACAAAGCTCGCTATACATTTTTTATCATTATTTGTATAGCCTATATATAGTGTGCTTGATTATGTATTATATTAATATATATCGGAAAGGAGGTATGATCCTGTACGCTCTGCAGCGATACTGTGGCTCACTGTTGAAAGGGGTAAAATTAACTCACTGGCAGATAATTGCTATAAATACTTAATGCTCTTCTTCTACACATCCACTTATTACCTGAGGATATGTTTAATAACACCATTTTAGGAGAAGTCAAAGACATGCATGATGAATGGGTTAAATTTAACAGCTATATACAGGGGAAGGAAGTTCGAAAGGAAAAAACATCTTCATTAAAATTGAGTAAAGAGTACACGCAATGTACAACACGTGAGCTTTATTACACATAATGCAGTTTTTTTCCCCTCTTTATCACAGAACTTCTTGTTTCCAGTATGAATATTATTGTAATTCGTAGTTGACAGGCATTTTCCTGTGGCTTCACAGATTTTTAAGTAAATTGTAATCTTTAAAATAAATTAAGCTGTTATTGTAGGAGGAGGAAATCTAAACGGAATGTAATTTGCATGAAAAGGTTATATCTTGTTGATGTTACATCTAACCTAGTCATGTGGATTCAGAGGTTAACCCTGACAGAAAATATATATGCTTATATTCTCCGTTTAAACAAGACACAGATGAAATAGAAGTTGTGGTTGTCTGTGGATTCTATGATCTATTCATCTTCCACTCGCTCAAAGACTGCCGTCTGCCTTGACCTTACAGGGGTGTGGGGTGGTGCGGGGTTTGAGGGGAGGGGTTAACATTTAGTGTGCTTTAACTTGCTTCATGTAAAATTAATGTGAGATAGTCTTTTGCTTTAATAGACAATAGGCTATTGACGTTTATTTTTCATATTATCTTGATGTGATCTGGATGAGCAATGAGAGTAATTTCAATGCAGGATGGACCGAGCAATCATACATTTTAATAAACGATTCTGTCAAATGCATGGTTTGAGAAGAATGCCTTTGAATCTGTAGATATGCATCACAGGAAAATACGACCAAGCCAGCACCCTAACCCAGTGTTGCTGAAAGAGGAAAAATACCCTGTCAGTAATTTAGAAAGTGAACAGTTTGTTAGAATCCGAAAACGATGGCGGCAGAATAATTATTTTTGACAAGTCGATTGATAGAGTGTTGGGCTGTTTACAAATTGCAATAACAAAATCCTGTTTCTGTCAGCCACTTTTTGTGTATTACCATTTCCTTTTATATGAACAGGACATTTTTAACATAAGAATTGACATCTGAATTGATACAATTTGTCATTTACAATATATTTCATACTTCTTTATCAAATTTAGAGATCTGCACAAATGTCATTTTCATAAAAAAAGATGTCTTAAGTAGGAATGGTTGATGTTATGAATGTTACTGTCTTGGCTTTAAGTAAGACCAATGGACTGTGCTTTGGAACTACTGCACTGTTTTCACACACCAAACACAACAGCAACATGAGTGTACTCTCAACACAATATTTTTACAATTTCAGCACCTTACCAGGAAGCGTAGACTACTGCTTTTATTTGTGTTCCAACCAATCAAGTTGGCTCAAATTGCTAACCAGGTTTTTTACCCCAAAATGTTGCCAGAAGTTCCAATGATCGTTGAAAGTCTTTTCTGAAACTGTTGTGAACATGTGGAGCATCGGCACTACAGACGTTGTTTTTTAACCAAAATATAAAATATAAAGACACAACGCTCTAATAAATTAAAATAAGTCATAACAAGTCTGAGTTTAGGAATTGTGTTAATTGAAGGGATAGTGAAGATCATGTTTTGTGTCTTGGGGAGTTGGTGCTTCCTGTTTGTGTAAGTAAGTGTTAAGTAAGATTCAAGTCCCAGTCAGTCTCAGGTCACAGTGTTGAGCTTCCCACTCTTTGCTTATTGAGCTATGGTAAAGAGAAGCAGAGGAGCATATTAATATGTCTACTTTTCTTTTGCTTTTTTTTTTTCAATGTCTTCACTTTACAGTTTCAGTCAGCAAAATTGGCATTTCATTTTTTTTAATCTAAAATGTTTTATTATAATTTAATTACATTGTAACACGTACTATAGGCATCATCATTCAGAATGAGTAAAATAAGATTCCCCGGTAAAGGAAACTAAAATAAACATTTGAAGATGTCTAAATGCTGCTACAATGTTTCAGCAAAATAACATCAACACTGGATCACAAAGTGCTCCCATAATGAGGACCTGAGCGCCCCCAAAGGGACAATTAGGAGCAATGAGAGAGTTGTGCTGACATCGCTGATCTGTAGAATAATTAACACCTCTGCCCTTCGTGTTATCCCTGAGGAGAGACCTTCTGCACCACAGTGGTGTGTAAGGATGTTGAAACTTTTCCAACACTGCAATTAACACATGCACAGACGAAGGTTCAACAACAACCGACACACTAAAGTCAAGAAACTCAAGTCTTTTCAAGTCTAAATAACATGTAGAGTGACATGTTGAATATACATATGGACACATTCTGGAAAATTCCAGTAAAAACTTTAAGAGAGTTAGAGTGTTGTTTGCTGTGCTAGTTGATTTATTCATGTGTAACTCTTCTTGTCACATTGAGTGAATAGTGGGTTTAAAATGTGGTTTTATTTTAGCTGTTTATATTGAAAATAACAAGTACGTTTGCAATCAGTCCATCCGTTATGTTTTATAGATATTCTGTCCTGTCTAACGTCAAGCAGTGCTTTATTAATTAATCAGCAATTCACATATATTTGGTCAAAATTGGGTGTCTACTTTCTAATCAATAAATGCTTGAGAGGGGTCCAAGTTCAGACTCCATCTCTGTCTGGAGACTCTCCGCCTCCAGTCCAGCCAGTCAATGCAGACTCCATTCCCGAGGCACTGTTAGTCACCTCTAAGTATGACGTAGCATTCAATGACTAAGAAATGAAAATAGTTTGAAAACTATTAAATTAAACTTGACTGTATGAATACATAAAAGCCATTTGAACAAGATGTTGGATAATTGAAAGTCACAAACTTACGTGCTTAATTCATTCACCACACTCTGCAACCTGAACCGCTTAAAAATAAATGCATACTATATAGTAATTATATTTTGAATTAATTTACTTTTCTTTTTTAAAGGTAATTGCTACCTGTCACTGTTTATGTAGTTTTTGACAGCTATTGAAAGGTGCATGTGTGCAAAGCATGACTTACCCCTGGTGTAGTAAATGACTGTCGGAAATGTTCCTGCCATTTCAAAATCTGTCACAATGTTCAATATGACCATCATTTACATTTTTGTTGGACATTCGAAGGTTAAAACATATTTCTTTGCCGTTGGATAAAAGCAGGATGAATTTGAGAGCTTCAGAATAGAGGGAAATCTTCTCTTTGAGTAATAGTTAGTGTCAGCCACAAGAATAGACCAGAATAGTATGATAATATGTATAACAGAAAAGAACAGCCTCTGTTCCCCCAGGTACCCAATGACTCCTTGTCAATTTAGCAAATTATATTTCCATTATTTTCTTTTCATTCCACTTATTAGAATGGTTGGGAAATTAATGAGGGATATACCCGCAATACAAATTTGCCGTGAAGCACTGTTTTTTTTTCTGTGCTAATCACATTCCTCTTGAAGGATAGAGTGAGAAACAGAGGGGAATAGGAGAGAGAGATACACTGTTGGGAAGGCGTGTGCAAAGGGAAAAGTTGTGGGGTGAGTTAAGAGGACCCTTGGCAGCAGCTTTAAGAGTCATAGATAAAAGTGAGGAGGTAATGTGACTAGGCTGAGCAGGTGAGGAGCACTGAGATCAGCCTAGAGGAGAGATAATTACACAGAAGCACAGGGATTACCATGATTCTGGATGAAGTGGAAAAGGCATGCAAAGCATATTATTATGATGAGAGGAAGTAGAACTAGATCTGTATATAATGTATCCTCTGTGGCAGCATGAGAGGAGAGGATTGAGTAACTTATTTATCCCTGGAGGAGTTCAAGGTATTTAGGCCTAAATAACAAGACATCAAAGGGTGCCAGGAAGCCTACAGAAAGAGCACCAACCAAATGTCGTGATTGCCAAAAGATCGGTAAACAGATCTATTAAACAGTGAGATCACTCATTCTATATATTCTTTTTCTGTATTTTTTCCTTGATAAATATGTACAGTCACTATTGTTACTAGTCATTTCTGGGAGAGTTATGTTAACGGTTATGCCTTCTAATCACTTACGTTTAAACATGATGCTGAGCGATCAGAAATTCATACATAATGAAAAATACATACAGGAGATCATACGTAATATGTGTTAAAATATTAATGTGTGATTGAGCCCAGGATCCGAGCACATGTGGTTTCACACATTATGAGCAAAAAGCTGAGCAAGAAGCTACGGTGATATGATACGATGAAACAAGCTTTTGCTCGAAAGAAGTGAACAAGCTTTCACACTTGTATCACAATGTCGAGGTGTGGTCTTATTTACAGAATATGCCATTTTTATCGAGTTTCCTGACTCATACATTACAGTATTAGTGTCCCATTACACATTTCTGTCAGCTCTTCTTTTGCCATCATGTAATTATCCGTAGTAGTAGGAAAGTCCCTGGGTTAGGGTTAGGGTTAGGGTTAGATGTAACATAGACTTGTAGAACAGAGTATCATTTACCACATACCTACATTTGATAAGATACTCCTTTATTAGCCCCACAGAGAGGACATTTGCACTGTTAAAGTAGTAAAGGTGAAGCAAAAAAACCCCACATATAATAAATAGGTAAACAAATAAACAAATCAATAGTAAAAAAGCATAATAATAATCCAAAATAATTATATATAGATATATAAAATGTGGCGATGAGTTAGACCTAATTATGATAATTGATTACTTGATATGGTGTTACCTCTTGGGTCCTTAAACAAATAACTATCTTTTATCTCAATATTACGATACAAACAGTAATATCAGGGCTGCTTGACTTCACATTACAAAAAAAGGCTACGACCAAAAGTAAAGCATAGGAAATTACTGAGTATGAGCTGATTGAGTGGAATACCTGTATTGTATATATTCATTACAGATAGCTACCTAGCCTGAAGATGTACACATAGCAGAGGGCAGAGTTATAATAGAGGAGAGAAGCAATTTAAAACACCTATATATTTAGAGTTTAATACAAATGTGCTTTGTATAACTGAGAGGATCTTTACTGAATACCTCCTTTGGTAAAACAATTCACATGATTGCAATCTCAAACACGGTTGTCAAAACAGCTGGTATTAGAAGAGAACCATTTTTTCAATGTCCCCTAATTTTTCTGCTATCACCAGGTCACCATTTTATTTCAATAACACTTTGGTTAATGGCAATATATCTCAAAAACTGATGGCCACATTCCTGCGAAATGTGCTCTGGATAATCATGAATTCTAATGATTTTGGAGACTCTCTTCCTCTGGGCTTTGTCCGAGCCTAACCACCAGGCCATCATTTTTGTTTTCTTCACAAGAAAAAGCTAAACAGGTTTGAGTTGTTGTGCAGCAGATTGTGGATGAGTCATCGTTGAGGGCCTGTGGGCAGAGAGGACACCTCAGGGGTGTCAGGGTAGCAGGGTGGTGCTTTCAAGCCAAAGTTGATTAGACCCACTGTGAGGGCAATGTAGTCTTTACTAGGTGACTCACAAGTTCCCACAGTCGCAGCAACAAGGGCTGAGTCGATGGATGTTGAGAAGAGTAATTCTCCATTACCCATGTTACTCAACTGAATGTCAAATTGAGCAATAAAGCGGTGAAGGCCCAGCTTCAATATTTTAACACAGACAAAACATTAAAGACAAGGGCAAGGGTAAGCATTTAAGAGTAACAACGTTTCAAAGTCTCAATCTTGTCCCCTTGGCCTTACAGAGTTAAAGTGTTATGAAAAAAGATATCAATAGCGGCACTCATGAGACTGTAGACCACTTGCAGGTCCACAGCTCATGTGGAAAGTGAGTCAAGCAATTATTAATTCTCCCTCATCGAATCATATTAGGAGATCCTCAACTTCTACTCCTAATCCTCTGGGTGAGTCTGCGTCAATTCACATATTTGGTTGTTGAGTCCATTGCTTTGTTGTTGTTGTTTTTAGCTGGGAGGATGAGATTAAGATACAGATACAAATGCCAAAGTACACACTTATTATTTGTGCAACAAACCAGCCTTACTGACCTGACAATGTCCTTGCATAGGAACGACTTTCCCAACATTAGATAATTTGTCTTTCCCTAATAACAGGAGTTCAGTTTATGATCGACTCAGGCCCTTGTTAAAGTTCTCCTCTGCGCTGACAATAATCTTGGAGTGTCACCAATCAACAGGGTTTTCCTCATCACCAGTTTTATTTTTATAAGATCTATATTTCCTGTGCTGCCCAAACACTTTCTCTCTGTCATGTTCTCCCAGCATCACTCTGACCAATTCCTGCCAGCAGAAGTGTGGAGAGAGTGTTTTCACAGTTAGCACAGCAGATTTCATACACAGCGGTAGATCTGACATCAGTTGAATCTTTTCGTTGAACCAAAAGCTTTCCAAATATTGCGTTAGACTTCATCGCAGTGTTAATGTGACAGTGGCATTAGTATTTTCAGGTAATTACTTTTCTTCCAAGGTTGATTGTTGTTGTTGTTGTTGTTGTTTTTGACTCTCTCATGTAATCTGTGGTAATTCAAGTAAATAAACAAATTAGTTTGTACAAGTTGGGGGTTAAATAAAAGGAGTCAACACACACAAATACAAATACAAATACAATTGAAGCAAGTATATTAGACTTATATTAGATACTACAGTCAATAGTCCAGTGCACACAAACTTGTTAGAGCAGAGTTGCACACATGAAATAAGTGCCAATTCATAAGGCAGCTCTGTTTCACATGCCAGCCCTGTTGTTGTATCTAAGGAAATAACCCATCTCTAGAATTCTTGTTACAGCACTCACAGAGAGCCAGGTAAAATTAAAGCAGTAAAACATTACTCTTGAGCTTGCACAGTGGCATACTCACTGACAGTGGCTATCTGATTTAGAAAGATCATAAATGTGCAGATAGCATTGTTTTATTCATGATGCTGACAATGACAAATGTATAAACTGGTTTGATAAATACATTTAATACTGTGAGAGGTAATAAGATATATTGCAAATTAGTATTGGAAGTGTACACAGAAGAATGAGAGCATGAATGCATTGTGAAACACCCCCTAAGGAAAGGAGTACAGGTTATGCTTTAACAAAATCTCCATGACATCAATGTTTGTGAAAAATGTTGGATCCCTAAAAATGTCACCGAAGTCCTGAGAATTCCATCCAAAACAGGGATTGTGAGATGGATAAATATGCTTTCATTGTTCATCCTCAGTCTTGACAAGGCGAGCAAACTACCCTCCACTTGCTAAGGTCTTTGACAATAAAGACAGAAATTTGATATCTTAAGATAACATAAATGATATTACCCAGAAGCCATAACTGAGTCCTGTCAGAGAGGAGACGGAGTGAGTGATTGCCCCCAGTTATGCAAGAGCTGATCTATCCCATTAGGCTTTGGTGTAGGCGCAAGCCCAGAGCTTGTGCCGCTGAGGCTCACTAGCAGTTATTGCTTGACATGAAAATTCTTCTTCAAGCGTAAAGTGTCAGAAAGTAGGATTGATGCTTCTGCTCATTATTGCTTCTGCATTTTGGGATGAGAAAGGTAATATTAGCTTGGGAAAAAATATGAATCATAAAGCCATGTGATTGATATTTCTGGGGACATTGTGGCAGTTGAGACTTCAACTGATATAAATGAAAGGATACCAGAGTAAAGAAAATAAATAATCATTTGAAAGAGCAAAACATATCACACAACATAAAATGGCATCCATGTGGGTAACAACTTTTATTTTATTTCAGTAATCAGTGAGAGACACGACTATTTTAAAACAGCCTTCAGGCACACACTCACACACACACACACACACGCACGCACACACGCACACACACACGCACACACGCACGCACGCACACACACACACACACACCTAGTACATACATTATGGAACATATTGTAGTAATATAAACAACTGCTTGCTATTATGAGCCTTTAAGATTATTATGGCCAATATATCCATCCACTTGATGAGATCCACCCTCTGTGACTTCCAATCAGGCCATATTTCACAGGGTACAGTATCAGCACTACCTTAAAAGGGTTGTTTTTGTTGCACCGAACAATAGTATGTCTTAAAGAGAGGTTGAGAACAAGAATGGTCCCAGACAAGACCTTTGCAGGAAAAATACTTTATTTTCACAAACCAAAATAACAATAATTTTAGAAACTAGATTGACACTTGGAGAGCGCAAGACCACCGCCAAGGCCAATGGTTCATTCCCAGGCTCCTTGGATGGTCCCACTTCCTGAGTTGGGAGGTTGTTCTTCCGACTTTGATGAGTTCATGAGTATTAAATCGTAATGTGAAAACAACATGGACGCTACAGAGAAGATGTTTTATATTTTATTTCTCAGAGCGTTTAAGGAACATATTGATAGCTGTTTCTGAGTTGTTGCTCCGAATTCAGACAAACTAGGCCTACATTTTAGACTATTTATTGCAATATTCCCCACAAATCTACATTTAACAAAATCATGAACAAACTCTAGAGTGGGTACATAATACACAACACCTTTAGGCTTTCTTAAAGGGGAAGGCTGAACACTTGTTATAACAGTTGCCCCATTGCCGTTGGATTAAAATGACCTTTCACGGTAGATACAGTTATAAAATAACATACTACTATCACAGTTCACGTTAATTTTCTATGTTGGAAAATAATTGTTCTGATTATTCAGACACCACATGAATGCAGCACAAATGCCCTATCTCGCAATGTGAAACATAATTTGTGTAACTGCACTGTGATTCGGATCCGCTCCAAAATGTTATGGGCCATGATACATCCTTCCACCAAGTTTCATGAGAATCGGCAAGTAGCTTTAGCATAATCCCGGTGACAGACATTTGACAAATTGATCAACAGACAAGCAAACAAACAGAAAGACAAACCAAGCTGAAAACATAACCTCTTTGATGGAGGTAATAAAACACGTTGGTCGTGATTTACAGTAATCTTTAGGTTAAAACAGATTTATTGTTGATGTTTGACTTTCCACATTATATTATAAACACAATAGCTTAAAGTGCCTTTCATGGAGAATAAATCAAGGTCTATGCAATACTAAAAGTAATTAAAAAAATCCAACTTGTGTCATGAGTTCTCGATTGCTGCTGAGTTTTTCAAATATATATATATATTTTTGCCATTGTAGTTTATTGTAATAGGGTGACAGCAGACATCTACTGCAGACATCTTCAACCCTCGCTAAATCAGACTGAAACAATTTGAAAGATAGTATTTCCGGTAAGAGAATAAGTCTATGACCTTTAACGTAAATTAGCTCAGGCTAATGTCTGGGTGCTACCAGTCCGCCTACATTTTAGACCATTTATTATAATATTCCACACAAATCTATCCATAACAAAACAGACTCTAGCGTGAGTACAGAATATACAACAGATGTTGGCTTACTTAAAGGGGAAGGCTGAAGACTTTAACAGTACCGCCAATGCCCATGGATTAAAATGACCTTTCACAGTAGATACAGACATAAAATAACAACAGTAGAAGGCATATATACTACTATCACAGTTCCCTGTAATTGTTTGAGATGTAAGTGTGACAATAAGCCAGACCAGTACCCATGTAATTTGTTAAGATACATTTCCATGGTAACTTAGGTCAATCATAATTAAACTTCAGTCGCTTCACTGGTAACTCCAATTGGTGAAACAACATTTGCCTAATAGGGACACGGTAAAGGTGCAGTCTCAACTTTAAGATGGTTCCACATTGTCTGCTATGAGATGTCTGTTAAAATGCATTTGCAATACAAGATATATTAAAAATCCCCTCAAAGTTTAAAGATAAATAAGAAAAATAATTCCCCTACACAAAATCATTAATGTTTAATGTCACTTTCTCACTGTTAAAAACATCCTGATGCTATAAATATGCATATTTGTTACATTTCTATTAAAGTCTGTTGCAAGTTGCACACTGGACCACAATTGGCTTTCCAAGTGAAGTAACAATAAGTAAAACTCATTGATGTGTGGAGTGGACTTTAAAATGCATCTTATTGTACCCATATCAATAGAAAATAGGTTGTCCGTTAACACCCTGATTGTAAAAAATAAATAAAAAGATCCTAAAGTGGCAATGGGGCCCCCTATTGGTCAGATGACACTTCCGCTAACATTGTTCACCAAGCTTTCTTCATTTCAAATTAACTCTCAGTTTATAGTTATGTGAATACATTCTAGTGATTTTTTTAAACCATAACATCGTCAATGGTCTTGATATTGTTTCAGACACCGTTGGAGCCACATGCTGTCTACCAACCAAAGACAACAAAGACAGATGGGAGGTGGAAGGAAGCCCCAGGGGAAATGCCTTATGTCTCAGTTTCACTGTGACAATGGAGCACGTGTGCTTGGTATTGTCGCTATTGTTCACCAACACAGTGTGCATCAGCTGACCAGAAAACTACATCACATCCTGTCTCAGAGCTATTGATCTTGAGTTACAGGGCCTCACGGTATTTTAACGGATGAAGGGGTTTCCTTGGCAATCTTCTGCTGTGAGAGGGGCCTCAGTGACCCTGACGTCTGGCAGTTGCATCATTCAAACAGCAACACGAAAGTGATGCTTGTATTTCCACCAATCACATCATGAGAGTGCATGGTGTTTTACCAATCAAATATCCCAGTATCAATTCAAGTTTTCTTTATTTCTCTCCTGAAACATAATCCGTTTTAACACTAACTGTCTGGAAAATTGAGTCCGATTTTATAAAATGTAATTCCCTAACAAAGAGTAAAACTCAAAAGGCATTCAAAAGCCAAAGAACAGTTATGGAACATGGTTGTAAGTCATTATCCTTTCATGAATTGTTCCAGCTGTTTTTGTAGAAGTGTATCTGTTAATGTGTATATCTTAATTATTATCACTTTTTTGGGTCAAGAAACACATTGGCTAACACTAAACTGTTTAGATAAATGGCTTTACCTAGAAAAGGTTCAGAGTACCCTCTGACTTTTGCAGAGTTCAATACAGTATACATATGTGTGTGGGTTACATGTCTAAGTATTATATATTAAAAACATCCTTGTTCAGGAAAAAAGACTACACATGGAGCAAAAAAAGCAACTGCCTTTTTGCATTTCAAAATCAGTAAAATCTTTGTCATGAATACGTCGTCCCATCTATTTGTTTTGCTTGGTGATGGTTGCTTGGTGAGGCTGTTACATTTGAATTCCTCAGTTGAATGTATGGGCAGTTTCAATAGGCAGGCAGCTGCGTTAAATAGTAATAAAAGCAGCTTGGGTATTGAGGAAGCTGATAAAGGAAACGTCTCTGAATGGAAGGGGTTGGACCGCTGGACTGCTTTCTATTGTAGACCATCTGTAAGTGTGCCTCCTACAGACACACACACAACCTTTGGGCACGAGCCAGTGGGTGGTGTCAATAGACTTACTGGGGGAGGAGCAATTTCTACCGTTGAAAGTAATTATTTTCCTAAGGGTTGTTACATGGCCTTTGTAAAGAAGGGGGTTGGGAGGTCACTTAAGGAAATGGAATTTACTTCTGTTAGTGGAAGGGAAAGTTTTGTCGTTGGGAATTGACAGATGTGGATTTGCAACAAGAAAGTGAACAATGAAATGTGTGTATCACCTCTGCTATGTTAGAAACAAATCAACATGTTGTATTTATTATAAATAAAAAAATGTCAGCAGAAACATTAGTGAAATAAATGTACTTCTAAGCAGTTTAATCACAGGACAAACAAGCCACAAAGCTCTTTTGTTTATTGTTTTTCATTGCTTCATTTTTATATGTTGACCTAATGTGCGTATGTGTGCAAATAAATTCCTGGTATTGCAATAATTTATTTGCAGCCCTACAAATAAATACCTGCTTTTTAAACAACAGAACACTTTGTTTTCAAAATGTGTTTCTCTATATACTTAATATTCTTGATTAAAAATGCAACATTTAATTATTTATTAAGAGTTAAACGCTTCCTCAGGGTTGTGTGGATTGGGTTTGATCCAATTTGATTGACAGTCATCTGGCAAGACATGCAAAAGACCCACCAACTGCCATCAGATTTTAATTTAAAAAATGCTAAAGCCTGATTGGTGCTCAGATGTGACATCACCTTTTTCCAACTGAATGCCACCTACTTCAAACCAGTGAGAAGAGTCCTGACCAAAACACAGACACAGAAATAATATAAATATTTATTAAATTACCAAAACAATCACATGAGTAGTAAGAAGCAGATAATTAGGTTTTTGAAAGATATTTTATATTGTTTGTTCGTGAGTTTGAAGTTTGCAAAACAGCACCGTGAAATGTGCAGGTGCAGGTTTAGCAAATCTAAATGAAATGCGAACCCTTCACTGCTGGCCGTATAAATGGCCGTCATACCCACAGCAGGGTGACAAGGTTACAAGGCTCTGTCTGTGTTCACACTTACACAATTACACTCACACTGTGCGTTAGGCAAGGCCACAGCAACTGAGCCTGATTCACCTCACACAATACTACAAGCAGAGGAACAGCGAAGCCCTCATGTGTCTGTATGTTTTTTATTTTTGTTTAGCTAACCTTAGACTCAAAGAAGATAGAGGTGCTTTTAAGTGGTGTTTGAGCATTAACATGGGCCTACAAGTCCATCTGCCGTTATCCTGTTCCCACTTTATCCCATCAGGTGAGAGAGCATTACAAAGACGAGGTCCTCTCTGCACACTTCAAATAATGACTGTCTTTTGTGTTTTAAATGGACAATCCCTGCCAACACTGAGTTCCTGCTTCATCTACCACATCTTCATCTAAACTACATTTTGTCCAGAAAACACAGTGACGGAAGTGATACAAGAAATCATGTATTACCATGTTGGAGACAGGATCTTTTGGTAAAGCAACCCAAAGAACTGTACTTGTAGTCAAGCTTGTTGATGTTGTCGTTTGCAGAGCCGGATATACACTCAGGCAATCTAGGCACATGTCTAGGGCCTCCTTACCACTAAGGGGCTCATAAAGAGGGGTACAAAACATATACTGGCTACATAATGTTAAACACTATTCAATGTAGTCTGTATTAAAAATATTTATGGAATTAAAAAAATATCATACATTGGCTATATGAAGACATCAGATTAATTTATATGTAGACTATCGGTAGACGCTACAATCTACCGCTGTTCCCTAAACATCTCATATGCAGGCTACTGAAGATGGCTCTGCAATATAATCACTTTGGTTCACAGCTACAGTATTTTGTAAATCCACAGATACTTTCTGTGGGGAATATAATTTGGATTGGGATTGTTAGTCCGTACTTGTTGTCGTGACCTTCTTGTATGCATTTCATTTGTTCATTCTAAATTGACGGAATTAATTGTGCTTGCATTGATTTATAATGCAAAACATTTAGAGCATAGTAATATTTGGTTTTTTTTGTTACGTAAAAATTAATTAGCACCTGCTTTAAACAATCCAGCGCCGTAGCTCCCCTAATCGCAATTCTCTGGAGACGCCTCTGATAATCATGTGGCACTTCAAAGTCATCATGTTTGTTTACCAAATATCAAAATGTGCATCTAGTGTAATCTATCCATTTAATCCGGCTCTGGTTGTTGGCCCACATGTTCACAAAATAGCCTGTTTCCATATGTCTTTACTATTTATAACATGTTTCCTATAGTTGCAACAACAACTTTGGTACAGTAAAGTTCCTAATTTTACAGGTGACCCCTCCCCCAGGTTTACTCCTCAACCCTTGTGGTGTACTCTCATTTGGGGTGGCTCAGGAGGGAGAGCGGTCTTCCACTAACCAGAAGATTGGTGGAACAATCCCAGCTCCTGCAGTCTATATGTTGAAGTGTCCTTGGGCAAGATACTGAAGCCCAAACTGCTCCCGACTGTAGAGGAAGGGAAAATCAGAAGGAACCTAGTGAAAATGGATAATTAGTTAGCAAAAATCTGTTAATTTAAAGTTATGTTATTTAAAAGGAGAAAGTATATGGCTAAATGTTCCACTATACCAGTAGGAAGGACAAATATACCGACTGTATGAATTACATTGTGTGAAGGTGAAAGTAAAATCTCTTCACAAACATCAATAGTCATGAATAAGCTTTTCTTCTCTAGTTTGCAGTGTAGGTGCTGTTTGATACATAAGGCTATAAGTAATGTATATAATTTATTGTGATTCAGTCATTATTTCCTTTTCAGGGTTCTGTTCAGGGCTACAGGGGCTGCAGCATATTCCAGTACATGTTATATAAAAGGCTTGGAAGGACACCTGATTGCGCCTGAAGAAAATACATATTTCTTTATTTCTTTGAGTGTTGTTATAGTATTTTGCCACCCAAGAAAGATGGTTAGCAATCTGACCAACATAATTGAAGTGGTTCATTGAGTCAGCAGAGATGGACCTTTTTACAATGTTAACTCGTCATTATTATGGCAGACACCTTTTTTCTTTGTTGTAGTTAAAACACTGAAATACTGAATCCGCATAAAACAATATTTAAGGTTAAGTATCCTTTCTTAAAATAGTTGTCTCAATATCTTTTATTTTGACCACAATTATCTCTGACCTTAACTATAAATAAGGCCCATTTACCATTTCATCTGATACATTGAAGAATGTAATCCAGGTAACTGTTGGTGTCTTTCTTTGTAAAACGCTAATAGATTGATATAAACAATAAGTTGTATTTTGAAGAAGTTGTATGTTGCTATTTTCAGGATGGAATACACAGAGAAAGGATTAGAAAGAAAGGCCAGTCTTGGTTTAAGCAGCATCCAGGGAAGTCAATGTCCTGCTCTCAGTGATAAGAGATGATAACTCTGAATCACCAAGGAAAGAAAACTGCAGCTGCACTGCTCTCTGTACGCTCATATTGGGAAGCATGTTGCACTTCTGGCCACACCCCAATCAGCGATGTCAAAGCCATTAAAAGCTGATTAAAAACACCTGCATGCATAATCAATTATTGTGTTTGTACACTGGTGTACTGAGTGTGTTGCATCTGAGGCTATTTCACTACCTGTTATTATACCAATTGCTCTGCAAAATTCAGGTGGCCAAGTAAACAGCAGCAACCCAGTAGATTCCAATGCCATTAGCCACCCTGCTCAATGATCAGCTTCATTTGCTAAGAAAACAAACTGGGGCCAGATGGCGAGGCTGATGAGTGTTCATCGATCTGGGGTCCCTGCAGCATACTTTGCTTAATTTTGGAAATGGAGGTGAAGGGTGAGAAGGGAAACTCTGGGGCAGTTGTGGCTTCCCTCCTCTACGCAAAGCACAACACTCGAGTGTTAATGATATAAGAGCCTTCGAGCCGAGTTTGAAACATCCCCCCTATGTTCACTTCAAACTGTCCAGGTATCTTGGTAACTATCTCTGTGAAATAGAACTTTTAATCAATATATCATAGGAACGCATTAAGAATAGCCTTCAATTTAGTCCACTAAATATTACAAACGTGCAAATAATGATGTAATTGTCTCAAAGCCATATTTGATAGGGTTTGATAAGCTCTTTTTACTCAGGTAGAGCAGATTGATCCCTCATCTAATCTGATAGTGTTTTTTTCTCAAGTAACATTTAAGTTGAAGTTACCTCTGCCACTTTCATGTTTGCTAGAGCTCTGCATCATTTTAGAAAAAATAATATTTGTGCAACCCTTTACACGGTGTTAAAAGAAAATATTTAAACAAAATGCAAGCTTGATTTCAACAAAAAGTGTGCTATATTCTTTAGCAGTTATCTTGGCGCTGTAATACCACAGATTAGGTCTTAATATTTAAATTATCTTTTTCTTTCATGTTTCAATAGATACTGAAGATTTCGGAATTAAAAAGTGAGCAGCAATTTCATCTGGATTTGACCCAAGTGACCCTCCTACTCAGGATGAGATATTAGTCTAACATTCCTGTGAGAGAGAACAGGCAGCTTATTAAAAACAACCCTTCATTACCATAAGACATAGCAAAGCACTTGGCCTCCTAATCTTTGGGAAGCTCCAGATAAATATCTATCCATGACCCAAAAGTGGTTATGGACAGTGTAGCAGAATGCATCGTTCGCCTGAGAGGACAAACTGGTGGTTACTGTTGATTTTGAGCTTTTGTTGAGACCAAATATCTATAGTCTCTGTGAAATCATGTTTGTCATGCTATGATTTCCCTTTATTGGCAGGGACATGGTTGTTGAATATTGGTATTTGAGTTGAGCAGGCAAAACGGAGGAGGAAGATAGCAGACGGTGTTAGGATCAGGGTTGCACACATTTAGTTAAAGTTAACAAATAATGAGAACAGAAATGCATTGCCTATAGAAGGGAATATTAACCTCTTCAATGAGCTCAAATAAATCAAGAATCAGATTTTGATCTTGGACTCAGATGAGGATCAAATGACCCGAGGCACGGGAGAACCTGAATCCACACCAGGGTATGATAAAATGCAGGAAGGCAATGGGATGCTGAGTGAATACCAATTGTGGATACAATATGATGTTGAGTGCTGTCTGGAAAAGCTGGCATGCCTGACTTCAACCTCACCGGTAGCAAGAGACCATGAATCACATTGAGCTGATTAGGCAGCTGATTATGTTAGCAGCAAGAAAGAGACAAGCAGCACTGATAGCAATAGAGGAAGAGGCCCTGCCTTCCTAATGAACAATTGACTTATTTGCTGGACATGCAAGATAGAGCCATTATGCTGATATAAGATGCTTATTTTAATGGTTTGATTTAGGTGCCTGGGCTTATAGTTTGCGTTTGTTTTGACATAACAAGTCAAAATAGAATTACGAATCTCAATAAGGCACTTTTGTCCATGTAATTTGTTTAAAAAAAAAAGAATGGAATGCTTACACCGTACTCTTATGAGAGAGGTCACTGTTTAATATGTGCCTTGGCAATATACTGTAATTTATATAGCTATATTATATTAACTTAACCATAGTACGCTTCAAATCAAATAACATTCCTTATAAAGTTTTTTCGGAATTTGTTTTAACAAAAATGAACCACCCCTAAACATATTGTTCCTATTCATTTGTTATTTTACAATTATCTGTGGGTGCCAAATTTCCCTGAAGAAAATTAAGGATATATTCCAATGTACCCTATTCTATTTGAGTTATATTTACATATTGAGATCTGTTACACATAGGCTACTTCAACTGCTTCTAAATGATCTTCTTGATCACTAAACACAACCTCATCATCAGCTGCTTGAGGCTTATCTTCTTAAGGTATTATCATCCGTAACTTCCAATAGTACAGAACGTTCTGACCTGCATTGTAACTGACACAGCAATGATGCATCGCCATGTTACTGTGACAGCGAAGGTCTTCATATCTCTCTTTCACATAAATTGGGTGTCTAAATAGTTTTTGGAAGAGTATTTTTAGAAAACAAAACATTGAAAAAAACATTTTAACACTTGACAATCATAAAACACAAGTAGTTTGAGGAATACAAATTACTTGATGGCTTGACCTGAATAAATATATGGAATTAGGCGGGTTGTAATATAGGTCCGTGGTATCTCTTTTAAGCTAAAACGATCCACTAGACTGCTATGACCATTTCTGTTCTGCATCTTAGTGTGATGAACTTGATCTGCAGAGAAATATTGCGTTGCTTTGTGGATGAAAACATATTACAAGGCTAAAATAAATCATTATAATTTTTTGCAAACAGCATGTTTTGAATTGGTTTCATAAGCCTTTGTCGTAATGCAAAACTTAATAGGCACTTAAAAGTATGAAAGATTTATATTGAGTAAAAAAAAGAAAGGAAAATAAATATATATATATATCATCCGAGCAGTGTTGGCCTAGTGTCCTTTATATGATGGATTATATCATTTATATTAGCATAGCATATTATATTTGTGTTACTGTCGTCACTATTGCGAGTAGCAGACCTTCCCTTGAGGTGAAACCAAACTGTTCCTCCTGACAGATTTTTGCTACAGAGATTATTTTCAGGCAGCCTACCAGCTTTCATTATCTTCTCATCACTTGCATTACAGGCGGTAGATTAAGATAACTAGCAAATCTGTTAAATATATTTCTCATCATAAAATGCATACCCACCTGCAACAGCCCACCCATAAGTGAGTTTCTGAAAAAGAGAAATCATTATAATTGCTTGGTTCCCCATGTTACACAAGACTGAAAAGAGGTTATTTTGCCAAGTTTTGCTGAATGATCTGGAAATGTAGCATCATGATATTGTTTGCTGGTAATGCCTTTGAAAAAAAAGAGTGTTAAGAAGCAGAGGGAATAATGAGATCTCTGCTTTTCAAAATCTCAACATCAACCTGAATGTATTTGGATCATAATCAGAGTTCATGTAAAATAAGTTGCTCTGTCTGTACAGTAGTCCCAGCTTAATCAATTAGCATTAAAAAACAAATGGATATTCAGAACCCTCTGAGAAAACAGAGCTCCCATATATGGCCTTGTAATTGAAGGAAAGAAACACAATAACAATGGCTCCTATTTTCACTTTCTCATTTTCTTCTCTTCAGTCTCTTTTTCTCAGAGCACTGTATGTAAGTTGGCTTCCTGACTAGTTCTGAAGTGCTTTTAATCCATTTCTTTACGGTGTTCTGGTGTGGATTGCTGCTGAATCAGAGGTGGGCAATAGAAAGGCTGAGGCTTCAACAGAGAACACAGGGTTTTTCCTGTTCTTCCTTTCCCAGCATTAATGGCTGGAGCATTCCTATTACCTGCTCTGAGCCCTGAAGATGGGATTCCTGTGGTGCAGGCCGGGAGCTGCTCTGCTGCACTGCATTGTGATGAGTTCTCCACTGATGTTTTCCTGCTCTCGGTCCTCTCAACTCTGCCAGTTCTACTTTTCTCTCCTGCCTGTCTTCAACCATGGTGTAGTCCCTTTCTCCATATGCATAGTACTTTTGTGCTTTCTTTTTTTGTATCCTCTTGCTGAATTTGTGTGTACTTTTTCTGCATGTTTTCTTCTTGTGTGTGTTTTTACTATTCCTCTCAACAAAAAAACTGCTATTGTGGTCGAATAATATCAATGACTGCAGTCATAGCCTACTTTCAGGTGGGCTATGAATTAAGCTATCAGGTTTTTAAGCAGTCACCCTGTCAAAGTACACTACAGCAGTAATAGTTTCTTGTTTTTAAGTACACAGCTCTTACAACCAACCCAAGCTATTGCCACCTACAACAGCAACAATGTATCATCTAAGAAACAGAAGATAAAGTAAGATTGTTTCTTTTAAGAAAAGAGATATGTTATTATGATGTAAATCTGAACAATTATATGTATCAGACTTACAGTCATTATGAAGCTGAAAGCAGCATAACACAATGAATCCATACATTATATTCACCACATGTGCAATAGGTTTTACCTCCAGAGATAAGGACATAAATTGCAGGTTATTTTGTCCTGACTGTCAGTTTCTCTTCTCATTTTCAACTGCCCCTGTTTTCTCGTTCTACTAATGCTTCTCTTTGTTGTCACTCCACGTTCCGCTATCAGACACCTTCGTTTTCTCATTTGTTCCTACTCTCCTGGGAACCCTGTTTGTCTCCTTATTCCCTGTACATCCTCCTCTCCTATCCTCCATTCTTACTTTCTCTTCCTGGAGTCTCCTGTCACCTCCTGTGCTCCCAGCGGTACATCTTGGAACAAACAACCCAGAGACAGCATTCTAATATGGACAGAGTTAAAACTAATATAAACACTGAAGGATCTAGAATATTGCATTGACAATTAAACGCTTGAGTAGTATATACCAGGATGTGTCTCCAATAATTTTCTAATTAAAACCTGGAAGTGTCCAACTATACGCGTGTGTATTTTTAAACGGCACTGTAAATTTAAAATATGTGTTCCACATATGGACTTGATAAAGCAAAGATGAAGTCCATATTCCCCAAACAGCCCCTCAGATTCCCACAGGCTCCAACTCCTCCTACTTCCACTCTCATCCTCGGGGTAGTTATGACATGGCAGCATCTTTTGCTGTGGGGTTTGACAGGAACCGATATCTCCCCCCATCTGAGCCTGGATGAAGTCTGGGTCTCTCATCACCGAACTGGCTTCCTGACAGCTCATCCATTCAGCCTGGCCCCACCAGGCTTTGCCCCAGTGCTCGCTGCCTTAACTGGGCCTCCATAACAAACGTCTTTGTCGTGTTGACTGTGGAAAGCAAAAGAAAGCATGGAGCTGAAACTGGTCAGCCTGTTTGGTGGTCTGGCCTCGAGGGCTGTAAGGTGGATGAAATGAAAGGGGTGGAGGAAGAAGGGTTAGGGAGTGAGACAAGGAAAATGAAGTAAGGCAGAATGAAGAAAGATGTTACAGTCAATATGTAACCTAATACAGCAGTGGTGGGCAGAGCAGGCATTCCTCTGCTCAGTCCCTTGTGGTTGCACAGCGAGCCATTTTTCAAGTTAAAAGAAGGATTTGGGTTGGATGTGGAGGCCCATGACAGTCAATGTGGCATTTGCACAATGCTTTGGGAACCTGCTGAAAAAAAGAAGAGAAGGCATTCTGTAAAGCTACATTAAATTGTGTCATAAAACCATTTATAAATTGTATATAGTATACTGCTTATAAATGTAAAAAAGTAAGAAGAGAAAGACACAATGAGAAAAAAAAAAACATTCTTACGAGGAGTGAAAATGTTGGCTTTTTTTTCTCAGTTTGGTAGAAGACATTGAGAGAATACCAAACAACAATATAAACACACCTCCATTGAGAAGAATGTGTCCACAAGACATCGTTTTAATCACTTAGACCTAGATACTAAGGAGCTCAACCAAAATAGCTCAGTGTTCCGCCCCGCTTATTCCCTCACGTCTGAGTGGGTGCACCATTGCTGAATAACCTCCTCCACACTCTGATGGTGGCCAGCTTCTACTACAGATGGAGGGAAATTGGATGGATAGAAAAAGAAATAGAAATAGGACAAGCTAGGCCTGAAGCAAATAAAACAGAAGTGGGAATCAATTTGATCATCCAATTATCATTTGGACCTGACCCCTGTGCACTCAATATTACTAGTTTCAATAATAGATTTTAAAGTGCTTTCCTTACATTATAATTATAATTACTACATAGACACAGAGATGGCCATCTTATTAAATCACTATACATTAATTTGTGTTTAATATGTAGGTTGTACTATATTGAAATCACACATACATATACCCACATATTCATGTCAATTAACATTACATTAAGCCTAAGAAAATGTATAGTCTTACAGAATGGATTCTAAAATCCAAATAATAATATTCTTCAAAATAAAAAAGTAGACTCCACATGAAGCCCACCAGTGAATACGCATGATTAATCATATCATGCTGAGAAATTTTCAAGCTGTCATTTGCCAGGATACATCACAAGTATGAGAGCTGTTCCCACAATATTTTGTCTGAATGTGCAGATTATCTGGTGCTGACAGAGTTATACTGATAGGATCCTCATGCAGAAATCTGCATAACTTGTTTGCTATATTAACTACTACCTAACATCATGGAGCATCACCAGCTACATGTCTTAATTTTGACTTATTTTAATATCCCGATGCAAGAAGTACAGTTAGGGGAAATGTAGGGTAGCATTCATCACACTGTCAGGGGATCAAGAGAAGTGCTGGCACAGCAAAACAAGTCCTACGTAAATTAATTGTACAGATATAACTAATGCAGTGTGTGGCATTAGAGGGCATAATTTATGTTAAATTATATCACATTTTCAAGTTTATGACAAATCAGTGGCAATACACAGTATTTTTTATATATATATATATATATATATATATATATATATATATATATATATATACTGTACTGTATCGTCCTGTTATCTCTTAAAACTCAGATATTAGTGCAGCTATGCTGTTTGGCCTATTAACTCAAAACCTATTTAGTTAATCTTTCTTATTCTTTTTTAAGATTATCTTTTGGGCCACTGGTCAGATTTGAATCCTGTCGCTGTGGTAAGAACTCAGCCTCAATACCAGGTGAGCTACCTGGGAGCCCCGGCATTTATCATATTAATATACATTTTAATAATGTATTCAATATTCATATATGCACTTTAAACCATCAATATCAACATTAACAATAGGTTTGCCCTGTGCATATCTTTTGATTAAAATTCTGGTATGCAATATTGGCATTCTATAGCCTGCTGTTAGCTGTTGCTTCAGCGACCCTGGAATATCTCATTGATAATGATACAAAATTTGCGAAATAGTTTCTCACTGTGTGCTGCCTGCTTGTCAGTGGCTTGTTGCCAAATTATCAGTGCAGAGTTGTATGTTGGGGACATTGGATCCTGTAAGATTAGATTGATCCTCACAGTTTAGGTTCAGTTAAGATACTTTTAACAGTTTTAAGAATGTCATGGATACTTGATTTATTGGTGTGTGGACTGATTTATTATACTATCACATTTACAGATACATCATAGACTTTCCTCGTGATTCATTAATTATAAAAAAAAACCTCAAATCAATGATTTTGATTACTTAAGTGTGAGAGAAAACATATCAAATAATCCCCCTACTTGAAGTCATGGGACAGAAAAAAACATTGTCTGCTATATAATAGTATTTAATTTCCTTGTTGCACAATGTGCAGACACCAGACATGTTTATTGAATAGAAGGGGTCGCTGACCTTGAGCCCACATGAACTACTTATGAACCGTGTAGGCCTGTTTATGTGCCCTGTGTGTGCTTCCGTCACTCTCGGACACTCCAGTGGCAGCCAACAATGACCTTTGCCAGCATGTCACAGTACTGAGCTGTTGGAACAAATTATGCAAGGACTTGAACAAATATAAACACACACACAGGCTCCTTCTAAACTCCCTTTTTTTCCTTCTGTTGTGAAGCAGACATGATTCCAGTTCAAACCACTGAGAAAAATAGACTTTCAATGTTCAAATCTAAAATTGTCATACATAATTTAAATCATAACTTTGATTCAATAAATATGGGGGCACATTTTTGTGCATTGATTCCTAAAAGATGTAAGCCCTCTACCTTCAGACCTGCATGCAAAGCAAAGCATGTTTGCAGTGCTATCTCAGTTTGTGTCCTCATTACTCACCTTTTACTTGGCATGTATGACATGCAGTGCAATGTAACTATGTATGTTAGTGTAATAACGTGTTTTGACTGCATAGTTCGGCACAAACCCGACACAAACTCTTCTTTTGGTTTTCGATTAGCAAAAGTTGTGGATTCTTTTGGGACCATCTTGGTCGACGTTCCAAACTAACGGAGCCAAAATCAGAAGCTGGAGTTAAAACCATGTAGACCACTGATCGGTCCGACCAAATCATCAATTGTGCAACACAGGACATCCTGAACAAACTTTTTAATTAGCCAAGTAACCATAAACATCAACCGCAATTTTTGATTTACTCTACCCTGATGATTAGCCCACAAAACTACACCATACGTTACCCCATAAAATTGACGAAGTGCAGTCTGGTTGTGGTGGAAATGAGGCATAAGTCTACAGCTATGCTAAAGGCTCTGTTAGGCTGTACCTAAGCACAGCAGTGCTTTGAGCTACATGCAAACATCAGCATATTATGCTCACAATGACAATGTTAACTGATCTTTAGCATCTTAGTATGTTTAACATTGTTACCATCTTTGTTTAGTCTGTTAATGTGCTAACATTTGCTACAGTAAAACTACCGTACATAGGGTGAATGACAAATGCTTTGGGAAGGCTCCCTCAAAGTAAATGCAGCAGATGGAAGACATTCGGGTCAATAGTCCAGTTTCTTTCAAACTTAATTGAAAGTTAACGTTTTTCAGCCTACAAGCAGTTCTGTGTGACATATACTGGAGTGACCAATTCATCTAAACACGTACATGGAAATTGTTGGTATATTGAATAACAGAATGGAAATTACAGCTACATCCTGCACACCCATGGAACAATGTCAAAGGTTCGGTGATACTTGTTACGTTTGGGAAGGAGTTTTAATTCATTATGTTGGAGTGCCAGCCCTTAAGTATAAGCGACCCTCACCAACTTCGTTTGTTTTAATGGGGTGGGCTGGGTTTCATCTGCTGGTTGGATGGTGACATTTCCAACACTAAAATTGATGTAATTATTTTAAGTGTGTCAGGGGAGACACTACGCATAGATGCAGGCCAGCACAATGTGGCTGAGGTTAGTAATAAAGCTCAAAGTAATTGTAACAGTTTCCGTAGAGACTGGTAGTAATCCATATGGGAACCTTGCAGAGATTAAAGATTTTGACCTCAGCTTGGACCCTTGTAGGCAGTCAGGGCCAGTGGAAGGTTCATTTAGCTGGATAAATGACACTGGAGAAGAACTGGTTCAACTTAAAGTCATGCCTTATAGGAATAGTTCACCCCAAAACAAAATAAATGATATACAGTACTCACTTCTCTAGGCTTTTAGGTTCACAAAAGCGTGCATGAGCAACAAATTCCGTAAATGCTTTGTTTTAGCAGCTGTTCAGCGGAAACAGTTGTTTGGATTTCTATGGGCACATTAAAAGTATGCAAGATATTTAGATAATGCTGCACAGAAATGTTTTAAAGCTTTCCAGACGTTTTACAACCTGTTTTGCTGTCAAAATCGGTTTGCACTGATGTTTTTATTTTTCGGGCGCTCGACCATCGAGAGGGAGGTGAGTACTATTTACAATTTATATTTTTTTTCTTTAACTTTTATTCTTAGACTTCTCTCTAAATGCCAATTCAACAGCATGGTTTGGTGCACATTTTAAGTCTACTTTTCATTTTTCAGCATAACACACAAAACATTTCATTTCCATTTGGTCACGGACGTTTCTCAATTTAGCTCTGCAAATCCTACAGTGGAAATTCAGCTGTTTGACTAGATTGAACGTAATGTGCCTTCGATGTAGAAAATGTCAGGACACCTGTAGAGACGTCTCTGTAACTACTTTATTTGCTTTATGAGAGTGACAACCTTAGCAATTCTTTCTAATGTTGATAACGTTTTAGGCATGTTTTAAGACATATTTTGCTATGAATAATAATTTGTGTCAAACTCAAACTCTTCATATACTGTACATCATTCTCCACAGTGAAGGTCAAACAACCAAGTAAAGTGACAATAAGCACAACACATTTTGAACTGGAGGGGGAAACATCTTCAAGTAAAACAAGAAAGTTATGTCAAATGGGAGGAACATAACTGATTTAATTGACGGATGTCTGTCAATGAAGCAAATGTGCCCAAAATTGCTGCAATTTGCCACCAAGACATCTAAAAATAAGTTAAATGAATCATTCTGACTAAATGTATTCCTAATTTGCATTATCATTAATAAGGAGATTTGGTTAGAAAAATCTGAAAAGACTCTTTTTGGGGGCCACCTAGTTAGAACATTTTGTCTAAAGGCTTAAGCACTCAGCTGTGGGTGCTGCTCGCTTGTTTAACAATGTGAACATTTTCAATATTTTCCTTTTTTTAAGCCAATCATTTAATTCAAAACAATGAAAAACTCTTTTTTCCTTCTATTTTAAACCACCACTTCAGTCTTGTATAAGAACCAGGAAGTTATAATGAATTCAGCAAAAGCCAAAAAATAATTCTAAATGGTAAATACAGATAATCTGATTGATCAAGTAGGGCAATACTCCATCGGCAAAATTAGCTTGCACCTGGGCTGGGCTAACACACATGACGACCGTCTGACCTACATGTTAATAAATGAATGTGTGCGATTCTGCTTTCTCTCATTTGTGGGACAACAACACCCCCCCTCTCCTCTGGTATGTAACATTATATCAACCCCTCTCTACTTTGTTCTCTGTTGTTACAGTCACAGGCACACAATTATACTTTACTTATAGTTATACAGTAGTTCAGAGTTTTCCAACATTTGAACTTGTCTTCTCTTGCATATATTTTATGTAGATATTTTCCTATTTTCTTAAGCAGAGACTTATGTACGTGCACACACCAGTTAGACAGGGTGCTTGGGGTCATGACGTGTATGTGCTTATTCACATCCCAAAGTTGTGTAGATGTGTGTGTGATTGCAGCACATTCATCTGGCAGACATCTGGCACTTGAAAGACACAGAAGGTGGTCAGTTCAAAGAAAGCCAAAATGCAAAGAGACCAAGAAACAGAAAGAGAGACTGGTAGGCACAGCAAGTGGAGCATGCATCCATCACCTCAGACAAAGGGTAATCTCGAAGAGACTCGAACAAAACCTGAGTGCAGACAAATCCCCTTTCTGACTGACAAACATGCTCACACACTCCTTTAAATGCAATCTTCGTCTTTGCATGACAAGGTTGATGTCTTCTCCAGATCATCTAAGAATATGTAATACCTGCAACTAAAGAAGAATTCCTGCTGTGGTACAGCAGCACATATTGACATACAGTACCCAGAAGAGGATAACCACAAATGCTCGACTCAGATGGCTACAACGACTAACTGCCAATTGATACAAATGTGTCACTCAATTGCTCTGCCACCAAACCGATTTTGATTATGCCCAAGATACTGATGTCTTGCAGTGGCAGTGCTCGCTACCCAGTCTGATGTCTTGATGACAGGATCTTCACTCCCCATCAGTATGAAACAATCACTCCTACACAGGTTCTGTCTGGAGACTTAAGACAGAGTCTCATGAGGAAAAGATATGGTGTAAATTGTGACAGAGGGCGACAGATCTTCTAAGCAATATACGACAATGAAACAAAAAGCACATTGCTGTTTTTCATCCTCTACTGAGAGGCTGAGATATATTTTTGTTATCACAATTAACACTTGGATTTGAATACTTTCCTGTTCACAAAAGAAAGTACTTTTGAGAAATTACGTTTTTGACGAGTGGTTCCTTTTTGTAAAGTTTTGAAAGATGTACTGTAACTCTTGAAGCACTTCTGCAAAGAAACCTTTCTTTTGTTGCTCTATCTTGACAACAAAAATTGACGTGACGTGTATTGACGTGTCTGAAATAAAAACCTTGGAAGACTATTTCATTTCACAAATGTTCTGTGTTCCTCAACTACTCATACTGTTTCTTATATAAGTGTGGTATTTTGTGTGGAAATGTTTGGTTCTGGTGCAGTAATAGAAAATTAAAACATTGCCTCAGAGCATGAGGATGAGTACAAAGTAGAGTTTGAAGTTTCTGTTTCAAGGAAGAGAACAATTGTGTGTTATACAATAAGCTCAATAAATATTTAGACAGTGATACATTTAAGCTAAATACTCATATTTCTGAAGAGAAACAATGAAAAAACAACAACCACTGGGCTAACCGCACACTTTGATAAATAGGTAGTTTAATGTTAAATTAACAGTTTAAGAATCGCAACTCTTATTGACCTTTTGTGTTGGCAAAAGTACTTTAATATATTTTAATTACATTGTGTGAAGAAATCGTTTTGTCTCATCAGTATTATCCTTGCCAATACCATATGAAAATCACACAGTAGTTGAGTTAAGTTTGATCATTAAAAAACTAGAAAATTCAATGTATTCAAGGTGATTGTGTACGCCTTTTTAAGGACAATCTGATCTGATAAATAGTTACTAATACACAAGTGCCCATGGATTTTGATATTTAGTGCAACTCTGGCTCAGCATGGCACTATAAATACATCTCTACAGTGGGAATACATTATCATTGAGTTGAAGAAGTTCAGTAATGGCCCATTACATTAGCTCCTTTTATTCTCTTTAAAAGCAGCAGACAATTTTCTAATGGGCAGGAAGAGGAGTCTAGGCTAGCTTCTTTTGAAAGAAAACTAAGCAAACAAGGTACACAAATACAAATCTCAAAAATGGTGCCAGGGACAGATGAGGTCCCCTTTCAAGCTAAATGTATCTTAGAATGAGATTTTTTTCAGTTGCCTCTATATATGTTTTTGCTATTAAAATGATTAAAATGGAAATGGTAAACTTTTTATCATCACTCATGTCCAGAGCACAGCACACACAGTGACATTTAGACTTGTCCCATCTTAGTATTAACAGCAGTGGGAAGCTTTTATATATACAGCGTCCAGAGAGAAGTGTAGGGATCTGGTGCCTTGCTCAAGGGCACATCGGCAATGCCAGGAGGCAAATTGGCACCTCTCCAGGTACAAGTCCACACTCCATACTTGGTCCGTTTGGGGCACTTAAACTAGCCAGTGGCCGGTTCCCAAGCAAAGTCCCTATGGACTGAGCTACTGCCGCCCCAAATGTTGTATTAAATCATACTTCCTTAGGTTGTGAACAGTGACACTGCTGCAAATTGTCAAAGAAAACAAAGATGTCTATACTTTCGTATACTGACTATCCCACCGCCTGTATAATATTATATAAAAAGATAACAGTAAGAAAGAAAAGAGACTACGGGGCATTCCAAAGAAATGTAACACAAATGCAGCTATTTAAATAGGCCATACAGTATTTTTAGCAACCAACATAATAGAAATATTTTCTCCAGGTAAAGATACACTTGCATTCAGTAACAAAGTGCTGTCTTCCTTTTTCATCTTTTACACTTAAAATACCAAACTAAGAGCATTAGATTATTTTCCTCTTGGTCAATTTCAGGCATTGACAGGAGATCAATACGACATGCTGTTCTCCTCTCATGTTGTTTGGAGATCATTTCAGGATGGAGTGATGAATGGCAGAAGAACAGGCTCAGCAGTATGGAAAAATGAGCTGGACGGGGAACAGGGGGTCAACCAGGTTAATGATGTTGGCTGTGATTATTTGCAGGTGTGAATGATCAGAGATTAATCATTGAGGAGCATGGCTTAAATGACAGGAGGTGAGAAATGGATATGATCAATCTGGTGGAAGCGTTCATGAGCTCTCTAAAACCTTTACTGAGGTGGAACAACAAGATGAAATAACGGAAAATAATGCAGCTGTCCACCCTCCACTGTGTGAGTCAGGACTAATGCTAACATGTACATGTACTGTGCATCTATTTAGGGATTTGTCCCACATTGTGAATATTAAACTAAAATACTGGATTGATCATTGCTTAGTACTGAAATGTTAGAAACCTCAAATAAATAACAAATGATTTCTAGTGTCTTAAGAGTGGCCATCTGGATAGTATGTGTGAACAACAAACAGGGATTAAATGGTGTCTGTGGTACAGGCCTCTGCAGTTGCAAATAAATGACCTACTTGAGATGTACAATCCAATGTTTGATTTTCAACAGTATTCTTAAAAGCCTTTCATTTCACAAGCCAGTGTATCATCCAAAAAAACACGTTACATCTCCACCATTTTACATTTAACGGATCAGCTGCATGCAATTGATCGTTTAAGAGAATCAAGATGAAAGACATGACTTCAAGGGCGTTTGCGGAATTAGTTTAATTGTACAAACAGATGTATGTGCATATTGTGTTTTTCAAAAAGAAGCATTTTGACTGCATTCACAGGAAAAATAACCACACACTGCACTCTCTGTGACATGACAGTCACGTTGCGCTCAGTTGCTCAACTGGACCAAAGCAGATTACCCAAGGCACTGACAAGAGGAGATACATATATGTTTTTAAGACACACTCGAGAGCTCCAGAAAGCAGCTGATATAGATTTATCGGATCAGTTTAAAATGCATCCACACGTACATCTCGGCCTAGCTGTCTATGTGGTGCAATCAGCAGCATAGTTCTGGGAATACTGTTGTAACAAGGAGAATGAGTGGTTCCAGTTCCAGAAGGAAAGACTATATATATATATATATATATATATATATATATACATATATAGATATATAGATTTATATATCTATATATACAAAAATGTGTGTGTGTGCGTGTGCGTGTGTGTTGTATCTGTATTTCTCGGAAATTAAACGGGCCCTGTGCGTCCTTGACTCTGCGCACCCGAGATAAATAAATTGGGACCCACTCATAAACATGGAGTCATATGGACGGACAGGTATCGTAACTCATTTATTTGATAGTTTCGGTGACTGTCATCCTGCAGCATCAGCGCTGCATGGACCCATGTGGGTAAATATATTTCCAGGAACTGACAGCAAGACATGCAGCACTTTACTGAATTCAATGCGATGACAAACCACTCACAATCACAACTCACACCAGAGTCCGCTTGAAAGCGGACCGAGACCACCTTTTCTCCTAGACCGACTTTTTTGTCTGTATTGTACTTGAATTTGATTGACAGCTGTCACACCAGCCTAAAGAAGCCAAACCAAGCAAATCAACACACCAGAGGTCGTTTGAACAGATCCCAACAAATTAGGTGTGAAAGCACTTTTTGTGGTAAAGTTAGAATTATGTGGCTTTATATTTAGGTTAGGATTTTATGGAGATGCATACACAACTGCATACAGTATACAACCATCATTTTAACATGTACATGCGTATGCATTTCCCATAATATTTACAAACATTTACAAAACCCTGTGGTTATATTAAAAGCAACATCTGGCATTTAATGTAATGCACATAGTATTCATCATTGGTGGATAAACTGTTCATAAGTGTGAAGGGGTGACTATGTAGATTGTTTCAGCAATAAATTCATCAGGCAAGACTTGTGGGAAAAAAAACATTCTGTTACAAATATCGCAGACACTGTTTAATTGTGCACCTTTTAAATTCTTGTAATTTAATGATCAAGAAAAGGTTCATTGTCATAGGGAACGCATATAATCACTAATAGAAAGGCAAGATTTTGCTGCCAGTAGCCTGTTATTGTGGTAAAAGTGCCCAGCATGAATCATGAGCTAATCAATGAATTGACCTCTCACAGAGCCGTTCATGGCTTATGCATCCGACACATAATTGATTAATATAAGTGGAATTATAAAAATTAACCAATCAGATGTTTTATTCAAAGATGGCAGACATTTGTACATGAGCTGCATGACTGAACAATATACTTAAAAAACAATGGATAGGAAACTGAAGCAAAAAAAACGTAACGGGTCACATTCGATGTTTTGCTGTACAGGCTATCAGGAATGGTGACTGTTTATATTGTAATATATATATATATATATATATATATATATATATTAATTCTCCCTGACAATCTCAATTAAATGGTGATCTCTTTAGGAGTAGTAGTGGATCCATACTTTAAGACCATCATTTAGCTTTCTACTGGAAGGTTTAGAGATTCAATATTGTCCAAGATGTTGATGTAGATCTGTCTCGCAAACAGTTTAGGCCTGTAACATCATCAACCTCGTTGATGCACCTGAGCAATCAGCAAGCAGATCTGGGCTGCGGCTGATTAGTCAAAAAAGATTAAGTCCTATATGTTTACCTGACCACTTTTCCTTGACCTCATTGGAAAACATGAGAGAATCCGACTGTACATAACATCGGACTAATGTTTTTATTTTATTTAACTTTATTCATAACACATAGAAAATTAGTAGCCTAGAGTGACTAACTCAATGCTGTACAATTAAAGTATGGATACCCGTCCAAAACACAATCACACCTCCAAAGAAGGTAGTATACACTTAAACAGTGACTGTGGATGTTATTGGTGGCCAAATGGAGCGTCAATTTACTTTATTATCTCCTTTTATTTGGTAAAAGATGGTCCAGTGTTCTCTATGCTAAATTAGATAAGAGAGGAAGCGTTGAAGCGCCTCACCTTAGCATTTAGAAAATTTGAACAGCTCTAATCATGGCTGCTACTTAATACTTCAGGGTCATTTCACTCAATTAGGAACCTCCCTAAGCAAAAAAGACGATTCGACCGCAGCCCTGTTATTTATTGGCTGTCAGTGTTCGGAAACTAAAGTGAAACCACAAGCTTGAAACAGTAATTATGCCTTTATCCTATCTTGGAGTAACTTTAATCTTAAATATTGCATTTATCAGTAGATCTTCATAGTTAGTTGTAACTGCGCATGTCATTTTGTATTTCTTTGGGCTTTTTTGGATAGTTCATCAAAGAGAGAGAGAGGGGGACGACATGCAGCAAAGGCTTGTGGTTCAGATTCAAACCCGGGCAGCCTTTGTATATGGGGCGATCACTCTACCAGGGGAGCTACAGGGACACCTGCATTTTTGCATTAGAATTTGAGGTGCCACATTTTTGCATCTTCCAGCTCTACACTTTAAACTTTTGGTTGCTTTCATAAGTTTCTCTCAAGGAGTCTGAACTCCAGTCTTCATTACAAAACTGTTGACTGTCGGTGAGTCTAGTGCTGATTTAATTGGCCATGATTGATGTCAGCCCCTACCACACCCACAGATAAAGTATGTCTCCGAAACCAACCCTTTTTACAACTGTGCCATTGCACCTCTGTGTTCAACGTGGATCTGGTCATGACATTACCAAAAATTTCATAGCAAAGTGAGCCTTTATTTGCAGAGAGATGGCTCTTCTAATATTAAAATAGAGCCAGTCATTAAAGGCTGAACTCACAGAACAAAAATAAACCTACACAGCCATAGCTTAAACCAATACTAAGGTAATAGTTTTATTAGTTTCAGTGCAGGTTGCTTTTGCATTAAAACGGTACATCCTTCAAAGAACCTGAGATATTTCAGAACTGTACTCAGACAAGGTCATAAAGTGACCTTGTGAAATGAGGGATAGGCTGGTTTCAATGTGCACCTGTCCAGAGAATCCTATATCTCAGGGCTCTGTTGCTCTAAATAAATTGTGCAGGCAGGAGCTCACGCTTGTGCTAGTTCTATGACCAGGGGCACAGTTTGACACTGGGTGAGATTAGGAGGAAAACATAATCAGTGGCCGTGGAAGGGATTGAAAAGAGCCTTGACCTATTAATTCACCTGTTTTCATTTCCAATAAAAGCAGTGCACTTAGCAAAGCGGTCCATTACAGAAGTTTTTCTCAACGCATGCAGACAGGCCCTGAGTGAATATATTGCATCTTAATTAATTAACTTGGTCGGGGATAACACTTTATTTTTTGTTTATATGGTCCAAGATGAACCCTCTCCCAAAGTAGAAAACTGTTGACTGCAGTAAAGTGGTACTAACTATCGGCACTAGCGCAAAGTGGAAGTAAATCAGAGGTTGACACAAACAGGCTTTGGCAGTACATGAGACCAAACTAAGCTAATCATGGTCTAGCTAGCTAGACCAAGCTAAGCTAAGCCCGCCAAGCTAATACAAGAGGCTGGATTGTCACAAGTTCATTGCAAGGTACCAAAACACACCAAACTGCCAGAGATGCAGAGCATGATGTTAAAAGATGGTTCATGTGAAACGGTCCATCATGAAGTCGTGAATCTTCAGACTACAAAACAAGACTCCACTAAATCCCTTGATGTTTAAACTTTAAATATTAAACTACCAGTATTAATTTAGAGACTATTGTTCACAATATATGCACTGTATGCACATATATTGGATGTTATCTCTACTCCTGACCTTACCCACTAAATCATGTTTTGTTCTTGGGATCGATGTCTTTCACCAGAATTTCAAACAGAAAAAATGAAATGAAATAACATACAGTGTATGTGCATAAAGTGTATATATTGTGAACAATATGTCCCCAAATCTCAAGAAAAAAGTATGTGTTCTTGCTACTTAGGTCTATGAACTGTCCGAAAAGTGCAAGACTGCTGTAGTCCCTTAATGTTACATAGGAAAACAAAAAAAGCCAAACCTTTTTTATGGTGGGGCATAAGTATATGAGTCTCACAGCCTGAGGAAAGAAGCTGCTCTTTAGTCTGGTGGGCTGTGGCTGGGGTAGGTACCGTCTTACAATATCCTTTGGGCTCTTTGCAGGCACCTCTCTTCTCAGCAATATTACATTTGCTTGGTAGATGGGTTAGGTACCAATAATGTTCTGGGCAGTTTTAATCATCCGTGCAGTTCCACTGCATATCTGTAATGTTCAAACCCCCTGGGGGTTTCCGGTGTGTTCAACAACTATATAATGTTTCTGAATAGTCATTTTGATTATGATGGTGGAAAATGTAAGCCTTCCAGGAATACTAAAATTGTGTTAAATCTAATATTGGTAAAGGCCCTGGCATAATGGCTATCATGCAAACCCCCTCATCACACATATATCTTTTTAAAACACCATCGCCCTGGAAGACTATTAGGTCTAAATTCCATCTAAAAGAGGATTGGAGCGATTCATGTCAAAAAACACAATCACCACACATTACTACTTCAAATTCAGGAGAGTTGCTCTAGATATTAGTATTCTTTTATGTTGATCAGTCTCCTTATAAGCATATCATCAATGACCTTGATACCAAACAATCCTAATGTGTTAACTTTGGTATCACACGCTTAGAGTGAAATGTAATAAAGAAACATTTCATACTAAATTGTACATTAGTATTCTGAAGACAAATTCATAAATAGGGTAAGTGCAGAATCAAAACGAGATGTTTATGCTCCTGGAATCTTGAAAAGAGTAATCACTTTGTGTTGGATCGGCTAAATACACCTCTTATAATGGGAACAGATTACCTGTTTTTACTAAAGTTTAGAATGACATCAGCTGTCTCCCTGTCTTGAAATCACCTGGGGAATTAGTAAACACAATTGTTGAAGACTTAACTAACATTAATCTGGGGTATTGCTTTAAAACACTGTCATTCTGTATCATGAAATGAAATCTTTTACATGCAATACAAAACTGCAATAGCTTTCACATTTTATTACTCTTGCAGGCTATACATTTCCTCGACAGCAAGCTTCTGACAAAGAGTGAGAGTGTGTAAATCTTAAGCATAAGATCATAAAATCAACATTCTTAACATCTCTCTGGCGCCATGTTCCTCCTGAATGATTCAGAATGTGTAAAATATGATGTTTAGTTTCTACCACACATCTTTAACGCATAATTGCAAAGAGAATCTTTGCCACGAGAAAGCCTTTTTTAAATGATGGGTGCCTGTAGCTAACATATGGTCCCACAAGGTAGAGATAAACAATTTTCTAAAGTGCTGTTTTAAAGGCTATTAAATATAGAAATAAAGTGGAGGGCAACAAAATGAAAGTTTGCCCAGTTGGCCTCAAAGACACTGTTTGAAAATAGAGGAGGCGCTACAAAGGGTAAACAAATGGTATGTTCAGTCAATAATATCCAGCATCAATTACAATAAGGCTGATTGATGGGCATTAAAAAATCAGTCTGAAAACCCTCTGCGTTTATCCATGAAAATTAGAGGTCAACGAAGCTCTGAAATGAAATATTACCTTAAAACACAACACAATATAAAACATTCTAATTCATTCCAGCAGGAGTGCCAGGGTTACGGGCAGGCTAGCGCTCCTTCCCCTCCTCCTCCCCACTCTAACTAATGAGAAGCTATAAATGAGGAGGTTTGGATAGTGTTTATCTATGTGGCTCTGAGGGGGCCAAGGTGCCCTCACACACAGCAGTGTGTATAGAGGGTGACTGCTGGGCATAATACTTCACACATCAGCTGCCTTTCACATATGGCTGTCCTCGCCTGGCCCTGGCTCCTGCCCCATCTGCCTTCCCACCTCAGTCCCCAAAGTTTGCTTTTCCAACCAGTGATTGGCTGCGTCTGAGTCCTTATTGTGTTGCCACATCACCCCCAAACCCAGTCGTTCTATCATTCCATGCCCTCTTTTTCATTGTCATGTGCTCATAACAATTTGTCCTTCTCCACTCAATGCAGACACCCTCCTACCCCGTAACCTTCCCTCCATCCCTCCCCCTGGATCCCTCCCCTTGTCCTGCCAAACTTGGCGTAGGGTCACATCTGGAATGGAGAATTATTGCAGCCCCATCACAGCCCTCCCTCCCATCTATTCACAGATGGCCAGTTGATTTTAAGCCCTCGACTGTACAGTGAATTGAGCCTGTTGGCATATAGAAGATGGTTAATGTGGGGGGAAGCCTGTCGAGGGCTGCAATGGCTAAATTGTTTTGTTTTTTTAAACAGATGCAAGGATTATTACTAAACAGTCCACACTTAGAAATGACCAAAGCAATGATCTGCTCAGGTGACCATGGGAATTGGCCTGCTGCTTGGTAAGGGCAAACAGTAATGCACAGATATATTAGAATATTGAGCGGGACCAGATTAAGGTGGTTTGGATTGATGAAACAGAGTATGACCTGTTTGGCAGCAGTTAGGCTGGGGAGGGATGAGGGTAAACCTGACATATGTTGCCTCTTTCAAATAGTGAGGATTCACCGCCATGTATTTCCGAATGCCTGATTTTCACACACGTTGTTTTCCTTTACCTGCCACTGATCTATATATATTGTATGTTACTCTGCACTCAATATTGATTACATGTATGGAAGAAGCATCACATATACAAATGAATACTTGCACAAGTCGTATTTGCAGATAATGTTTTCACTATATGGAGGTGAGGGATTTAATCAAATAATGCAGAGGGTTTTGTACTCATGTACATACAATCTTGTATTACGTTTATTCTCTTTGTTGAATTCATGTAAATGTTGTATCCTGTTATTGTTGCCTTTATGTCAAGCCTGAGGTTTGCATTTTCCTACTAATTACATGAATCAGGTATCTATGAACAGCTGCTGGATGCTCCCAGTTGAGGAAGATGTTGGCGTTTACATTGGTGTGGGGATTAAACAACAAAAGCCACAAGTGGTAGACTGCATATTAACTTCGTACACTGATTGTATCATTTGAAATATCAACATGTCTGACAAAGTTAATTTACAAGAGTTTCATTTTCTTTGAATATGATTATTTTGCTAATCAACAGTTAATTTCGCCTCAACTAGCTCGCCTCAAAAAGGGAAGTGAAGTGAAAAACCAAACACGCTACTGAGTTAGTTGCTTGAACTGGCATACCTCAAAAAGAGTTTGTTGCTATTCAAGAGTTTCAAATATCCAAAGTGAGACATATGACTCAAGTCGTTTTTCTTAGTCAAGTCAAGTGAAGTAAGTACTTTACATGCTCTTGTATGTAAAAGATGTAGGCGATGTCACAGGTTATAAACTCCTATCATCTCTGTATTTGAGTTTCATAGGCCACAGGCACACAGGCCCAAACGTGTGTGTGTGTGTGTGTGTGTGTGTGTGTGTGTGTGTGTGTGTGTGTGTGTGTGTGTGTGTGTGTGTGTGTGTGTGTGTTGGACTGGTAGCCATGGTGAATTGGACAAGGTGAAGGAGTGAATAACTCACAATGACTCCAGTCAACATCTCTGTCAGTGTGAAGTATTATTCTAGAAAATATAAGTTTTATGTTTTATGTAAATATGTAAATATTCATCTATTCTTCATAAATTAAAGTAGAAATCTGGTTTGGGATTTTGACAAGCATTATTTAGCATTTTGTTGTTGTAGCATTTGTCAGTAAATATGAGTGGAATTAATTTGAAAATACACATCACCTGCACCACATGCCTCTTTCCACATCTAAAGCCAAAACCCTTTTACTTTGAATCCGCTTACTGCGGTTCTTGCTCAGCAGTTTGGCAATTGCATCCTGTGAACATCAAAACACTGTCTAAAACCAGAGGGGTGATAGTGACGCAAAAGAATGACTGTCTACATTTGGCTTCTTATCTGCTCGGCCAACAGAATAAAGGAAGATGTCTTTATCTAATGAACTGCAACCTTTATATGGTGATGGACTATCATTCATGTGCACATTTTTCTGACCTAAATTAAATTAAACTCGGCAATCCAAGCACTATCTGTTCGTCAACCTGGTATTAATAATTGCAGATCTTGAAGTTGAATCCATGAAGCAAATGTATCTATGTGAACTACTATAAATAATGTCTGTTTCAAACTTATGGAGCATTAATCATTCTATGTATGTAGAGTGTGTCATGATGCATGTACTGTATTTAGATTGGATAAACGTAGAAAATAAATTAGATACCTGTCTTAACATTTTAAAGAGAGGCGGCATGGAAGGAAGAAAACCTGTTGTTTCCCATCATCCTAACAAGGTTGTCACATATATCAGCACAGTTTTACTTAACACAACTATGTCACTTGCAGTGTTTTCCCACAGCGACTTGCAACATTGTCCTGTTGCTATTTAAAAACACATTGTTAGTACTGTACTGTACTATGACTTTGTGCATTCATGCTAAAAGTAGAACATAGTAACACTGGGAATAAGGTTCAACAACAGAGGACAAAATATAGATTTACAGGGGAGATGGGTTGGTTAAACTAACAACATAGGAAATTCAATTCACCATATGAAAAAGAAAATTGTTTTTTAAGGTCTAGATGTTTTACATTTTTGCCATAAAGTAGCCTCTCGGGAACAGTGTTAAATTGTGGGTCTCTGGGCCATAACAGTACAGAAGTGCTTTATAACAAAATAGGGGGAAAAAGGCCACACTTCGCCTCAGATTATTGCAGTGCTGAGTCTTCCAAAATGTCTATCCTCCTCTGTCATTTTTCTATACAACTGTCCTTGTTGACATGGCCAGTGTGTTTTGCTTTCCGTAATTCATGCATGGAGAAAGGGAGACAATCCGGTTATCCGGTACTTTCCATCCAACTGGAGGCATTGTGGGACACAGGAAGTACAGTATATTAATAATAGATTTAAAAACACAAGATGTCAAATGAAGGAAAACATTGCAAAATGGAGGTCAGCTTGGTGTCACCATTAAACCATTGCAACTTGATTCATCTGCAGCAATCTTTTGTGCACACTCAAACAGTTGGCCTGGGGAATTTCTGTCTGAAATCGCATTTGGCAAGCTTCCTTTAAACAGCTCTTTCCCCTAATAGCTCTCTGCTGGTGGATACTGCCAGTACAGGTCAAACTTTATTTAGCATCAGTGATTATCTTAGTATTATGGTCATATGTTGTATGATTCAACATGAGTATTATATTCAAAAGATAGAAGTAGTGGTTAGTCTTTTAAAACTGACTTGTACCTTGTTTTGCCCTCAATACAGGCTTAGTGAACTGCTACGCAGGTGTTAAAAGTTGACGAAAACAGTCATGTTAGTTTGACTCAATTTGATCTCAATAGTGAAACATTTATTCAGTCTCCATCTAATCCCATTTTAGTTTTTGCTATATTTTATTTATCTCCAAAAGAACAAAGTCTTGTTTTCTGTTCTCCTGCCTGCACAGGTCAGGGAAGTTCTGCTGTTGAGCCAGTATGGACTCGGGTAATATCTTGCTCTAAGACATTTACACGAGTTGGATGCTTGAAGGTCCTGAAACTAGGTTAGGCTTACAGCAGCTGACCGCTTATTTAATGGGATCTACTGACAGGGAAGGCAGCAGGATTTTCAGGATTTGAGTTTCCAATGTGTGAGGGATCATTTTTGACCGGCCCGTAGCCTTGTGGTTTGTGACATTATCATGCTATAAAAATGAGAGATGGATTCATTACTGCAGTTAAGGAATGCACTAGCCTGGCAGTGATTGCAGTAGACCCTGCGTAGCTATGCAGACCCTTTGGTGAGTCATGGCCTGTGGTTTTAGCTTGGAAACAATGGGCTAATTTTAGGATCCCCACCCTTTTCCTCCACAAGTTAACAAATACAGGCACAGAACATCACCTTATTATTAGCAATAAAGCAAAGTGCAGATGTGCCTCACACAAAGATAGGTAGAGATCATTATTTAGTTTTTTGTTTCTATGAATGTCCGGGATTATTGTATGCATTTTGAATCAAATAAACAGTTTAATATTACATTCTAAAATCTTTAAATAATTACCATTTTACTATCAAATAAACCATGTAGCATTTGACCTCAAACACAATCAGCAGTTCTAAGTTATCTTTTCACTGTGTGCTACAGGAAATATATAGAAAGATATCCTTGCCTCACGACGACCCAATGTCCAGTAAAGCGCTGTGGTTATTGTCTTCCTGTAGCAGGAAACAGAACAACTTTTCAGAGTGGGAACAAAAAATATTGGGTTTTTTTGGTGCAAATTGGAAAAATTACATATTTCTAAAATAGGATACTTTCTGGTTTCTTGAGACATCCTTCTGTCTGATGATTGTTAATGCTTACAGAATTTACTACTTCAATATATCATATTATGCATTGTCAATATTATCAAGGTCACAAATGTTAGGAGACACTGCAGCATAGCAGTGGCAATGTGCTGAAACATTAGAGACCACAATACGAATATTGTTGCTTTTTAGTGCAGTGACAGTGTGGGCTTATGATAGCCACTACTGATAAAATAACCGAAGCACAGTCCCTGGGCAGCATCTGTGTCGCATATGCTCATAGCCTGTTTCTACAATGATGGGGAAACCATTACAAAACTGTCGATGGATGAAACTTGTTCAAGTTCAGTGATTTAAATAGCCCTACATCACAAACAAGACTGTCTGAAAGGATATTACAGCAAGACAAAAAAACGAGACATGGAAAAAGAGTAAAAGGAAAAAAAAGAAGAAGTTGATCCAATAAAATACCAACAAAAATCAATCTAACTGGTCTGTATTGTCAGGGGTACTTCGCACTAGGCTAGTGGGTAACCTAATCTGGCATCACTCTAAACAAAGTGAAACATTTTCAAAACAAGCTTTGATAGTTTTCTAGGATCATGTACACTTGACTCCAGTAGTGGCCTGGAGGTTAGAGCGGCAGCATTCTGACTAAAAATGTGCCAGTTCTGGACTGACTACAAAAAGCTGAGTGAATACCACTCTTAGCCTCAACAGCTACCATCAAAGTGGAGAGGAGCAAGGCACCAAACCATCAGTTGTTCCATGGGAGCAGCATATTTGCCAACAGAAAGAAAACAAAACGCACGGGTACTGGGCAAGTGTGAATGTAAAACCCTGAGTGGGTGTCAAACTCTCCTGCTTTAAACTGCCTGCTGTTGCTGTGTGTGTGTGTGTGTGTGTGTGTGTGTGTGTGTGTGTGTGTGTGTGTGTGTGTGTGTGTGTGTGTGTGTGTGTGTGTGTGAGAGTGAAATATGTAAAAATATATTCTACATCAACTCGTCTTGTTATGTCAACATTATAAAGTCAGTTGTAATGTATTGAAAAAACAACAACACTGAGCTCTCCTTGGAAATCGGTCTTGGAAAATATACTGTAACCATGAAAGTAAATTCATTATTCATTACATCACCTTGCCTCATTTTTTTTGAATCATTGTGAGAATGGCAGAGGATGTGAGCTGACTACTAATTTACCTTCATTTTGTATTTGAAAGTCACAGCGATTTGTGTTATTACGGCTCTGTCAGGTTGGTGGAGGCGGGATTGATGGGGCCGCTGAGCTGTTCCCGAATGCTCAGATGAGAATAGAGGTTACAGTCTTTTTCTCATCAACACCTGTGACACTTAGATGAGTGGAGGCTTGTAGTTTTGACTGACAACTAAATGCGGGGGTTTGCCACATACTTATATTTGGATAAGAGGCAGCATGTGACTCTAATATCCGGAAAACACTGCAATCCATGAAGCATAGCAAGACATGGTTATAGAGCTGTGTGAAGAGAGGAGATATAAAGGGAGAGGGAGGGGAGAGAAATGCAAGAGGAGTGAAAAGTTAGTGAAAGAGTGTGAAGTCAAGAGGAGCAGAGAAAAAAACTAATGAAAACGGGAGCAAAAAATTGACAGAAAAGAATATAGCATGAGCTTGTAGCACTGTGGTGCATTACTTTATTTGATTACTAGTGGAGGTTTAACAGCAGGCCTCGGCCTAGACAGAAGTCTAGACAGAGGTCTAGACAGAGGCAAACATGTCCAGAAAAAGCAGGAGCAGAGAACGCTCAAGAAACTCTTGTTCTTTGGCAGCAGAGCTTGGCTTCCCAATTGACCCTGATGAAAAGAAGGAGTAAACACAGGTTTTGTCTGTGAGAATTGGGAAGTGATGAAAGGCTCAGCAGTGATTACCAGGTAAGGAAAATGACTGGGGAGCTTGATTTGGTTCAGCTCCACATCGAGAGATTTAGAGTATAGAGATATAAACAGAACAGCATGTCGTTAGCATGGGTGGGGGATATTGCTACTGATGGATAGTAAGCCGTCACACCAAGTTCAATTTGTGTCAAGCATTATTGTGCAATTTGGTGAAAAATTGTGTGCAATTTGTTTTTGAAAGAGTTTCTGAGTAAATACATTTTATTTATGTAACAGGCAGCATTTTTAGTTTCTGTATAGCTTGAACTTGTTATTCTTGAAGTCACTAATAATTGAGAAATTATAAAAATCTTTTTAGTAAAACGTGTTTACTTTTGTCTTTGGTTTGCCTTTGTTTGTTTACGTTATTGCTATCATTTAATATAACCTTTTCAAATGAAAAACTCCATAGCACTTTAATGCAGTTATGTACACCGCCGTTATTAGCGCGCAGCAAATAAAATCAAATCAAATTTATTTGTATAGCCCAATATCACAAATGATACATTTGTCTCAGTGTGCTTTACAGACTGTACAGGTTACGACACCCTCTGTCCTTAGACCCTCGCATCGCACAAGGAAAAACTTCCTAAAAGAAACCCCATAATTAAAGGGGGAAAAATGGAAGAAACCTCAGGGAGAGCAACTGAGGAGGGATCCCTCTCCCAGGACGGACAGACGTGCAATAGATGTCGTGTGTACAGGATAAACAACAGGCTGGAGTAGATCCGGAAATTGGCATCCCTTTGTTCTGAATTGTGAATCGATTTTGGATCGGGAAACTTTTAGAATCGAGAATTGATTTTTGAATCAAGTCGTGACCCCAAGAATCAAAATCGATTTAAAACTTTTGATACCGAAAGATTCACAGCCCCAGCCATGTTGGTCAAAAGTTATGCCAGTTTTCTACAGAGGGTCCAGCATATCCCGACCTTTTCAATGTCCTGTTGTACATCTGTCGTAGCATCTGTTCGTTAACAAAACGCCAAAAAGAGAAACATGCATTAGGACTTGTGAGGAAGACTGGTGGATTATCTGTCCTCTCTTTCCCTCCCCCCCTTATTTATGATGCTGTGACCTCTACCAGACGGTGTAAGAAGACATGTGGTCACCATGATCCTGCTATTCCTTTCTTCACTTTTATCTCTCCCTTTGCCTTTTTCTCAGTCTAGTTCAGTCTTTTTGCATGAGTGCCTGTATAACAGATCCCAGTCCCCTCTAAAGCAGACATCCGTTGGCAGTTTATTTAACTCTGCAGCCCTCCTTCATCAAAACAGACCTCCAGCTGTCATAGTAGACATCCTTCCAGCCACCACACTGAGGGGAGAAGAGGTTCATTCCAACAGAGCTGCTCAGATTCCTCTCCGATACACAAGCCCTCCTAGGAAGTAGGAAGCTGGAGCAAAGGGAGCTTTTCCACTCTCCTGTGGCTCACTGTGCAAAGCCAGTTATTATCGGTAGGAGGAGGTGAGGGAGCACCTTATGAGGCAACAAGGTGCCGGATGAATGCATCTCTTTCTTCCTTTCCTTCAATCTTCTTTTTCCTTGTACCTACCCAACAGTGTAACTCCCTCGCTGTGGTTCTTTCACCTTTTCTCTCCCCATGCCTTCCTCTCTGCTCCTATTTCACAACAGCAGACACCAACACAGGTAATTCTGACTAATGTGACAAATAAACTCTTCTAATCTCAACAAAGCGGCTGTTGCTTTCTCCTGTGCATTCATCTGTGTTAAATCAAAGGTTTTATGCAAATAATGGTTTTTACTGGGTCTTACTTTTCATCCAAATAAGCAGCTATATCAGGTTGTAAGCTGGACAGCTTTGAACTTATTATGTAAACAAGTGTCAGGCTTCATGCTGAAATGCAAACCTTCCCAACATTTACCTGTCAAAAGCAGACTTTTATTTCTAAATGACACCTTTTCCAGCAAAGCAACATGTCCCGTGGAGAGGTTTAATTTAAGTCAGGTGTGTCTGATGAGTGATTCACCTGCTCCGCTATTTGAAACTCCTGTGACCTTAAAGAGCTTAGCACAACATCATCACTTGGCTCTCCACTGTAGAGCCTTACTGTATATGCAAAGCTTTATGCTGTCAGCTGTGCAAACTAGATAAATAATATTGGTAAATGCTGCAATTTGGTAAGCAAAGACGTCAAATGTGTAGGTCTTTGCAGTCTGGTTAATCACATTCCAATTTACATCTTCAAATAAGCTTTATATACCCTATTTTCTTTTTCATTTCTCCAGCTTGTTGGGAAGTTCATGACTGTGTTTTTGGTCTTGCAATAAAGGCATTTAAACATTAACTACAATACATCAGTATAGGGCCTGTCAGAATGTGTGCTGCGTATGGCTGGGAAGCACATTTCCAAAGCACAGCTGTCTTGTAAGCGAGGGTAGGTTCAGTGCTGCAAAAAGACAAAGCGTCACCCTGCAGTATTCATGAACAATTTTTAGACCGGTGGTTCAGAGTGCTCTCCTTTGTACTCGCCAGTCTACATATCCTGACCTACATAACCATGTGTGACAACAAGCAGTCGTCTGTTGAGTGCTGTCTGCTGTCCAAGGGAAAGACTTGTTTTGTCTCACAGCACCATGTACTCGGTTTAATTTGCCGACCAATTGATTCATCGGAATACAGGTGCCCGGTGAAAGCTGCAACTCATGTCAATTCACCCAAATCTCGATTAAACATATTTTCCCAGCTTTTCCAAGTGGTATCTAGCCACGCAGATAGTTATGGTTGTATTTGTCAAGGTTTTGTTGTTCTCAAAGCATTGACAATTTAAAATATTAAACAACTGCATGCCTTTACAAACAGTGTGCTATTCTTTGTAGCAGGAATTGTGTGATTCTTTTTCGAAATGTATATTTTTCAATGATAATACTAAGGCAGTGTATGTTCAAAGTCTTTCAAATTATTCTGTGTGTAAAAAATTAATTAAAATCCTGCATTTTGTGATTACAATATTTCAAACCTAAAAAAGGAATCTGTTCACCGCATGACCAACTGCCATGGAACATGTGAGTGGGCTATAACAGAAGGAGTAATGACATCACCCGTCTCTTGATCCAACACACACTTCAGACTGAATTCAGATTAAAACATTTAGATAAGTAAAATATTGTGGTGACCAAATATGTCAAGTTTTTTTTCATTACTTAATAATGACCCCTTCTTAAAAAAATCCAGTATTGCGTGCATTTGTGCATGTAAACTTATAGCAATCAGTTGATAATTAATATTTCAGCAATGGAAGGAAACAGTATGTAGGTCTAGGTTACTCCTTGCGGGAAAAAAAAACATTAACCCACGCCTCACATACAGTATCAATAATTGTGAGATGGTGTCTTTTAAACACTGTTAGTGGTATACTAATGTCCAGCATTGTTTTCCTGTAATAGAACACTTAAACATTCAATCAAGCCAAATTAGGATAATTCAATTGTGCATAATAGTTTCTCCTCTATCTCCTCTATTTGACATTGTGTAGGCATTGGGCAGTTCTTTATATATGACGCTGCCAGTCATCAGCAGGCATCAGTTTGTGCTCCAGTGGTTCTAGATGATGCCATCAGGAATGGATGTGGTCTAGATACCACACAGGCCTCTCAATACCATGCCAGATGCAGCTTTGCCACCCATGGCACCATCTCAACCTTTTGAAATTTAACGGTTCATGTACGTCAGGGCTGAACCATCTGGCCCTCCATAGAGTTTTTGCATGCAAAAATGACTTTGGAGGTAATGAAATGGACAACCTGAAAATATACATTTTTTGTTCACATTTATTTGCTGACATTTGATCAGTTGCACCATAAACAATATGTATGTATTTATGTATGTATGTATGTATGTGCACTGTGTTCGTAGTGTGTCATATTGTTGATTTTGAAGTATCTGTCCACCAATTTCCATTGGTTGTCCATCATTTTCCGAAGGCTAAAAGAGATCTAATATCTGTGTTCCGAGAAGTAACTTGTTGTCACTGAAGTTATCTTGTTATAGAGAACCGATCTAGGTTAACTGTTGTTCAACTAGCCTCATCCTGATAATGCACTTTTGCATAACATCTTTCTTTCATGACTTTCTAAGAAGCTGAAACATGATATTGGGATTTCAAGTCCAACATAAATTAGGGTTTTCTGATCTACCACAAAGTTTGTTCTTCAAAACCGCACAACAGACCTTCCCAGATGTTTTGCGGCAGAATACTAAAGTCCCGCTGCAGCATTTCTAGTCTCTTTTAAATAAACGTATATTCCAGTTTTTTGGGAATATGTTTGTCCAAAAATGTACATGAAAGATGATTATGTCTCATTAGCCCATGTGGGCTGGACACCTTTGCTGCATGAGGCTGGAGCGAAGTAAATTGATTAATTCATCAAACACTTAATCTGCGTAGTTGATCAATACATTGATAAATCAATCAAGATTTAAACATGATTTTCAAAAAACAAGATAAGCCATTGGACCTAACTAATATGCCTGTGGTCATATATCCTTTGATGTACAATGTGACACCTTTATTGTAAATTGGTGTCAGGCACATTGTGTCACACAGAGAGCAGATCTGAGACAGCACTGTCACTGTCCTTCTGCCACTCAACTGACACTTGAAAACACCGTGTTCAGATGTGCACTGGGCTGTGATCTGAGCTGTAACACTAGCCCAGATGCACAACACACGCACAGTTACACACTCACTCACACACACACACACGCGCGCGCGTCACTCGCTGTGATAGTCTGGGTGGTCCAGGGGAAGAGACGGACAAAGAGAGGAAGAAAAAGAGCATTATATCTGAAGGGGGAAGCATTAGAAGGGCATCTCTTATGTTTTCCATTAAGGTAACAGAGATTTGATGGCAGGAATGTTGGACCGGATAAGAACAGAAAGAGAAATAAATGGAAATGAAACGCTTTTTTTCCCCCTTGATAAACTAAGGCTGGCATGATTTCACGGTGACTCCAAACGCTCATCTTGTAGCAGTGCTTCAGTGTTAGGTTAGCTTTCTATATAAAGTTGCAGTTCTGCTCCATACAGAACCCAAAATAAATATAATGTGGAGTGTCTTGTAATTTAATATATGTGTGCAGTGACATGAAGAAAGACAGACATAAGCGTGTACAATTGTTGAGCCAAATTGAGAATCCTTAAACATAATTCCCTGCTGATGGTTAAGTAAATGTCAGATAGCATTCAAACAAATCAAACACCCTAGCCAGGGAGTCTTTGTGTTATGTGGCACACATCTCTGGGGAGTGCCTGTTATTTACACCCTCTCATCCTGTCTAGGTTGGTGCTGTGCGGATGCATCACATTCTCACTTTGTTGTAGATCAGCTTTAGACTGCTTTAACTGTCAGCTGCAACCCCTTTAAATCCCTCAAGGCCCATTCTATGCACTAGCCATTAGCCGAGGAAAAGGCCTCTGTATGTCGCCCAGCTTATTTAGCAACTCTTTGTTTGTTTTTCCCTTGCTGATTCCCATTTGATCGTTTCATTCCTCACTCATTGATGCGGACTGCGTATTACTTTTTCGCTAGTGTTTCAGTGATAAGTTTTGAGAATAGTTTGAGGTGGGGGGCCGAGTTGAAAGCTCTAAGGATGGTCTAATCACATGCAGGCATGCTGTCAGAGGCTTTAATCGTCTTTGTCAGCCATGTCTCTGAGTTCAGAGAGGGGCCGGCGTCCCTGCATGATACTCACTACTGTGTTCATACTGGAGATACATAAACTTTGAAAACAAAGGATGGAAGGCAGAGGCACAGGGCTTTGATCTGACTAAAAGCTGCCAGTTGCCGTTGCTGTACATTCTATAACAAACAAAAGTTTGGTCGGACCAAGACTGAGTCTTTGAAAAGGTGCCAAGAGGCAAAGGTCTCACAGACTTTCATTGTGGTCAATTGATTCTCAAGACTAAAGTCTTCAGCCATCCAAGTGAAGCATTATTGTGGGGAAAGCATTCTTTGTGAGCCAACATAACTTCACTACAGCTGACAACATTAGAACATGTACAAAATAACTTTCACCTCAAACACAATGTTGTGCTTAAACCATCTTAAACATCTAAACCTTTTACGAATGCATTTCTTAGCTTAGTTAATGGATTTTAAAATAGTTTATTCCGTGTAAAAAGTAGGACAAAAGGAATACTTAATACTTGAGAAAATCAAAATGACCAAATTTGACATTTTTGAACATGTAATAATAATATTAATATTACTAATAATGGTAATAATATTTCTACAATATTAGTCATTTCAATAGTTTATTGAAATGATGAAGCATATTCGTTCTGTTTTTTTTAAAGTAGCAAACGCTGGTTTTGTAGAATAATACAAATTTAGATCCACAATAAAATCAATTGATCATTGTCTAGTGTTGATCATTGTCTAGTGTTGATACAGGTGCGTATTTCTCTACCTAACTGGAGACAGCAGCGCTGATGCTGAGAAATACCACAAACAGACAGAACTCCTGGCACTGAATCACATAATTGCTTGGAAATTTAATTTATGTTCTTTTGTTCATCTTCATCTTATGTTCATTTATTTTCTTTACAAAGAAAGTAAATATGGCAGATAAAGAGCACAAGCTATTAAGGTAAAGTAAATTATTTGCTTCTCTAATTTCTTTTTCCTATCTTGAGATTTATCATGCAGCAAAAGTAATTGGTGAGTGTGGGGGTGCATGTCTGTGTTCACATTGCCGCATACTTATACGAGAGAAACTCAACACTGTACATTTACTGCCTATTGGGTTGCATTGACCTCAGACTGGACTCCAGGAGATGTTGATGATACTACATACAAACTTTACTTACTCTGCTTTAAGCCCTAACCTGATCATGACTTTGCAAAGATAACACTCCCACAAGCTTCCATTTTCAAATAATGTTTAAATATAGCAAAGAGGTAGCTCAGGATATATCCCAAAGAACACTGTCAAAATGACATTGTGGTATAGCTCAGTTAATGATGGCAAAGCTAATTGATATTAGAGCAAGGATCAATGGTGTAGCTCTGCCAAAGGAGAACAGCTTCAATAGTAAGAAGCTCGTCCCCAAGGTCATATTCTGTTACTATATTATTGACCTTCCTGTTCCCTCCTGACATTCTGTCCAAATCACATCCTGTTGTCATCATACAGCCATTTAGGTATCTGTCTTCTCTTTCAACCAATACATCCTCTCAGTCATGGCCTCTGTGGCAAGTTATCAAAGTCTAACAATAAATTCTCTTGAGCATTAAAATAACGACGCCAGGTAATATGTTGAGAAACAAATGAAAATCCTCAGTATGTCCACAGTTTTACAAAAAATAATAATGTAGGTGTTCAATGTGGTTTTTGGTGTCTTGCTTTTAACATTTAATTAACATCTGTTTGCTTGTTTATGTGAACACATATACACAATTCTAAATATAATTAAGGAACCATATTTGGTAATGAACCAGCTCATGGCTGTATAAATAAGATAAAGAATATGACTAATACTCTGGAACATCCAAAGAAATAAAGAAATAAACTGTATCCAATTTTTAATAGAAACACCACAATGAGAAATGCACCAGTAACAAATTAGTTAAATAGAACTGGTTTAAAAGTCCAGGAGGCATTTAGTGAAAGGTTCCTCTTACCTGTTGAGTGTCTTACACAGCAGACATTTGATATTTATGAATTGATTCAGCAGTGTCAGTGAGTCCTGCACTTTGCCAGGGGCACTAATCGTTGTGATGGGATTCACATGTCTACTTCATGTTAAGTTTTCCGTGTTGCTTATTGACCTTTTCATCTCGCAATTTTCCCCTCACTGATGTGAGCTGGCTCCTTCACAGAAGCTGTCTTGAGCCATTATTTTTCTGCTTTCTATTCTGCTTCCGGTGGAATACTTAACACACAGTTTCCCTTCGAGGTGACTGCCATAGGCTCGAATGTGAAAGGGAATTAGCAGTCTGAGGAGCTGGATGCAGTCACATGCTTCTTGAATAGCAGAATGTGAAAAACACATCTTAATTGCTGCGTTTGTGTATTCATTTTGTACTTGTGCTCGATCGATTTTTGCAATAATAATTGTCAAATTTCCTCAAAAGCATACACTATTATATATATATATATATATATATATATATATATATATATACAAACAGTTTCCGAGTTGATACAAGCTATCGAATGGCTTTCTTTCAATACAGTCTAAATGCACATTTACATAGAGTATCACAAAAGCTCTTATCACCATGGCTCATTCATAGTGACATGCACTATTATAATGTTATGTTATTTAGGCATGCGACGTTGTTTGCCATAATTGCGTGTGCCATTTTTTCTTCTTCTATTAGATGAAAAGCCATTCTCTTAAACACCCACTCAGACACTGTGGCCAGAGATACCTACTGTGTTTCTGGGCGCTTTTTTTCCGGCATCAAATCAAAGTCGTCACTGCATGATTGTTCCTGTTGTGAGATGTACGTTCATATTTCCAACCTCAGCACCTCTCACATCTCTTTTTACTGAACCATACACACACGCTCCCTTTCACACAGTCAAACACGCACGCACACAAGCACGTTTTCAATTTGCCTACCTTCTTGAACACATACCAAAAATGAAAGGAGAACCCTTGTCCTTTAACTGGAATATGATGAATACCTTCTCTTCTTCGTGTTGAAAATATCTTCTTTCCATTTGCCCTTTTAGCCAGCTCAATACCGAGCAGTACTTGATTAAATCCCATTAGCACAGCTATTTGCATCAAGGACCTTGTTTAAAATCCAAAAATATCATTTTCTTATGTAGTGTTACTTAGTAAGCTCTAACTCAGTTTGCCTGAGACTAAAAAGTAAATGAATAGTGGACTACAGTATACACCAGAACTGTATTCAAATTCATCCTTTAGGTATAAATGACATTGTCATGATAATTATCACATTTGTTTCTACTGCATGCATTTCATTGATGCATGTTGTCATGTAATGCGTGTCATGTATTGACATTTTAAAAAATGGACTTCTTTATTAGGTGTTTTAGCTCAGGCTTGGTCCCATCATGTACTTGTTTCTGCTCTCTACCTACCACACAGTCTACTATACCATCAATATTTCACACTCTTTCACAGTTTCCAAGTTGTGTGATCTGCAAAGTTCAGAGAGACTAATTGAAGGCGACTGACACGTACAAGAGGACAAGCTGCTATTTTTGTTAAGCCATGCTGTAGGTTTAATGGAAGCTCCTACCACTAGGCCAAATGAAACAGTGCAGTACGAAGCAGCTGCAGTCCTAGAAATGGTGTTTTTAAGAGAACACCTCTGCTATCTTTTTAATTAATATCTGCCTTGAGGCGACGAGTTAGATACAAACAGAAAAAAACCTTGGTGTATACCAATGGCCTGCAAAATCCAGTATTGGGTAAAACATTTCTTCTGTGGACAAAATTACATTTTATTTGGTTGAGTCTTCTTCAAATCTTCCCACAAATAATGTATCTTGATGTATTTGAAGTGAGTTCTTTTTGGCACTACAATGTTGTACACATAAAGCACTAATATACCATCCCAGTTGATTTTGAAAATCTAAGTGTATTGAGATGGATGTATTAAGATTATTTTTTTTTTTTTAAAGGTTTCCTAACATTGAATCTCGTCAGTACCAGCAAAAAATATCCACTGGCAAGTTATGGGAACTTTATGTGTAATTAGGATGTGATCGTCCTGAATGAGCATTTAGAAAGACTGCAGTCTGGGCAATTACTAACTTTAAGAGACAGCTGATTGATGCGTGGAATCACAAGAGCATACAACCATACGTACTTCTGCAATTAAACAGTGATGATGGAATAGTTTCCTGCGATAAATGTAATGGTGTATCATTAGCTTCCATGGTCTGTCATTTTGTATTGGAAAACACTGAAAAAGGCCATTAAAAACTCATTCCAAAGCACTAACACTTAAAGCACAAGTCAGCTTCAAAAAGTTTGTTCACTATTCTTCTTGGGGAACTAAAGACCATGAGGGAGGTCACATCAGCCACTGCCAGTGTATATTCCACTCTGAGCATCTAATACCTAATAGCCATTAATTACACACAGATTTCAGCGAGCATACAGTATATCTCTCTAACCACAGGCCAGTGTTGAAGAGACTTCAAATTGGCCTCTGAATGCAAATCTAGCTGACGGGCAGAGTGCAACATCTTATCTGAGAAGCATTAGTACACATCATTTCAAGCACCAATTTATTTGCCTCTGAGCAATTAGAATAAATCTTTTGTGTGGCAAAAATGTGAACATTTTACGTGTATGTGTATGCTTGGGTACGAGGTGACTGCATATGCGCATTTAAAAACAATTGAAAAAGCCAATTTTTATCTTATCCAAAGTAAGCCGGCACTGTGAAAGTAAACAGTGCAATCCTATTCGACAAGGCAAAATTGGCAGTAGATGCTTGAGAGAACAAAAATATCCGGTGCTCGAGGTTAGCTCTTGGGAGGAGAGAAATTAAATCAAAGCCATGACTAGCCATTCCTTAACCAACTCATACAAGGACAAGAGCAAACATTATTAGTAATTGCTTTTTTATTCGATCTTTTCATCTTTTTTTTCAGATAGATCACAATGAACACAGCCTTTAGACAATAGCAGTTGAAATAATCCATACAAATGAATGTCTCTGGTCTTTTCACCAGTTGCCCATTGTAGCGTGGAGCCCTATGCTATCAGTGTGGGCTTGAGAGTGAGGGGACGACACTGACAAACATTGGGTGCTTGTTTTAACTAACCAAAATAGCATGTTGTCTCTACGTGTGTGAAGCAGTGGCTGACTGAGTCTGTGTGCACCTGCATCAGTGAGTCAGAGACCAGAGGCGGTTAGCCACATTCAACAAGGCCCTGTCCTAATCACTTGATAAAACCAACAGTCTCAAGTGTGCAAAACCAAACCACTCTAGATTTGAGTAATGCACTGCCAACAGTGTGTAATTAGACAATAATGAGAGGCATTGCATTATGCTCAATCTCCAACTATGTGTTGACCTCAGCAGCACACTCTGCTCTAATAGACAGCATATAGCATCGAGAGGGGCCATGGCTTTAACAAATACCTTCCACCTACTTGACCCAGCTCATTCCCTGTCCACAGTGTGTGAGTGTACAGACAGTGGCCAGGCCAAGGGAACACCATCCAAGGGGACAGCACTTTAAATGTGCCTGTGTGACAGTGACTGTTTGTGGCAGCCAGACTGAGCAACAGGCAGAATCCTGGGGTGACCTCTGCACTTTGTTTTAATTAATGCAGACATAAAATAGATGCCACAGGAATATAGGTTTTGTGTGAGTTGGAATTGAATCTATAGTACACAGGTAACAAATATTAAATGATAAGAAAGGAATTGCGTTGTCAACAATGAGGGGCATGAAAACGAATCAAGCACATGCACACAAACACAGAGTACAAAATGCTTGATCCAACATGAAGACTGAGAACAATGAGATACAACCATGAAGACAGGTGTGGATGTGTCACATTTGTCTGGGTAGTGTTTTGCCCTCTCGTTCAGCCTCTCTTTTCAGCCACTGCATTTAAATAAAAGGCAGTGTGCTGCTGAAGTGCCCGAGTGTTTGTGTGTGCATGTGCACACGTGTAACAGCATTTTTGTCAGGATCACAGTAGCAGTGCGCATTTTGAACAGCATATTTAACTGTTTTTATTATGTGAATGTCAGGCTTGCTTGATGTATCCAGATATTTGTGAGAGATAACAAATAAAATCTCATTTAAAAATAACCATAAATATTTTTCCTCCTCTGTCAAAAATCATCCAAGCCTCCTCTAAAAACAGCCTCTGCCATCTCCCAGGAAAAGAGCAAGGGTAAACTGAAACCAAATACTTTACAGACGAAAGAGAGGAGAAAAGCTAACAGTTTCTTTGCTCCTCAGAGGCGAGAAAGCAAACAGCTGAAGAGGAGGAAAGTAAGCAAATGAATAGTAAAAAAAAAGATGGCAAGTAGGCAAACGATACAGAAGAATAGCACAATGACAGGAGAATGTCCAAACATGTAGCTCGATTAAGAAAAAAGAAGCAAGAACAGAAATACCAAAATACTCAGATGTGATATGTCTGCAGGAAAAAACGTGTTATATCTGCTGTCAAGATTCCAACAAGGCTCAGAAACACTTTACAGTAAACACCCCAGGAGCCATATGAAAGCAAGTCACTGTTCCCTCTCACAGCTGCATCTTACATAGATTTGGTGATTGTAGTCATATTTTCCAAAAACACATCTAGTCTTATAGCCTACTGTTCTGCTTATTCTACTGTCAGAGTACATTAGAAAAAGCACCTCCCTTAATTCAGAGAGTGGCCGAAATGTGCCAAAATTTTCAAAAATAAATGTCTGTATAGTTGTTGTTTTTTAAGAAAGCCTGAATGTGAAGACACTTGGTTATATAAACCATGTACCTAAACAGCTAAGACATCAAATCCAAAGTAACTTCAGATAGAATTTCAGATGTCACGTTTCTCTGCAAAGTATGAGAATTCTAACATGTATCGAGAAGGAGTACATACATAAACAACACAGACTGCTGATAAAGAACCTCTTCGAGTCCTTAATAGAAAATGCACATTCTGGTGGACCAGGGCTTTATAAGCAGTCACAAGCTCCACAGATACAACAAGCTCTCCGCAGAGACAGTAAGGCAGTTTTATGATCACCAAGGAAACCACTCCACTTTCCATATGGCAGGTTTCTTTTTTGGAAAGAAAGTAAAAAGATAATGAACACAAGATACGCATACTAGATATTGTTAAAGAAAATAGCTGCCCTGTAAAAATCTGCTCAGCAAAAATATTCAAACTGTTATCTTGTGGTTGTTGCTTTTTGTTGTTGGTATGAATTGTATTCTTGATCAGCTGGCTCATTAAGCTTTTAACAGTTATTGTATTTGGTCCAGCTGGACCTTCGGGTAAAAAGAGGCGACATCTCAAAAGCACTGAAGCCAGCCTGCAAAGACGCAGAATAGAGAGGAAATAAAACATCAACGAAAACCCAAACTAAAGCAAACTCACAGAGTTCGACAGCTACCAAGGCAACTTTTGCCAAATACAATATAAGCCCATGTATATTGCAACACAACTATATATTAATTTAATAAAATACACAATATAGCTTTTGTACACATAACAATTTGGCTCAAATGCACAGAAATTGCAGTAAAATCAATAAAAATATGTCAGTTTTTCGATGTAAACACATCTAAATTGGATACATTTACACATATAATGATATTATGTATAGTGATAATGTGAAGGGACATTTTCTTGTTTATTTATATTTTTGGATATTTGTTTTCGAAACAATGGCAGTGTCCTTTGCAGTTCTTTGAGTTAATATCCCGCACTTTAACTCGAGGACACTTTTTGCTGAGATTCCTCATTTCTTTTTTTCTTATAAAATGTATAAATATTTTGTTAATATTTGGACACTATACATGGATTGATACATATAGTCATCTATATAATCATATAGATATCATCTTTTCACAGTTAAGGAAAAAATGTCCCTTTTTATACAACTTGTGAGTGCCTTTCGGCATAATCACACACACATGATAAATCACTGTACACAAGGGACTGAAAGCTGATGATGTTCATGTATAAGACAATTACACAGATGGCCAGTTGTGTGTAAGCATTAGTGTGTGTGTGTGTGTGTGTGTGTGTATAGGCATCAGTGCATGTGTATGCGCAAAGTGTAGTGCACATGTGTAAAATGTGTGTACAATTGGTGCATGCAATTACACCAGTCAGCAACATGAATGTTTAAATAGAGGCGTGAGACAGACACAGCTTACACATGTGACTACAAATAACAGGTGAAACATGGTTACACTGTTAATTATTCTCCTTCAGCGTAGCAATTAAGCCCCTCCGTCCCCAAGTCCATAACCAACCCCTGCGATTACACACCTGATTAACCAATCTCTTCATTTTCAGATACAGGATCCATCACACATTAAACACCTATATTAAAGTCAAGAAAGATACGGTTGTTTTGTGTATTTCGGTCTTTCACTGTCCCAAATAGATCAAAATTAGTTTCACTGTTTCATCAACGATTGTCATGTCTGACCATAAATAGTCCTTTTTCATTCAGTTTCTATGGCCATCACACATAACATAAATCCACCTACACACACTTAGATATGTAGGCTTCCACAAGAGACCATGAACAACACACTTATGAGCTGGTGGGCACTTAGATAATAGCTTGCGAGGTGCCAGAGGCATAAGCCTCTGCAATTTCCTTAAGAATCCAAAACAAAAAGAGTTTATAAATTCAGCAGAATTCAGTTACCCAGTTCCTTTTTGTGGTAGGGATCTTAGCACCAAAACTGGTGCCAAATGAATAAATGTTCCCATTGTCAGTCCAATGTCGGTATTTTCATCAACAAATACAGTGAAAAAGCTCCTGTCATAAGAGCCATTTAACCTCTTGATTTGTTTTGGTGACAGTTTTGGCATTAGAGTTTTTTGAAAATCATTGTATTCCTCGCTCTACCTCCATACTTCTTTTTGTTGCAGTCCTTTGTGTCACTTCCTGAGTGTGCCAGTGGCCTCACTTCCTCTGCAGTCCTGCAATAGTTTGTCGATGTCTCTCACCACCTGGTCAGCGTCCATTCTTTCACGGTTCGCGTCGGGCTCCACCTGCTCCAGAACGCACTCCATTTCCCCTGTTGCCTCTTGGCTGATCCTGGAGCGGGCCTCTGCAAGCACCTTGGCCACTGGGTCTGTGGGAGGCAATGGTGGGTAGACCCCCTGGTCTCTGCTTTGTTTGGTTGGTGACAGGTACTGACCATCAGGAGGCCCGTAGTGGCCAGAGCAGGTGGCAGGAGGTGGTTTGCCTTCAGCTCCGTCAGCTGGGCTTTTGACTGAAGAGCAGGGAGACATGGTTGAGCAGCCCTTGGTAGGACTACCAGAGGCTGAGGGAACCTCCTGGAGCAGTGGACTGAGGGCACGTTTTGCCTTTAAGTAGGGCTTGACATTGGCGACTAGGATGGTGTGGTCACGCCTCTCTTTTCCAAATGTACAGAACGTCTTCTTGCCATTGGGGTTGACCGTCTCGTAGGTCTCTGTCTCGGGCACAGTCTCCATCCCCGCTGGCACGAACATATTGTTGCGGTAGTCGACTCCCTCTGCCTGGTTTCCTCCAGCAGGGAACTGGGGCATCCAGCAGCGGTCAGAATGGCCCAGTACTCTGCACTCCTCTGTACAATTCACGCAATCCTCATCTGGAGATAGAAAGAAGGGGAGAGGATGGATGGAGAAGAAAGTGATACTTATGTTAGTAATGTGCATATAATTAGGAAAAGCCACACAGCGAGAGGGTAATATAATCATAACAACAATATAAAACTGAACTGTACAAAGAGTGGGAGCCTAAAGTTAAGAGAAGTAGAGCCAAACCTAATGAGAAAAAGGAAGAGCAAGCTCAGGATGTCCCATTCCAACCACACATGTTTGCATGCACATGTGCACACACCTTTCCAAGGGACTGGGGGACACCTGCTAGCATTTTCCAAAGCTCTGATCAAGGGGATGGCAGAGCATACAGAAGGGTTGGGGAGGGAGCGAGAGAAAAACAACAACAGTTGAGGTTTGGCAAAGGCATAGTGCCGTTATCATAAATTCATGTCAGTGGGCTTTGAAGCCCTCCCTAGACAGAGAGGCAGTGCCAAATGGCTTGTGCTTCCTGTCTGTGTGTTTGTGCCTGTTTATTTGTGTGCTCCTTGTTCTTGTTGTGTGCATGTGCACGTGTGTATATGTGCGAGTGTGTTCTCCCCTCTTTCATCTCTATTCAGAGGGATGCACACTCTGGCTGATTATGGGAGTGTTCATGCCTGTGTCAAACAGATCCAGAACTTGCTTGAAAAAAAATAAAAAGAGGAGCCCATTTTTTTCTCCTCTTGGGCGTGAAGTGAAAAATAGAGAAAAGAAATGGAGCATCTGTTGTCCCATAAATGGAATTTTTCCATTGGCTGGGTGGGATGAAAATAAGAGAACACAAAAAGATGGCATCCTAACATTGGGACTATACGAATTAAATTGGTACGAGTAGACACTTGTTTGTCATCCTCATTCACACATGAGATATTACATGGAATGTACAGTGAGTGGACAGCTACAACTAACCAAAGAAAAGTTATTGAAACACTGATTGTGTATCATGGTTGGCACTGTTGTAGTGCGTGCAAACAGATTTCAGTATGCTTGCCTTCCATTTCATTATTCCACAAGTGTAAACAAAACAAGTTACAGGCTAGACAAACCCGAGAATGGAATAAACCTCCAACATTTAACACTTTTCCCCAGTAAAATCCAAAGGTTGCTTGCATAGGCTTCTAAACAAATGCAGCAGCTCAGGTCAATTTGCATATTGGTTTTGAGATATGCAATGCAGCTCTGCCTGTTTGGGGAGCCAAACAGTGCAGACAAACACCACACTTCCAATGTCTTATAGCAACGCAACAATTACTCGTTTGCTAAAATACACTTTTTGGAGAAAAACAAACTGCAACAGAACTGAGGCAGCTTTCTTTGTTAAGAGGAATTAGGCAAGTCTATTCATAGCAGCTTAATTTCAGCATTGTTGATGTTTGTATAGCCCAATGGTCACTAGCACATGTGGCCGAGAGCAATATTTGAGCTAAAACATAACCATAGAAGTAGCAATTCCATGCTTGTGTAATTAACAGTAAACAGCTCATTGTCACCTTTCACCTCCCCTGCTGAAAGTTGATGATTTAAACCTAGATTCCTAATGATGAATGTTTGTCCTCGTATAGTGAGTGTGAGTTCAAAACCACACTTTAAATCACGGTAATGCGTCTTCCTCTAACAAGCCTGTTGTGGTTTGAAGTCTGAAAGTCAGCAGGTGCAATTGTGAAGGGTATGTTAATGGAAGGATTGAAAATGTCCTCTTAGGCTTTGTATAAAGGTAACATTTAAAGGAGTAAGAACGAGGCTACCTAATTATGCATGTCCACCGTAATTCTCAACTAAATGTGAGATGACAACTACATGACTGTGAGGAGCTGTAAAGCCACCCCATCGACTCCATTATGCAATGCATGGAACTTTACAGTATGGCGAGTGTGCTGCTGTAAAGACCACAAACTTGGGACTAGTATAATCTTTCATTGATGCAAATGAGCGAGCAGAGTGGATGTGCTTGAGTGCACTTGGCTAGGCTGTCTTTGCTGTGTTGCGGGTCAGCAACCTAGATTCCTGAGAGACTGCCCTGCTAAGCTGGAGCAATGAGCTTAACACTTCACAAATGTTTGAGGAAGCCACACAGTGCTGGCAAAGAGAGCCTGACATTTCCCATGTCGAAGCAGTCATCTGAAGAGAAAATAAGGTGAGCTGGAAAGCGGAGGCTAGACCACTTTGAGATGGACTACATTTAAATGGTGTGGGGGTGAAATAATTCATCTGCACACACTGAGAAGCTCGTGCGTGTGTGAGGCTGTGTTTGCACACGAGTGAGTCGAGATTTGAGTGGGAAAATACAAACAACATGTCAAAGCACAAAAGATCGATGATTTGGATGAAAGCTTGTACATAAATAATACAAACCTGAATACACTTTCCAACCAGAACATGCCATTACTGTAATCCATCACCTGGCCACAAAATATAGAGCATATGTGTAACCAAGCTTAACAGCTAGAAAAAAAAACTGCCTTTCACACACCCAGCTTGTATGCTTTGCAGACACACACAATTAACTTGGCCCCTACAACGTCTTCATGCTCTCAGAGGTGATTGTCCATTCACCGAGTGCATATTAAAGCATAACTAATTCATGCAGACATATTTCCCCTTTTTTCTTTTGTTGGGAGGAAACCTCTGATAGATTATTTATGTCTCAGCTGCACGTTCAACCTTGGGGCGTTCTCATATCTATGGTTAACAATGTGACATATGAGAGCAAGGCTGACATTCATCTCCCTCCCTCCCTCTCTCTTCAGCATGGCTCCACCAGCTTTCTGGGATGGGCTATGGAATCCTCCACCAAGGACATATTTGCATGTGATGATTTGGCTACCAGGGGCGTGCTCTGTTGCTCCCTCTCCAGTTTTCTTTCTCAGCTCTGTGTATGGTCCAAGATAAATTACACTGATGGATACACTCAAACACGCAATCATTTGTCACACTTTGATTCACCGCTCAGTCAATGATTTGATATGGTACAATGATGAAGCACACTTATAATCAGGTTTATTCAATTTATTGCAATAAATCACAAAGAAAAAGAATGATATTACTGATTATCAACTATTACCATATTATCTTTACTATGACTTTCTTAATCACTTAAGACCTGCTAATACGGCCTACTCATTTTTCTGTTTAATGTTGATATCCGGTTCGTAGATGTCCTCAATTTATCAAGGGATTCTACGACATAATTTTTCAGTATTTGTTGTAAAATCAAAGCCTTAAGATGGCTTGAACCTCAAGATATAAATCTGTGTTTACAACAGGCATGCAGTATTTTTGTATATTTTAGTGTTTACTCAAGTTTGCAATCTTGGGCAGTGATATTGTATGGCTAAAGAAAAAGAATAGTCCTTAAATCTCATCTTACAAACGAGGCTTGAAAAGGACAGAACATCTTGAATGAAAACAAGAGGCGACGACCCAATGATATGCAGCAAGAATATGTAGATTACTCAGTATAAAGCGTGGCCAAAACATCTTAGACATCAGAGAGAAAAGAAGAGACAAGATTCATCTTCATTTACAAGGAAAGTTTCACTGAAACACTCATCAAATTGCCCGGTCAGGAAGGCAGACACAGTTGATGTTTGTCTTTGCAGCTCTATTGTAGACACTTGACCTGAATCCCTGATTGAATTCAGATATTTATTACACCTCTATTGGCAACAAAAAAGTTTAATTAACTCTGCACACTCTTTTGTACTTGTGGTTTCTTTTTTAACAGCGAGCAGCCAGAGCTATCTTACTACCTCTGGCAGGGTTAATTGCCTTGCTTTAGGGCAGAATAGCAAGACTGGGTAACAATGAGTTAGATAGGACAGTTATGTAGCTGGCAGTTATCTTTACTCCTAAGAATACATGAAACAGATATTAAAGTAGCTAAGCTGCTCTAAGAAATATGTGAGCAGTAGCAAAAGGACACATGGTGTCAAAGAAATCTTTACTAAGTCAGAAAAACCCTTAATTCAGCGGCATTGCAAAAAGAAGGAGAAGAAGTAAATGATCCGGCTCCACTGTGTTATTTGTCAACATCAGATACTGCCGCGGATGGTAGCGGCTACCAGGGTGAGATAGGCCAGTGAGAGCTTAAGATAGAAGGATTTGTTAATTACTTTCTGACCCAATGAGGTGCCTTATCTAAAATGCAAAAATCCGTCCCTAACATGTATCTCTTTAAAGTGACTGAGATATTTGTAGAGGCAGTTCTTGCAGAATAAATTATGAATACTTTGAATAAATAAATTCAATAAAGAATTCCCTTTAAAAGCAGAATAGAGAATCTAAAATATAGTGTGTAATGGCAGCCCAGTGTTTTCAAAACAACAGAGAACTACATCTAGAGTGCATTGAAATTGTCCTGTTAAGTATCTGTAAGCATTGCAATGCATTGGTAATTTATAACTATATACTGTATTCTTTTTCTTTTGTTAAAAAAAGTTCACAATGTCATCCTCTCTGATTTCTGTTGATGCTGAGCTTTAGCATCTAGAGCACTGAGCCTTTGTTGAGTAGTTGGTGGATTTACAAGAACAGGAATGTATTATTGGAATCTCATTTTTCATCCTACCCTTTTTTAATACTCCTTGAGGAGCACCACGCAAGTGCAGATGCAACAAAAAAGTGTGCAACAGAGAATTGAGGATGTTGACGTATACCGATACGGACTAAAACACCCACACACAAAATCCACTTGATATGATTCACAACACAGTGTCCACTGTAAAAGGTCAGGATGGAATGAAGTTGATATTAAAAAACTTCAATAACCCAAAGGGCTAAATGCTGAAGGGAAAACAAAACGTACTACAGTTAAGCCCAGTGGAGTACTAAATTGTATGTTCTGATGCCATTTAGGTAGCAACCATATATTTGTTATGACCATCTTATATCATGAGAGTATCAGAATCATGAAAAGCTCCCATAGCCATCTCAGCATCACAGCAACGGTGAAGGTGAGTCTTCTACTGAGCCATAAAATGCCTCTCATCTCTTTCCAAATTAAAGTAAAAATTCCAAAAAAAAAAACACCTCTCTGTTCTACTTCCAGAAAAAGCATTTTAGTAAATCAAACTTAATTAACGACCATTAGGGCCAACGCAAGGGCCATGTGAAATAAATCACACACACACACAGGTGGGCAAGAAGGCACAAGGCTTTCTCTCAACACAGATAATTAAAAGGTAACTGGTCACCATTCCTGGAATCCGGAGTTGTTTTTTCTCCTCCTCCTCGATTAAATCTTTCAAACTTTCAGGGTGGAAGCTTTCAGTATGGTGCATGAAGGATGTGCACCTAAACCTGGGAGTGTAAAAATGTGCCTGTGTATCAGTGTGTGTCATAAAGCATGGTGTGATTTCCCTAAACACCCTTTTCTCCCTCCAGACGCCTGCCCCCCTGGCCCTACATGCCCATCCCTCCTCGCTTTATTACCCAGCCCTGTGATTAATGTCCCTCTGTCACAGACTGTGGTTCCTGTGGTGGGAGGGAGAGAGAAACCAAGAGAGAGCTGTACACACACAGGTCATTGCTAGCAAAGCAGCAAGCTGGACACACAGCTTGCTGCTTTGCTAGTGTGGTGGAGTGTTCAGTAAGTTCAAGAAGACGTGTGCAGGAAAGTGCAAAGCTACAAACACATAACAATTTAGCATCCACCACAGTGGTGGTAAATTATTTTACCATCATGCACACCTGGCTTGTCATTAGACAGCGCTATGAGCTCCTAAAGTCGCCTGTGAGAATTGAGAATGATCCAAGGTAATGTGTGTGTGTACTTGTGTGTCGAGGTTGTGTTGTGATGAATATCCCCCAACCCACCCAAGGTGGACAGGAGGAAAGGCAGCTGACAAATTGCGCAGAGCATCTGTGACAGACCATGACTGCACCTGTTCACCTGAGGGAGTGCACAGTGTGTGTGCATGTGAGTGTGTTATTGTGTTTTTAATCTCCTCGCCTACTGCTATCTAGCCCAGCTGATCCATGCAACCCCCCCCCCCTCTCCCTGCATTCTCAGCCAATCATGGTGACTAAATATTTGAACTGCACAGATGAGAGAGTCTCCACTCTGACTAAGCCTAATGTTTGGTAAATATCTTATGACTTCTCACGTCTCTAGTCTGCCAAAAAAACCTCTGGTCCGAGTGAACAGTCGGAAATTTAAAATGTTGTTTTCTGGTGAACTGGAGGGCCGATTTGTCCTGGGGCTTATCAACACAAAAATACTATCAATGAATATGGTAGTCCCTGTTGAAGTAGATCATATGGTTGTATTCTTTGAAGTTCTGGAAATTACCATAAAATAACTGCTGTTTTATCATGACACTCTGCTCTGTTATTTATTCTGCTGGGAATTTGGTTTAACCATGACACAGACACAAATAAATTAAAATGCTATATTTTCCATCCCCTTCAGATATAGAGAAAGTTATTTTATATACCTTTCTACTTACACAGCATTGTTGTGGTGAAATTGAGAATATTACTCCAGTGTATTACTGAATCTGATATTGTTATGATTCTAGAGCAGAGCGGTGATGGGAAAGCAGGTTGTTCTCTATAGTTGGCAAGTCTGTTTTGTCAACATTATTTCCAAGAGGTTGAAATACAATAGTATTTCCAAGCCAATGCTGTTTTAGTGTATTCAACATAGTTTGCCGTGTGACCTGCATTTTACACTGGCCTACTGCTCTGCTTGAAATCTATAAACAACAGTAAATGGTGCCCTTGATGTGATTGTACGAGGTAGCTTGGAGAAAAGTGCGTTTTTAAATATATTTATACCTTTTATTTTCTGGTGAAGCTTTCCATCTATAGCATCAGAGCCAATGACCAATATAATGTACTGAAATATTTGATCTCTATTCAAATCAAAACAATTTTATGATATCATGGTATACATTTTTGGTTAGTGTCCAATTATTGATCTACTGTAAGTGGGGCTGTGTGTTGAGGGAATAGGTCTGGATTGTTTTGTGCAGTGGGTGGCTTAGCACTATGAGAAGGATACTTCTCTCCGGTGTAATAGCTTTTATCACAGTGGGACGCAAGAGAATACCGATGCATAGCAGGAAGAGCTTGGCAGGAGCAGTGGGGGTGCCCGGTGGCTCGCAATGCCGGGACTGAATCAAGGACATGTATCTCAGGATCAAACACGTCCTCTCTTCAGGCGTTCCCTCACAAACTGCAGGCCTCTCCGTCAGCTAATGCCTGGCTAAGTTGTTCAAAGAACACCCCGAGGAGAGAGTATTTAAGCATTGGAGAGAGAGGGATAAAAACCCAAGAGGAAGAGGAAGGGGAGCATAAGCTCATATTCAAACAAAAACAAACACACACAAAGCCTAATCAATGATGAGCAAGCAGGGCTGTGTGCTGTGGTTGACGAGAAAAGCCTGTGGGTTGTAGAGATGAGGGTCATCTGGACAGCCGTGTTGGTGTTCTCAAACAGCACTTTCCCTTAAACACAAAGCAGCTACAAGGGCCCTAAAATGCACAATGTGGTCCTTATAAATACAAATTAGTTTGCCAGTGACCTATCTGGTTATGTAAAGGCTATTGCATGTGTGTACATGTGTAAATGTGTGTGTGCTTGCCTGTTTGTGTCTGAATAGGGCAAAACATATTATGCACTTAGACTCTGCCAGTGTCAATGTGTCTGCAAATTGAGCGCATATTGATTTTTTTTTTTTTATTTAAAGATACTCCATTAAAATATGAATAGCTTTTCCTTGTATTGCGTGTGTTTTCACCACATGCAATTAGCAAAGGTGTCTGTTAGCTTTAAGTGAAGGTCGGCGTTGGGACAACCGTTTGAAAAAAAGAGAGAAGGGGGAGGGGTGGTTCTCACCGTTTCTCTGTTATCTGTTGACAATCACACGTCGGACTAGAAAACTAGCAACCTCAACAAACAGTTTCAAAAGTAATGAACGGCCATGGGAACCTATCCAAGGCCAAAAAGCGCTGAGAACAGGCAAACCAATGTTTATCTGTAACCACATCTGTGACATGTGACAACGCTCTTCAGAAAATTCCCACTGCTGTGTTTGAGCAGCCTTTTCAAACACGTTGTAAGTGTTCTTCATTGAGCTGCTTTCATTGATGGAGACAGGAAAACAAAAGTAACATGGAGATTTATTTTCTTTTTTGCCGTTTTATGCGTTCAGCAGCTCAGAGCATTCGGTATTCACAGCGGTCAGAGACACTCGATAGATATTGCAAGGTCAGTCAATGAAGATCCTTGCTTCAGCCAATCAAAACCCGAGCCTCTTTTCCAACCCGCAACTGAAGATCTTGTATAATTCACATTTCCTCTGGCTACAGCTCACTCCTCAACCCCTCTTTCTCTCACTCCTTAAGTGTTCTAATGGTGGAGCAATTGCAGTGGAGCAGCCACAGGCAAGCCATTAGATATAGATGTCTGAGAGGAACAAGCCTTACATCATTCCTGCTAAAAATCAATCTATTTATACTTATCAGACACTTAAGATGGAAAAGCTATAACTTGGAAGAAAATAAATATCGTAGTTTAGCAATATATATGCATATGACTGAAATATATAACTGCCAGCTACAATACACTCTTACCATATCAATTCATCATATACTGCATGTTTCCATAAATATATGAAAGCTGAACTAAACCTGCACATTGTAGTTTAATTTGTGTCAATTTAACAAAGAATAAAGCTGCCAGGAAGCATTATGAATTAGCAGGAGAATTATGCAGGCGCCTTTATAACATTTACAAATCTTTACAGATAATCACTCAAAGTAGTAATATATAAAAGGTTCAATGTTACAGAAAATATCGTTTCAACTATTTATATGCACAAATGTGCTACATCAGAAAACTGAAAGAAATACTACAGTCTATTTATATGTAAAAATATGTTATCCCATGTGTATACCATTGTAAATTAAAGTATAGATGGTGACAAGTAATATATTGTGTGAAAGCAATTGCTTTTCACAGCTTGTCCCTACATGATATATACATAAAGTTATTGTGCTGCAAACAATATGTGCTCAGTGTATTTACCAATGAATTTAGCTAAATGCATGGACAAATGAGAATGTGATCCTATATATATATATATATATATATATATATATATATATTACTGAGGTAAACAATGTATTATGTTCAAGGAATGAACAAAGCAAGTCCGTTGCACAACCTACTTTTAAAATTGGATTAGGTGGTGATGGCTGAGGCAGACACGTAAGCAAGGAGGAACAAAGAGACACAGAAAGCCACAAGTCAATAGTATCTTGCTACCTTAACCTGGAGAGAGACATGTTTAGGTGGCACAAAGGGTGGCAAGGAGACAAGAAGGGGACTTATTAGAAGATGAGGCGAGCAGCGTGGTGAATCAGTGGCTAATCCTCCGTTTCCTCTAAGCCTGTGTAATTAGGACATGGGGGATTGCACCGTGACAGGGGATGCTTCTGGACCGCCTTGCTTTTTTCCCTTTTTTTTGTGTTTATTTCTTCCCTCTTTAGCCTGGGTTTACGGCAGTTTGTCATCTAAATATAGCGTGCTTGTGTGTGTGCGTCTTGTCTTTATTGCGTGTGCATCGCAGCATGTTCACTCATAAGCAACATAAACAGAGACAGCATGCCTGCACCATGCTCTTTTTATACTCACTACTACTTACTGTTTGCAGATGTGAATGAGAGTTCACCATTTTTTTTTGCTGCTTTGGTCGCTGCATGACACCCTTAGATTGTATTTGGGCATATTTGCAGGAATCAAATGGGCTGTTCTAGTCAAACAACACTTCCTCCACCAAACACACATGCCCACACACACACACAAGCCTTAGGAGAGAGAGAACAGTATGGACCAGACATGAGACCAGAGACTAGAAAGGATGATCAGCATCCTTGTGCGTGTTAATAGCCTTAATCTACTTCCTTCCCCCAGTAGACGGCAAAAAAGTTGCCTTGGCCCATTTAGAGAGACAGTAAGCGTAATAAATAAAGTGAGAAAGAGAGAATGGAAGAAGAAAGAAAGAAAGAAAGATAGAGATAAAGAGAGAGAGAGAGAGAGAGAGAGAGAGAGAGAGAGAGAGAGAGAGAGAGAGAGAGAGAGAGAGAGAGAAAGAGAGATAGATAAGGGAGGGGGGCAGGGAATTTAAAAGAAAATTCAGCCGAGAGAATCTGTGACTCACCAGCTCATTACAGAAATCCCGTTCCTATCCATGGAGAAAACAGGTTTAAAACACCCTATTAAGGAAAGAATGAAGGGAAACCTTTTGTTGCTAATTCACAGAGGGTCTCTTGAAGTGCTTCACTCCAACACATTTATTTTTCATTCCAACCATACAACTACTCTAGCTATTTTCCACACTAGATTTGAGGGATCTCTTCTTCAACTGATTTAGTGTCTGAAAATGAGGCGCTGTGGCCCTGTCCTGATAGCTGGCCTAAAACAACAAGGATAAACACGTCCGGCATTGTGGAGACTTCATTCAGACGATCCATACAACAACAAGATCTACCAGACATCATACAATCCTGTCACATTTGCTGAAATAAATCACTTTCTTGCATTGTCTCTCTCCCACTCTGTCTGCCGCTCTGTTTGTCGCTCTGTTTTGAACAAAAGGGATTTGAACAACTCAGGGTGTCATGGCTTTGTGCAAGTAATCATTCCCATGTGTACTGCTTTAGCAGGATTAGGAAAAGTGCTTCTGATTCTCTCTCTTTCTCTCGCTCAACAGAACCATCACTGTGATACCACAACGCATACAGTATCATAGTACTCTCATTAATGTTGCATTAGAGTTCCCTTGTATCAAATGACCTTGACCATTTTTTTAGCGTTGAGTTTTTGTTTGTATAAAGAAGCTAAGATCTCACTGAGACATGAATAAATTCATTTAAGATCATGCCAATAAGAGGAAAAGGCAAATTCTGTAAACGCTACTCTTATTCGACAGCTTGCTGCCACTACTGTAGCTTTCACTTGGCTGTGACCGGTCAAACTCAATAAAGACAGGGTAGGTAGGAGAAACATGTCAAGAGGCTTGACACTTGAGCCTAATGAAATTCAAAAAGGGGCCAAAACCTAGAAGAATGAATTAGTCAAGGCTGGTGCTGACTTGGGGTTATGTAAAGTGTTTTCAGACAGTTTGTATGCGTGTTGAAAACATGATTTCTGATATTTTCTCTCACTTTATGTCTGAAACATTTTTACAAATGATTAAAAATTCTTAACTGTAATTTGGGAATAATGTCCTACAATAGAAAACCTATCTTGAGTATGGCTGGATGAAAAGCTAGATGCACCGATGATTTGTAATATGACCTTTCAGATTGGATTATGCAGATTGGGATACATACTGTACCACCAGCTGTGACACTTGTGAAGATCTGTTGTGTACTTCTCTTACATTAATTCAGATGAACTAACTACAGTAAGAATCTATAGCTGCGTAAACACACGGAGTGCCTACGCACACACCTGATGTGACACCAGTCTGCTTACTGGTGTGTGCACATGTTTTCATTGTTCTTCCACTCACTGGAGCGCATAGTCAGGCATTTTGACTGTTTGTATAATCTGTGAGTAAATCACATGGAAATATCTCCTATGTGCATGTAATTTGGCAAATAAAGGGTGAATGTTGTTCTTGGCTAAATTAATGATGTAGACAATCATCTATACTGAAAATGTATTTCTCTGTACCGTACATGGCAGCAATACCGTGTGAAGTATCAAACTATCAAGCACTAGTATCATCACCAAAAATGGGGTTGCTTGCCTTAGTGCTACATCCGCCAAGATTGGGAAAGAAGTGTGAAGACACACCACCTGTAAAACTACCTGCCATTCCACATAGCAGCACACCACTCTAAATGACTCCTCCAGCACATGCACTCATGAGACTAATACGAGCAATAAGAAAACTGTACACTTTAACATGTAGGCATTTGATCAATCGTGCCAATGAACAGCAGTGTAGCTCCCCTAAGGATATTGGCGGGTGTTGAACAGAGGCTAAGTGGAAAGGTGGAGAGAGGTAGGTTGAGTCGATGGTGTTGGCTTTCTCAGCCCCGGGGCCTAACACATTTAGAGAGAGCTAACTGACACACTTTGGATGTATTAGCCACAGTGAGCTCTGCCAACCTCTCCTCTATTTCGGCTGCACCTCCTCCTCCTCCCCCTCATCCTCCTCCGCCTATCGCCGTCTGTCTGTCACGACACTCCTCTCCATGCAAGACTGAGGAACATGCCTAGTGTTTCAGCAACATTGCTTTAGCATTGATGTTCCTTTGTGCCCCAGCCAAATTGGTGTTTGCCGTCTAGACACTGGTTGCTTGTGTCTCTGAATGGATAAACATGCACACACTAACACTATCACTCGTCTGTTTATAAGTATGATTAGATTAAAAGAAACTGACGGAAATGCAATAACGGTCTATTAGTCTGCCCGTCAGGGGGGATAATCATTTCAAATAGAAATGTGTTTTCCATCTCACTATCTAATTTATACTTTATTTGCCTCTGCATCGGTTTCACTCCTGAGACTGTTTGGTTATGAGCACAAGGTTTTACAATAGGCGGGGTTCAAGTCCTAGGCCACTGCAATAAAAAACATAAATAAATAGAAATATATAACAATAAATACCTTTCAGAATCAGCTATTGGGAAAAAAACAAAAACAAAGGCTAGAGAACCCCTGCTCTCCCTGACAAATGTATGCATTGAATTTGAAGGTGAGAAAAACAACTCTTCTCAATCCACGCCGCACCATTCTACGTGGTGGTTTAAGATTAGGGTCAAAGATTAGAAGGCTTACACAAAATAAGAATAGGATTAAAAGGGCTCAGAGATGTAAAATTACAGATCAGAGAACTGGTAAAAACACACCTGAATTGTAAACAAACTCATAACACGGCAGCCACCTGTCCTGGTGGAAAATCCTGGCATCATGGGAGGGGGAGGACAAAACAATGTATTCCTGATGAGAAAAGAGGAAGTGAATAATATGGAAGCAGTATCCAATATTCCAGAGAGGGATTCAGCACACATCATAGGATGCTTCTGCAGTAAGTCTGTTAGATTTGGGATTAATGGACTCCAGAGGGGCCTGGACACACACATGCAAGTGCACATACTCACAAACACGTACACACACACACACACACACACTCAAAATCCACAACCACAACTCCGCCTGATAAGATTCACAACCCAGGCTAGCAAAGCACTGCAGTGCAGAGTATATCTATTCTAGTAACTCTCCACAGTAGACTGTACTGCAGCATGATACTGTGCTTCAACATGTTGTGAGACAGTGAAAGCAGTTAGAGTAATTTCTTGACATTCCAGTAAATGTTGCACAACAAAATGCTTCAAATGTCTAGTCGGTTTGAGTACAATATTTCCATGAAAGCAGCGCAGGCTCTATCCAGTCATTTCAATTAAATTGTTTGGACAAGTTCTTTATTTTGCTTGTCAAATTACAAAGCACACACACACACACACACGCATGCATTTGTGCACACACAACCGTAAGATGCCTCCGAGCTCCAATGAGTTCATGCAAATTATAAAAATGCAAATTCTGGTGGGAAGGCTCAGCTGTCCTCTGATGCATTTTGAGGAAAAAAACGACAAAAAGGGGGAAACTCACAATGAATCTATTTCCTTTAATCTCGACAGACAGAAAGACAGCCTAATCCCAACACCGACTGCCTTTCCACCCCAGTGCCCAGCCTCTCCCCATTCTGCCACCCCCCTCCTGCATCCGCTGCCCTCTGGGCTAAAACCACAGGTGCAGGCAAATGCAAAAACCACTGGGTGGAAAATGCTCGTTGACAGCATTCTGGTGTGTTTGCGATTGGTCAGTGAACAATAAGGGAGTTTCCTGAACCACTTGTCGTGCTGATGGAACAGCTGGACACCAACACCAGACACGGATAAGGGTGGGAAGAGACCATGCGGAACAACAGGGAACTTAAAACTAAAATGAGATTTAGCAGAGCTTAAGCTCACTGTCATTTCACAAACTGTTTGTGAGTTGCAAAGAAAATCACAAAGAATGCAAACAAAGCTAAGTCTCAGTTATTTGGGAGAAATTCACTACATTTAAATGTGTTGACTACATTTCACACTGCATACTTGCTTTCTAGTAATCAAGGTGTACAATTTGTCTAATGTCACTGTCACTTGAAATAGTTGTATTCTAATTCATATTCGAGAAGAAGTGGATCTAGTTTAGCAGCTCAAAGATGGAAAAGAAAGATGGTGGTAATCACCTGTTGTTCGATATGTCTTGAATTCTAATGTGGTTGCCTGGATACAGAAACAGAAAGAATGTGTATTTTCCGTTGTCTGTGTGAACTAATTCACTGGCTGGCTTGTGCTATTGTCTGCCTCTTCTCTTTTGAGCACCAGCACGCAGGCACACAAGTATACGCCAGCACGGACCCACAGCCGTGTGCACACCCGAACCAGCTCTCATCCACATGATCATACCTGAGCAGCATTATCACAATCTAGGGAACTAGATTATCCCCAGGCTCAAAACTTCATCCTCTTTGATCCCCACTTGGGAGGGGATGAGAGGCAGCACGGGGGACCTTCAACCAGATTTCCCACTTGTTAATCAAGGCAGATTTTGATCACCTTCAGAGACAGATGGGCAGCTGCTTTCAAAACATCACCCAAGAATGGTCATTATGCTATCGAGGATACTTCCTCCAGCAGCATCAACCTCACAATGTGTCTACGATTTAGACATAATAATCTCAGTAACGCCTATTTTCTAAATCTATATCAGATACATCTGCCAACATTACATGCATTGTGTATGTATAATAAAATACAGTTAAAATAATGTATTGCTTCACTTCAGGACACTAAGATTGTTTTGCTTGCTACAACTACTTGCTGAAACTGAAAACATGAGTAAATCTAGTGCTAACGCGTGGGAGAGAAATATATAGGTTGAGTGGTGTTCTCTTTAAAACCTGTTACAGAAAAAAACTACACATCAGCAACACACCCAACTGTCTAACTCACCGTGGTCTAAATTTCAATGAAGTGCGTGTGAGTAAACCAAAAGAGGAGGTGCGAACGCCCATAAGCTCTGTATGAAGATCCATCACACTTAGTTGTTTACACGGCAAACCTTCTAAATCTCCATAATAGATCTTTGTTGTGGTTTGAGGTGGAATGGTGAGGTCAGCTGTTAATTGAGTGCTGGTAATTACAGATGCATCTTAAGCTTGCTGACATTGTCCGTGGGGCTTAGGAGACCTGCCTTGCAACTAATGCACCGTCGAGATTACTGCGATGTACAGAAAATTACACAACTCACATTTTTGCATACTGAATGCATACTTAAAACCCCTCATCTTAAGTCTAACCTTGTTCTCACCCTTTCAAGAAGCCACTGTAGGCATCACATGTTCAGTATATATAATGCATTTACTGGCTTAAATATATATTTTGGTTGAGTGTGTCCATAGGTTTTTACACATTTAAGATCAGATCACTCTTACTCTGCCCCACCCCTCTTCATTTAAATGTTCATGCTCATCGCTCCTTTAACTCCTCCATCCTCTGCCGGTAGCCACGAGGGTGATTTTCCCCTCTGTGGGGCTGCTTCCCGGGGATGGGAGGTAGCACAGGGACAATAGCAGCCACCCAATTAAAGCTGTGTTGGCCTCGCAATTCCTCAAGGTATTGCCATGTGACAGTTTAATTAACCGAGCCCCTTATCTTAATTTAGCAGGATCAAAAAGTAACAAACTGAGGTTATCTGAGAAAAACACTCCCAGTCGCCATCCTCACATACTCGACCAAGACGCACGCATTCTCTCTCTCAATCTCCGTCACTATGCGAAAGCGTATGGTACAGTGGCACACGTGTAATAGAGATATTTGATGAATGCATACAGCTAGTTTGTATTGCCATCAACACAGATACCGCAAAGCACTATTTATGGTGCAAATGCTTTAACACATATTAAGTGCAGCTGTAGAGGTCAGCCTAATGACGGGAACATACCGGAGCTTGCAGACACTGTGGCGATTGTGTGTACATGTGACTGGGTTCAGGCGTGTCTTAGCAGGGTATGTGTTTAGGTTGACAGGTTTTTCTTTTGAATTTCAACTGGTGGCTCAGTGACTGCAGGAAGCCAGGCACCATGCTGCTTAAGCCAATCTCCCCTGGAGCTGGCCTCCTGTCCCGCCCCTCTTCATCCATCTATACATCCATGGCCTCTTTCTTTTCATCATCTGACCACTCATGAACTGGTTCTTCCTTCCGTCATTATGGCCCCGTTTCTTAGATGTTTATGCATTTAATCCACTTATTTAAGTGTGTGTTTGTTTAATGCATGCAAGCCCTACTATTGCTCTATTTAACCTTTCATATATCCAATGCGTCTTCTTTTCTGACATTTCTGAGCGCTCTATCCACTTTAGTCGCATAATCCACGTCTCCCTTCTTTGTTTTAGCATTTCCTCTTCTTCAAATACTCCATCTATAGCACTAGAAGCAGTAGCTGAAGGGACATTACTAGTTATGGTTGAGCAGAGAAGAAGTCCTGATGCCTTGGACAAGCCAGGCCCATTTATCTCTCTGGTTCCTGATGCAGTGTAACATGGAGAAACAATACCCCAGGGAATAACAAATATTCATTCACATGAGCAAAGGAAATAGCCTGGGCAAAGCGGCCCTCCACTTGTATTTTACTGATTCAGTGGAAGTTGTGCTAAATTCATTTTCTAGGGAAACTTTTATAAGGCATTTCATTTTCCATTTTCATTTCAGTGGAACAATTTCCCCTGTTTGTATATGCCTGCATTATAGAATTGATCAAACAATATGCCACTTGGTGTTTTTCTTTTTTATTAACAATGTTGCTATATCCAATATAGAATCCAATATTTGTCTAACCACAGCATTGAGTGATTCAAACGTCAGAAAAATAATCATCTGATTGTGGCTGTCCCACCAAACCCACCAAACCCATACAAAAACATATTAATATAAGTGCACGCTTACAGATGCTGCTTTTCTGCTGGATCTACGTTTGCAAACAATGTACTTGTATCGAGTGTAGAGGATAGAGAATGATACTCAGCTATTGAGTTACAGAAAATATGCAGTGAGTAATAGAGACACACACACACACACAGGAACAAAAAAAAAAAAAAGCATGCAGGGGAATTGCAAGTGAAGTGCCTTTGGTGAGATTAGAGACAAAGAAGTGTGAATCCAAGTATCTGTGCCACCTGTGATTTCACCTCCCACAATATTGTTACCAGCTGATGAGAAAATCAATTGCTATAATTATGAGAACAGGCTACAGGTGTGAATGTCGCATGTAATCACTGTTGAAAAGTGAAAGTGTTGTCTCTCCATCTGTCTCTTTCTAATAAAGCCTAATATTGTAAGTGATTTCATATCATATTTTGGTGAGAGTAAAGCATGAAATAAACCTCAACCCATTACAAATACTAAATGTACCCAAGCATGTTACATTGTTACATGTTGGGTTCACTCCATAAAATGTATTTCAAACCCGGAATTAAACCCTAAACTGTTAAATGTCGTTGTGTTGCTTTGTCTGCGACAATACGGACAAAAGTCTGCAAGGACAGTAACACTATAACTTCTAACCGTTTATTAATTCATTTTTACTACCATCAATCAATTAATATTACACCACTGCAAACAAGGACATGCACCAATTAACCAACTCATTTGTTCTCATTTTAAATTTTGCATCTCTTAAGCAGTAAATGTTTGCTATTTTTACTTAATAAATTGCTTAAACAATCATCAAATTTAGTGCCAATAATATTTTCAAGGCATCTAAATCAGTGCTAAAAGAGATAAGTATGATGGCGTACTGTATATGACTGAAACATGATCGGTAAGATCTAGAAGAGGCTTTAAAAGCATATGTGCAAGTGTAGTTAATGTCTAGAATAACATCCAAGACACACACACACACACTCACACACTCACACACACACACACACATGCCCGGCTGTCCATGGACAGAGGACAGATGGCCGCAGAGTGGCTCTGGTCCAGGAAGTGACGATGTTCTGTATCATTATAATCTGCTCTGTAGTATCCTCCCTACTGCTGTGCTGGACAACATGTTTCACCCACTGAGAGCAGACACTGGAACAGCTCTTCTGCAGCTCTGTCACACATCCTCTTGGAGAGGTGTTGTGACAACAAACTAACTTGTATTACGAGTGCTCCTTCATTTAACCCTTAGAAACTTGGTCACTTCACAGCACACAACCACCTTTCTTGATGCAGCAAAGACACATAGATAAGGACACTGCAGCAGCATTCTCTAAAACACATCCACTCAGCCTTTTACAAAATCAGTCTTGGATTGCTCACAGAAGTTATAAATGTCAGTCAGTCTGTGTACCTAACGGACACAAAGACGAGCCCAGTTTCTTGTTTTCAGTAAAAAGCTCACTACTGAAAAACTGCAGAAACATCTCCACTCTCTGAATCCAGTGGAAGAGCTGCTATCTGAAAAACATCTAAAGTTGTGATCGCACCATAATTGCGTGTGCTGTAATCACATATTTAACTAAGCTTTTCAACGAGAGGTTCATGCCTGGGAAAAAAAACTACACAAAAACACGTAGGCTGCACTGCCATGGGGCTCAGCCACACAATGTTAATTAATTTCATTTATAGCACAGACGCCACATCTACAAGGTTGTTGTTCATGTGATTACAAAGAGAACAACTGGGAGCAGAAGCATGTCTGTCCTGATGATGGAGCTGATAAAATACACTGGATTTTCTCTCTTGCTGTTGCTTTGGGGAATATATCTTACATGTGTGTGTGAGTTTTTTGCCAGTTATGCTCACTGGAGTTAAAACATGCATTCTGGTGTATAATGTAGGTTACTAGTGTGTTTACAGCAAGCAAGTCTGTGTGCATGTATAAACTGTAAACAGGAAATATGCAAACTCAGCAAACCGCCCAGCCTCACTTACTGAATTCTATTACACACAAATGAGACATTAAAGTAAACACATTCAAATTCATCTGCAGGTGAGGCTTTTGATAAGAACAATGACAAAAAGCATCTCCAGCTAGATCTACAGTTGAGCATTAGAAAGTGTGTTTAACACTGTGTATGTAAAACCCGTTTTTGAGACAGCTGAGTAAGACTGAAACAATAATAATATCATTGAGGGTTTACTGGACCCAACAGTGGATAAAACTTTAACAATATGGTTGAAGAGTGATTAACTTCAATCTCCATGACTCTAGACTAATCCTCATACTCTGGGCGCCTACATTTTTTTTAATGGACCTTGAATAGGATTTCCACAGCATTTAATGGCTGTGTGTGTTTTTTCAATATCTAATATGAGTGAACACACACTTAAATTAATACCCTGTAATGTTCTCATTACAGAGAGGTGTGAGGAGAGAGGGCTGAGAAGCAAGCATTTGGGGGGGAGGAGCCCTTATTGGAGGGTTGCGGGAGAAAAGTTCTCTCAATGGGATCTAACATAGTTCTTTTTTTTATAGATGAGAAGTCCAATCATTATATGATGAGAGGTTGTAATGGCGCTTAGAGTGAAATAAGACATATTTTGTACTCATTGCTTCCATAAACATGCCATAATTATTCACTGTGGCTACCAGGGTGAAGGTATAATGGCAGAGATTTACAGCCCAATTGGTAAGAGTCCGAGATATTCATCAATCCTCTCCGACGCTGTGGTGCCACAGTGCTTGAGATAGGCTCCGCTGGCTGAATGAGGATCAGGGGGTGAGCCGCTGTGCAGGCGGGCTGAGGTTTAGAGGTGGAAATCACACCCCACAGCAAGCCCAGCCCAATATCACACACGCCAAGCACCAGAGAAAGGACACAAGAATGGACATTACCCTTCATGAACCACAATCATAACAATGGAATTTAATTTAACTTTGTGTATTAAAGAAAATAGACTAATCCCTTTAAATCTTCCATAATGAGAGAGAAGAAATCCTAAGACTGTGATATTTCCTCTCCCTTCACCCCACAAGATTTTAGGCTTTCAACAGGATTCCACTAGCTTAGCCGCAAATCGCCTCACTGCTGTGCGATACCGCCATATCCGCTAAGAATGGGGTGAACACACGATCTGGCACATGTGTATGGGCACACAAACACACACACACACACTCACAAATCTTATTTGACTTTGAGTGATGCTTCTTGGAGAGGTCCAAATTGCTGATGGTTCTCATTAATCCAAACCAGGAAAGTAGCTGGTGATGTTGCCATGAATCAGCCCAGCCAGGGACAGGCCACGGAGAGCTGAGAAGATGAGGAGCAGGAAAAGATGAAAGGCTCAGAGAGAAATCCTCTCCGTCCAGTAGCTAGCACAAAGCGTTAGAAAGAAGACGAGCATCTGGCTGCTGTTTTCAAATGTTGCTTGTTTTTCTAATCTACCGCCCAGCTCATTCTACACACTTTCAGAGAATGTCTTTAAGGTTTGATATGAAAAACACAACAGATACTTCAGAAAGAGAAGCCAAAGAATTGCCTTTTTTTTTTTAAATGATGACTGATGAAAAGAGCTTTCAGTGAGGAGGAAGGCAAAGAGGAGCTCTGCAACACATCAAGTCCCGCTTATGCTGTTAGGAGAGAGTTCACTGGAACGACGCACAAACACGTCTCCACCGGAACAAACACACTGATGTCCTTAATTAATCATGTTCAAACAGACAGATGTGATAGCATCACATGAAACCATGACTCCTCCATATGTTACCTGTTTGGAGTAATGTTTGTAAACTAACTAATTAAAATGCTCTCAATTGAAGCTTCTCTCTCGGCAGATGTGTGTCCATTAACCTGCGGAACAATTACTTTAACATCGTGTGAAAAATCGCACATTAACAATGCCCTCTCTGCTCTGGAGAGTACACCCTATTGGAGACTTTAGTTTAATGCGCTAACTTGCTAATTGGAGACGTTACATAATAACGATTCTGCTTTTAACTTTTTTTGTAAACGAAGCTCTTGCTGTACTGATTTATGGGGGAATAAAAGGTACATTTTCCAACCACTCAATTTTTAACTCAAGAGTAAATCCATTGTGTTATATTTGTTGTTGTCGCCAATGATATTCACATTTACTAAGGACTGGGAGTTATTTATGCAATATTGCAATAAAGCCTCTTAATCACATGGCCAGAGGGTATTAAAAGTATGAATATCATACATCATAATATCACATATACTGTATATAAATATCTCACCTGAGAAACAGGAACCCTGTCTTCTCTAATGACATTGATCCAGAACTTTCCAGACAATTATAACAAATGTAACTGTTGTTTTGAAGTTTTCATCTTATGAATACATTTCTAAAAGTCCATTTTTATGATTTGAGTCACATTCTGGCCGAGCCTCCATCACATGTCCACTTTGGATCCAATGCCCACTGGAAATGTTTCAGAAGAAGTGCGTCTTCAAGCAGCCTGTCTTTGAGCGGCCAGATTGTTTGTCACTTTGTTCATTTGTTTTTGAAATTCAATTGTGTCTGAACTGAGCGTTTCTCTCTTTCTCTCGGTCTGTCTTTGTCCTTCTCTCGCTTCTACTGAAAGTTTCACATAAACAATAATTTACAAGGGAACCCAAATAAAAATGACTATACTAACAATGGATAGAAGCTCATCCATCAGACTGTGATTAACCAACATTGGCACAACTGCCTATAAAAGGTGCATTTGTTCAGCCATAATAAAAGCTCTTGATATTTTATACATTATACATATAAATATCACTAAATGACATATACATGAATTATCAAATGCAACCAGAATTGTAATATATATAAACTAAACTGGCCTAAATGCACAAACATGACATGCATGTAAACAGTGAACTCAAACTGATCGTGCTGCATTTTGAATACAAATTCAGAATGATTCAAATTATAGATGTATTACACCACTACCCACCCTATGAAAACGTTGTCTGCTTTAATCTGTCCATGAAATATGAATGATGTTGAATGGAATGCCCTTTTCCAGCAGTCAGATAAAGGTTTATTGAAGGCCAAAGTGAGCAGGATAGAGGTTGCCATGGCTGCAAGTGTGAAAAGGGCATCTGATCTGACTTCTGACCAGTCAATTAATCTTGGAATTGCATTTTTTTTTTTTTATCCAAGGTTCAGTCGTGATTTAAAATTAATTGCTGCGAATAAAAAGAAGAAAGGAAAGACTGAGATTGTGGGGACTTGAAACACTTTGAAAAAGTACGGTAATACTAGAGTCTTAAGATTAAGACTGCCACAAGGGAAGATGAGTGAATATTTAAGATGGATTAAAGTCTGAATATTGAGTTTGCTTGGTCTCAGTGCGGACTGGGAGAGGAAAAACTATTATTCAACAAAACAACATATAAAGACTTAATTTTATCATGATTTTACAGATGAATAAATGTAAAGTCACGCCCGCTTCTTGTTTGGAAGCCTCACATTTCCACAATGTGAACTCAAAAACCCATTACATGAAATCTTTTAAAAAGAGATATTGTGCTTATTGTTTTTCTAACTGTATTTTAAAATCATATTGATAAGGATAACAATAGTGATGAAATTCATCAGCCCTATAACACAAGGAATAATTGCACTATAATGGACGCTTGATGTACCCAGTGGCATATTTCTATGAAATACTTAAAGTAAGATACCCTGTAATGTCGTTGAATTGACATTCTCTTGTAGGATAAAGGATGACAATATCATACAATACCTAATGGCTACAATATCAACTGAAGCTGCAGAAGGAACTGCCAATAAAGGATTAACAAGAAAACACTCAAGAGCTCTGTCATGGCTGCTAAATCCTGCTAGTTATTTAAAACAAAGTTATTTCTGAAAGAGTACTATAGAACCAAGGACGTCTTTCTTGAAGCTTTTGAGATTGTGTAAAAAGAAAAGACAAAATTCAGTGGACTCACTGACATCATCAGCACCAGCAATTATTAAACACCTGCAGCGAAGACACTCCTCATATGGTTTGTTGAGTAACGATTAAATATGAAACATCATCCTTTATTTGTGTACAGTATATGTGTCTCTGTGTGCATTTACTGTGTATCATTGTTTGGCTGTGCCCAGAGTGTGCGTGTATGATAGCAATTTACAAAGCATCCCTTATTGAAGCTATGCACAAGCTGAGGGATAATGTGGGTGTGGGGATTTCTTTCACCCTGCCAGAAATAACGGTGAAAAGTCAATTTCATTGCCTTCTACTGCGCTGTCATAGGAACACATCTCATGCTGTCTCTCCCTACTGTATCCATGCTGTCCTTGTAGTATCACATCCTCCTCACACCTCCCCCCTCCTCCTATGGCCCACTCATGCCTCCTTTTTATAAACAAGGCTTCACACTCCAATCGCAGCTAATTAGGACAGGTCAGCTGCCGGGTACAGTCGAACAGTATTCCCAAACAGTGTCCCTCCACGATCTTCCTCCTCGTCTTCAATCAACCCTCTCTCTCTCCCTCCATTTACTCGGACAGCCCTATCAGTGGGTAACATCTCCCCACACCACTGCTGCCTGTCTGTTCATGATAGCAACCGTGGCAGTCATCTCCACAGAGGCGAACGATGTGCTGCCAGCCACTCCGCTGGAGCCAGGCAAGCCTGTATCAACGTCTGCTGCAGGCGCGTTAGAGCATCAATTAATCGCCGTTTAAAACTGGCAAAAAAATGCATTTGATATACTTAAGCTTAATTAATACGTTGCTACCAATTTTGCAGGGCTAATTAATCAATTTGAGACTGGTCCCTAGTGCGAAGATGTCCAGATTAGGTTGTCTAGAAGGAAACCGTACTGCAAATAAGAGAAGATGAATTACAAGCACGGATATGGGGAGTTATATGTTTGTTTTACCAATGCCTATTACCACAGGAGAGCATTACTAGAGAAATCGAGGGGAAATAGAAAGAAGTAAGAAACAAAAAGCCAAAAAAAGATAGAAAAGTCAAAAAACAAAAAGGAGGAAGACACACGATTGTTTGTACACTGTAGGCTACAACCTAGTGACTATAAAGGCTAACAACTGAAACCGGGTTGGGATTGATTGGGACTTGAACTACATGCTTTGTGCACTTGTATTTCTGTTTATACTGAGACAGTGGATGAGGCCGCAGAATACTGGCAGGCAAGCAGAGAGAGCTACGGAGAGTAATTGGGAGGGCCATGCTTGGAGAGAAACAGAGGACTTAAGATGGGATGAAGGAGGGGGAGATAGAAAGAGACCTATGAAGTAGATGCTAAGTGCTGAGATGTAAAGAAAATAAGCCTGAAAGAAAACAACCCCAGGGACAGTGACCAATGACAAGCTCCCATTTCCTTGTTTTCCAATCTGATAATAGACATACCCGTCTGCTTCCGAGCTTTATTTAAATCACAGATACTAACACCTGAGAACACCTTATTCCCATTTAATAGCGTGTGTTTCAGTTTTCCTCTGTTCACTTCTTTTTACTTTTAGCCTCAATTAGTTAATTAATTAGTCATAAAATTACTACAATAAAGGAACTGTACATGATCTTTGTAAGACAAATTAGCAAATGTGGACTACACTTGAGTTTACCAGGCACAAGGTGACCGTCTTGTGATTCATCTTCAACAGCAGAACGACATAAAACATAAAAGCAGATGACATTGTAATTTGAGAGGCAGGAGATCACACTACATTATTGTTTTCTCATGTAAATATGTATTCTCATGTAAGTGAGGAATAATCTGCTGCTTTGGAGCATTCAACTAGTATTTTTGCAACTTAATAAAGATACACTGGAACACTGCCAGAGCGATGTTCACCACCCCTCACTCCTCATCACTGCTCTTGCACCATGCCTTGGCCTTCTGCCCCTGCCCTCCCCAACAGCTTAGCTAAGCCCACATGTTATTGGCTAAACACGGCCAGCTGCAGCCAGTTAACTGTCTAATCTCACATCAATCGATTTCCCCAAACAAGGAGAAGTGGAGGAGTGGAACGAAAGTTGTTTGAGAATAAATGGGAGGGCAGCAGTGAGTGAGAAACAGGCCAAGGCAGGTCGTAGCCTGAGTTTCCAGCCTCACCGGGCTTGTGTGTGTGTCTGTTTGTGTATAAGTGCGACAATCTTTTGTTCGTCGGAGACCATCAGAAGGATACTGATCGCAGATAACACACAGAAAACAGAAAGGTGGATGGACAGGCTGTGGTTGTTTTTACTGGCTGACTAGTGGCCAGCACACATCTTAGCTCCGTGTGTCATGTGTATCGTGTGTATGAATGTGATTGTTTCAGTCCCTCATGGACAATTAAATAGGAACATTTTCAAAATGAGAAACATATGGAGCTTTTTAATTGGCCAATTGCTCTTGCCAACGCGTGTGTTCATTCAAAAAAAAAAAGAAAAAAACACACTATCTAGTCAGACATGCATACTGCAGCAGAGTGTGCAGCACAAATTGTCATTGTCCTTCTGCAAAGAGTTAAACAGCCCTTCTGTTCCCTAGATTAATAGCACCATTACACAGAATCCATGTTCAGTACACCGCACTATACTTCTTGATCCAGTCAGTGAGATACATACTTCTTCACGAGAGTTGGATTTTGTATTTCTGTGGGAATATCTGTTTTGCCAAGCCGGTAATGGCGCCAAACCAAAGTACATGACTGGATGAAGCTGCAGTGAGAAATTCAGCATACCACCTCGTGTCCCGTTCTTGGCTTTCTTGCCTCCCATGAACCTGCACTAATCATGTGAGGCGGCTGCGGTGAGGAGGACTGCAACAACCCATATCTGGGGAGTTATTGTTCTACACATGTCATGTGTAATCTGCCCGACCCACAGCGCTTAGAATAATTATTCATATTTAATCACCACAGTACGAAGCTACATCTCCTGCCGCTCACTAAGTCATTTTCCATGTTCCATTATCAAAGTTTCAGAGACGGGTGCTCAGGGAAGGGGGACTAAATGGAGAAGCTGAAGAAGTTGGGCTTATAAAAACATAATGGGCTTGTCTGCTTTGATAAACTGAGGACGTGTATAGAATGCACACTCGCTCACACCCTCAAATACACACATAGACACACACACACACATTAAATGAGAAAAGTGCAAAGAACAAAGTAGGGGAGAATAAAGTAGCCCAGTATAAGTTCAGATTGTGAATGCTGTGGCAAGTCAGGAGCTCAATCGTTCATACAAATAACCGCAAAAACAGATTGATAGTCATTTGGTTCAAGTCCGTCTGGCTGGCGCAGCATCTTTCATTTGTCATGCAGTCATTTTTTCAGATGAGGGCTCACCTTGCTCCAAAGGCGGTGGTTTCACGCCTGTAGCCTTCAACTTGAGTGCTTCTTTTGCAGACATGTCGCAGCAGGAGCCTTTGTTGGTGTCCTGGTCGCTGTCAGCCTGGTCACTGTCACCATGACCACTGTCTCTGAGGCTTGCTCGCTCTGGGTCTTTGAATGTTGAACTACTAGACACATTAACAGGACAGAAGAAAAAAAAAGGAGTGTTATAACACAGATTTTTCAAGCCTTCTTTCTTCTTCTTTTTTTACCCTCACAGGAAGTTTAGAGACAACATGAAACATTGATGAGCATCCCTGAATACTTAAGTAAAACAAGAACAATTATAATAATAGGATTTAAGATGTAATAAAAATGCTTCTAAACATACTCTACTAGCCATACTGTCTGCGAAAGGAGACACAAAAAACAAAAAAACAGAGCATCTTGTGTCAGATTATATTTTATGTATTATAATGAATACGGTTAGTGACCACTTTTAAACCTAATTAAATGTACATGCCCTTCCTCCCTCTGCTATGACACAGTACAATTAAGTGTTAGTTTAGTTACTGTTGCTATAGTACTGTGTTGGGACTATTGGAGAAAAGAAAACAAAGGTCTGAGAAGTAGTGACTGTTATAGATCCCAACTCTTACCTTTGAACAAACTGTTGTCTGCTACCCATATAATTAGGCTCAGTAGGGAAATTGTCCGTCTGTGGAGAAGAGAGAGAGAAAAAATAATATGTAGTGGGCTCTACGGGAATAAGTCCTGCTGTGAAACAAGATCTCCCAGTGACATGTGATTAATTATGCAGAAAGAAATGAGGTAGAGGACAGAGTAGGGGCAAATAAAATACTGGAGATGTGAGCTCTGTATCGTTTAGCTTTGAGCATTTCATTAACCACATAAAGAAGGCTAATAAGCCTTTCGACAGTAAACCGCAGAGCTGAACATCACATTTGGCAGACATGATCAATAACTACCAAGATAATAGTCTTAAAGAGCAAAGAAAACGTGTCAACTAACTATCTCGTAACAAAATCACAGCACTATTTGTACAGAAATTAAAATGCAATTTGCTAGTTCCTTTCACAACATTTCTGTGAGAATTTGTTGACTCAGAGCCGTAACATTTGAGTTTTTCTCAAGAAACTGAGAAATTGTTTGTGAGGAACCGGGGACTTGTATGTGTTGAACCATGTGGTGTTCATTCAATACAGGGCTACCTTATCATACACAAGGGGCTTCATGCTATGTTGATCGATAAATACAAAACACACATACTGTACAGGCCTGTGCATATGTGGCAAGTGTGTTGGACACACTCACACAGTGAAGTCTTACATATACAGTCTACTATAAGAAAACAGTAAGGCATGTATGACAAAATACATCAGTATAATGGCATGCTGGTACAAAGCCTCTACGGCATAAACTCACAAACACTCCTCGATCCTCAGCACTTTATGCAGCAGTGCATTACAGACCGGATCAATCACATTGGCACTGGAAAGTGCGGCTTCTCTCTTCTTAATTATATCAAAGTACGACATATGAGGGTTTTTAATCATGTCATTTGATATAAAAGGTCACCAAGATCCCAGTTTCTTTCTGGCATTTACACAAGTGCCTGTCAACTTACTAATAATGAACACAACTAATGCAAAGCAATCAGGTGTATAGACTTCACTGTAAACCATAGAGAACACACAGGTAGAAAGAAACTAATGTGTTTATGTTTTCCTAAAGTTATTACGGGAATATTTCAAATTCCCTTTTGAGTAGAGGTAGGAATGGTGCAAACATTTGGCTTCAACAAAAATAGCTTTCATTCCGTTGTAGTGGTATTTATCACCGTAACACAAATAATTACCCTATGTAGTGCACAACTCTCTGTCCTGAATTGATAGCAGTAAAATGTCATGTTTAGTGAGTAATGTTTCCTTGTGCCAGGCTTTTTCACATGCACAGCTTGACTCACAGTCGATAGAGTATTTCAATGTCATCCGCGCTCTGCGGTGGCTCAGTATGAAAAAAAGGGTGTGTGAAGGTCAAACAGGCCACCTCAATACTTTGACCTTCCATGTTTTTGCCAACACCTTTATCTCTACCTAAACACTCTTTTCCTCTTCAGCCTTCATCAAGATTAAAAGAAAACACCCACAGAATATATCAAAGGCTGAAATCTGACCACGGAGTAAGAGAAGAATGAATGTTTGAAATTGTTTGGCATTGAAATGATAACAGCCTGAGTTTCTCAAAAGGAAGAGATGGAAGTCTTTATATTGATGTGCCCCGTCTGTAATTTTACGACCAGGGACTCGTCCTTGGACATATTTTTCAATTAACTCAGCTGTTGGCACGAAATCTGATCAGAATGAAAGGAAATTGAGAGAAAAGGTCTTTGCTTGATTGTTATAGGATTCAAATGACTTGATGCACCTGTGCATATAGAGCAAATATCAAAATGTGCATAGAGCATGTTTTGTATATTACCATAGACTACTTTTTTTTATTAGTGTTTACCATTGATGAAATGAACTTGAAATGGAAATGGTTTACTGTACTGTGTGTTTAATGCAAATGCACCCCTGAATCCCGTAGCTCAGAGTTTTTTCTTAGCAAAAAGAAAAAACATGAATGTTGCTCTGCTCTCCATCAATCTACCGCCCGCAAGCCAATAAAAAGCACATTACGCCACTTCATAGAAACCTCTTTCCTGCCAATTAGAGTCCAGGCTGATCTTAAGCCTCCATCTCTTCCTGTCTGTCTATAACTGCCCAGCCCTTTCACTACAATGGGCCACTTTCCAATTAATGGATCGATAATGGCCAGTATGGGCTGCTTTGTACTTAGCCAGTCAGAGCCGTGTGAATACAGGATAATTTGAGGGCGAATGATACGTACTAGCTAGATGTCCAGTCATTTTATTATCATTATTAGACACTGAATTATACAGTACATAAATACATTTAACATCGCAAGTGCATGCTTGCAATTCTTCACTTCTAATTTCCTCTAGTGGGGCTTCTGGAAATGAACTGAACTGAACTTAAGTGAATAGAGCTGAACCAAACTGCGGCATATTTACATTTGGTTCTTAAGGTTTTAGACTCTGACTTGCTTATGGACTTAAGATATGACACTTTGAACACAAGAGGTTCAGAGTAGCACCAAACCTATTAAACCCAAAGTTATTTCAGCGGTTCTGGATTAATGCACTTTGTGTAGATATCAGCAGATGTTAAGTTCATTGTTAGTCGTGTGCATGAAAAAGCCTGTTGTTGAATTGTACTGAATGAAATGTTGTATCAAGTCCACGCAGCAAGGCCACAAAGGTCAGAGAGATACTGAGTACAGTGAGCTGAGTAAGTGTAAAAAGCTGCACTCTATTCTGTATTCCCATTGAGACCCTAAGACTGACCGAGCAGACAGCAGGCCGATTGAGACAAATGGGACGAGCATATTGGAGTGCTATTCTACTCTCAGGCCTTGTTGGTGCATTTTGGGGCACCGCTGGTGTCTACGGTGCTATGTTTGTGTGTATTTGTCTGCGTGTGTTTGATATCTTAGGTAGAGTTGTGAAAGAGGACAAATTGCAGCTTCTCTTTCACACATCATTGGACAGCTCTCTTTTATTCACAGGAAGGCAAGTGTACCCCCTCCCTCGACCTAGCCTGCTAGGTATGATACATGCATTTGTCCTTTACTGTCTTCCAAAAACACCTATACTCACTCTGTGTGTATGCCTGTGAGTGCATGTGTTTCTTCATGTCAGAAGGTGTGAGCGCTTACAAACCCACCATAACCTTGTCTGTAAGCCAAAAAGATATGGAATTAATTTGATTAACTATGTCTCTGTTGTGTATGTGTGTGTGTGTGTGTGTGTGTGTGTGTGTGTGTGTGTGTGTGTGTTACATTACCACCAAGGGAACTCTAGTTTATTCCTCTTGGAAAACTGTCAAAGTAGCTGAGCAACAGCCAAATGAGAAGAAAGGGCATGTAAAGGATAAAGCAGAGACATTTAGCTTAGAGGAAAGAAAACACACTTGGGAAGGGGCATGCGACAAAAGCAGGAAATAAAAGAGGAAAACGAAAAAAAGGTGAGCAAAAACGGTAAAGTGAGAGGATGATAAAGGAAGTAAGGGAAAATGGGCGGAGAAACAAGACAATAATTAGACTGCATTGATTACCTAGTGGCTGAGGAGCAATTGTAAGTGATCAAATCTAATTAGCTGGTCCTATACATCTTCCTGGAGATAACAGAGCAATCAATCAATGGGCTTAAGTGAACTTAAAGCCATCACAGTCCGCTGCCTGCTAAATATCTTCCACTATCTTTCAAATAACTTACAAGAGGTCAGGTCCAAATGAATTTCTAAGAAGTAAGGAAGTGCCACTGGTGCCGGTAAATGGAGACTAGAGAGATTTCAACCACAGTGAGGACTTAGTGCAGATGGAGACCTTGCAAATGATTCTGTACCATACCTAATCAAAAAAATGAGACTTTGAAAGAAGATATCGTAGAGCAGTTTGGAATTTAAGGTGACATAGTTTTGAGAAACATTGTTTATGTAGTCTTAGTAATTTAGAAGGCCTCTTCATATTTATCTTAGGAGGAAGTGGTTTCTCTGTGGGAAAAGAACATCCCTTTTTGTCATTTTGATGGAGTGCTGCACTTGGACCTTTTTGTCTTCCACCAAAAATAAATAAATAAGCCATTGGTCTCACCACCACTACTGTGATTTATTATGAAGATAAATATATGTTGCTAAGTTTTGCTAGTTTGTTTCTGTACCACATAATTTTTACACTATTTGAAAATGATCCTGCAAAGAAAGATGTTGTAAAACAGGTACACAGAGTGCAACCTGTGCAATTCCTCCTACAAATGTCCACCCAAGTATAACAAACTAAAAAGAAAAGAGCTTTGCATTATTCTACTGGTGGTTGCAATTATACCAGATGTCAGCAACACTCAAACACACGCCTCTCGTATAATTCCAAGGTGGCCTGGTGAGTTGTGTTGTGGACAAAGGTACAAAATGGTAGTTGAATTGGATTTATGGTCCTTGGGCAGATGTTTACGGTTAATGTTTTCAAAAATAACTTAAAATTAATTCTGTATTTTGTTTTCCCACCTGTACCGAAAAAACTACTGAAAGTACTTAACCCTATACCCAAAACCATGCTGTGTATTCAACTGTGCATTTTGTGTAGAATTACAGCCCTCATTATCCGAATGTGTTGAGGTGCAGGATACATCATCTCATGTTGCTTGGTGTCTATGAGGTTGCCGTCTGTTGACTGAGTTCATATGCTCTTTGCTGGTCAGACCACAACAGAAGATGAAAAAGCCCTTGCCGAGGGGGTTTTGTGCAGAACGATTTGCTACAGTGAGTCACCTGCATAAGCTATGTTGATTTTTCTCCATACCACAATGTTTGTCACAGGATGATAGGTAAACATAACGGTCACATGAATGAGTGAGCCGACACTGATTACCTTAAATGCGATTGATGCATGTACAATTTCTGGCATCATGAAAAGGTTTATTTTTTATTCGATAGAACACTATGTATCATGGAATATTGCAGAAAATGTCTGCAGGGAAGGATAGACGTACCTCAGTTACCAAAGAGACCATGCTGTGGAATTAGTGCCAGTGTAACGCTAACATATCACAAGAGACGGTATCAGTATATATCGATTATTTGTCCCTCACCTAGGGATCAGTCATTTAAAGTATCTCTCTTACTGACAAATCTCTCATCTCTTCCCCATCTTTACTTGTACTGAACTCGACTTCGGTACCACAAATCTAACATAACTCAAGCTCAATAAAGTCGCCTACATCTGCACGTGTAGAGTCGCTGCTGCCTTGACATATTGTGACAGTGTTTCCTGTAGAACTACTATGAGGCATTTTGTAAGAATATGAAGCACAGGCAGCTCTAATCCTACTCAATAGCCTCATCTAGTTAATCAGTTTGCCATAAATCATAACATAACCATATTGTTGTGTTCGTGTTCATTGGGGGGGGGGGGATAGGGCTATTTCTTTCTTTATTAAAAAAGGGCTAAGTAGCACTTTGAAAGCTTTTACATACAGTTATATAAACAGCATGACCTCTCCCCTTGCATATTCACTGCTCACCAGCAAAGACACAATATTCATAATTAATATGCAACCACTCACATTGATTGCCTATTATTTTGGTTGACCATACAGTGTCATTAGAGATGCCCATTAGGAGCCCAGTGGAAAGCATCAAGTCCTCTTAGTGGTACAACTTTCCTTTAGTTTTTTTTATAAATCATCCTCAGTCAACACAACTTCTTCATATAGTGAGAAAAAGACATGCAAATTAAACAGTTGACTTATTCTAACCACACACTGTGTATGGGACTGAAATCATCGATAGGTGAAAAGCAAAAAAGGAAAGACAGAAAAGAAGGGGTGCACAGTGCAGAGGGAGGGCTGAGGTGGTTGTGCTTGCCTCTTTTCATCAAGAGAGACGAGACACTACTTCAAAGCTGATTTCCCTCAATGTGCGGTTACTGCTACTTTATTATTCCTTTTGAGGAAGAGCAGGAGCAAGCGTAGATATAATTGTATCTTCTGTCTACAAATTACTACTTTGGTCAAATTTCTAAGGTAGTTAACTTATGTACAAGTGGGATAGCTGCATTTTCCTTGAAGAGTAACAGCTGTGAAAGAGTCAGAGTCAGTGTGTCTTGGGTTATTTTTTTGCTGCTTTTGTAGAGTATGTCCATCCTTTGTTATTATGTCTGTTTAGTCAATTAATTTTAGAGACTAAATTAGTTTTAAAGAGCCTGAAAAGAAAACTCTCCCCACCCCAGTCTGAGAGGTGGTCAACAAGGCGTTGTTATATTCTGTTCTTCAGCATTTTATTATCATCTTGAGACTCAAGTCAAGTAGAAAATCATAAAATGAATACCTCCTGAGAGCGTGCGTATCCTTGAATATGTTTTCCACACAAACACACACAATTACAGGTGTTGGAGATCTTACAGTCTAGCCTATTTTATGATGCATGAAAAATCAAATGATGGGCTAAACTAAATGATGCATACACAAAATGGCACAGAAGGCTTGTCTTAATAAGCATATAGTAATACAGAATAATCTGTTTACCAGAAATTACAAAAATATATATAGTAATCTGTTTGGTTTTTTTGACTATGCATGTAATTGATTTATTAATGGGATGATTAAGCTATTATTGAATGAATCATGCTTTTCTAACTAAAAAGGACAACATTACCCATAAATCGTTATGATGTTGACCAACATCCCCTCGGGTAAAGATTACAATAAGCTGCCAATTTGGAAACACACAACTGAGGCTCTATACTACAGCAAACTGGATCGTTTTTTCTCTAAATTGGAGTAAATAAAACCAATTTGACTGTGACCCATTTTACAATGGACCTGTAGTTTGATATCAAATAAATGAAATTCAAGGGTGTCAGTTGAGGAACCCCATACATTTGTGACATTTGTGATATTTTTTGGATTAACCTTAAACCGATTAAAACATATTTTCCCCGGACGAAGAGAATGCAAATGATCTAGTCTAGTATGGGGTGACAGTGGACAACATGTCAATTACACCATCTTCTTATCATACTAAAGAATTTTGGTATTGAAATTTAAATCTTTAAAATCAGATTTCTACCTAGATTTTTGTTTCAATCATTTCTTCACATGTTTTAAAAACAAAAAAAGAAACAAAAATAACTAAAGAATAATTATTTTAACCGCTGAACACAGTGGAGCACAGCACACATGTATATTTAATGACATACACGTACAATACATGAATTAACTGTAGTCTGGGATTATGTGTATATGCGTTATTCCCGAGCCACTAGCAAGAGATGCAGCAACACCTGTGTGCAGTGCAATATAATGAGCCAGCCTGTTCAGGCATTGGCAGTAAACACTACACCAGACAAAAGATTAAATAGGACCTGGACATGAAGTAAAAAACATTTTAAATCACAGTCTAACTGGAAGAGGTTGTGACCCTTATCTCTATCTGCCTCCCAAAAAAAACTGTTTTTTGCCCTCGATTTTACTCAAGTATTGCAGGGCCGGTTATATTTTCAATTATCTTCAGCAATATTTCTTCCGTATGTCTGCAGTTCCTACCAGCATTATCTTTTAAAATGCAACACTGGCAACAATTCAGCAGCCAGTCTCAGCTGACATTTCACAGGAAACCTTTCTGCTCTGAAGAGGAAGGGCGACACAAGACAGCAGGTTTGTAGTCCCATCAACACAATACACATCTGTGGCAGTTTAGCCCCAGGAGTAAACGATAAATGTAGCTTTTGGCATAGATATGTATTCCAACACACTAAAACCCCTGACACAGCAGTCTGCCAGTTTCTCCTAAAATAGCGGTGTTGTTTTCCCTCACTACTTGTTATGTGTAGACACATTTAACCAGCTGGTGTAGGTAGCTTACAGTTGGGACCAGTTTTATGATTATTGATCAAGGAAAATCTTTGGGAAAAAAATATAAGAGGAGTGGGAAACAGAGGACTTTACTTGATGTTGAATTATTTATACACTGTTGAGGAAAGCAGTAAAAGAAAGGAAAGGGTTCCGTATGTGACCTTGGTGTGAAAGCTACTAATCATTCAGTACTTGCTAATTAATAGTTACAACGGCTTTGAGTCAGCACTGACCTTGCTTGACCCTCATTAATCCCAAGCCAACTCAGCCCTAAAATCCAAAAAGGTGCAGAGGTAACAGGCCCGTCATACTGTATATTTTAAGACATGCGTGCATGAACTTAAACAAACAAGAGCAGATGTAGTATACTTATTGAGCAGGAAGCCTATAAAAGCAATAGTTTTGACAGTTTGGTAAATAATGCACTTCTTTCTGAGAGTCAGTTGAGAAGATCGATGCTGCGATCAAGTCTAAATATGTACGTCATGGCCACGACTCCAGGAAATACTGCTTCTGGCCAAGAAATAGTTTGACACGTAAAACATGTCGTTTCGACAGGTTTTGGTTAAACAAAGAAGATACAACCATTTCATTTGGGAGCTTTAGAGGTGCCGAAAACTTTTGATCTTAATATTTCCTCTTCATGTGATGGGCTTAATACAAATAAAGAGTTGTCACTGAATGAAATAATGTGATCAATCATAATAGATTGCAAAAATGCCTTCTTAAAATAAATTAAAACAAAAAGTCTGCATCTTTCAGTGTTTATAGTAATAGCTAAATAAGTGTGCTCATTATTGAAAGTAAGCCAGCTTTAAGTTCTTCAGAAAAGGTTGAGTGTTTGCAGGCTTGTCATCTAAAAACAGAGTTTTAAAAGACTCCCTTAATACGCTTTAAAGCTGATGTAATTATCAACTATTTGTATGAAATTTGACTGAAGATACAAGAATTTAAAAATGTTGTGTGTAAACAAACCATCCACAAAATGTGATCTAGTTAGCAGGTTAACAAGACAGAAATTATTCCATTTGAATTGATGGAGGAAGAACCGTTTCGTAGATGAAAGGATTTCAGATATTTCCCCAAAGCCCAGAACCAAGGCCAGAGAATGCAAGCACACATGTCTAATATCAATACATGCACAAGTGCACACACGCACACACACACGGGTTCTCCCTCTCTGTCTCTCTATGCACACACACGGGTTCTCCCTCTCTGTCTCTCTATGCACACACACACACACCTGGGTTCTCCCTCTCTGTCTCTCTATGCACACACACACACACACACACACACACACACACACACACACACACGGGTTCTCCCTCTCTGTCTCTCTATGCACACACACACACACACGTTCTCCCTCTCTGTCTCTCTATGCACACACACACACACACACACACACACACAATGTGTAGTTTTACTTCAAGGTGACCTATCTGCTGTATATGTATCAGGTCAGAGGTCACTGAGCAAAGGAGGGGCCGGGAAAAAGAGTAATAGAAGACAGGAAGGATACTGTCCATACACCTGGGTAAAAACGGACAGAAAAGGCTTTAGGGTAATGCTCTGTTGTCAAGTGTTGGACGCCAGTTCCTCTGAGTCTCTTTTAAGTGTGTCTATGGCGCATTAAGAATCTGTCAGACCAGATTTAGCATTAATCAGCTAGCCCACAGAAGTAACAATCACACATAATCTCAAGCCCTGCTGACCTTCTCTTCAAATGCACAGATAAACCCCCCTTCATTAAAAAAAAAAAAAAAAAACACACAGGCCCAAGCTCCGGCGCTAGTAATTTCTTCCTCTCTGCTCTCCCTCCCCTGTCGTCTATCTGATTGTTTTCTTTTCCAACAGCAGCACCCATGTCTCTCCACCTGGGAGTACATTGACTCAGCATGTCAATGTGACCTCAAAGCTAACGCAATTTCAGACAATGCGTGTGGGGAGAGCGGCTGTTTTGCGCCATCAATCTGGAAAGAGGAGAGGACAGGAGAGGAGGAAAGACAGGAGGAAAAATGGAAAAGAGAGGAGAAGGGCAGAATACACACGTTCTATTCATCATCTCAGCAGTGTTGAGAGTGTATAAATAGCAAGATCTGTTCAGAGTTATCATTGAGCCAACGCTTCCATCGTGGTACTTCATTTATTAAGACTGTGCGCAGATCAATACGGCAGACATATACACTCTGTACTGTTGACAAGATAATCTCATCATTATGAATTTGGCTTGGGTCGTCAGTAACATGAGCAATTGCGTGGCTTATCTGAGATGACAAGAGCAGAGAGAAAGAAAGGGAACCCAGAAAGGAAAAGAGTCAGAGCATGAGCGGGAGGGAGCAAGGAAGAGAGAGAGCGAGCAATACTTTATTTTTTTAAACTAAACAATGCTCAGAGCGATAGATAATGAAATACAGTATTTCAGTACCAACAGAGGAAAAATCTATAAGAAATGGAGCAAACCAGCAATTGATCTGAATGCTAAAGGCCCCAAAAAGATTTCTCTCTAAGACACAAACCCAGTGAGGGGCCAATTCAGTACCTGTGTAGTGCAATAGAAAAAGATGAGAAAGGCCAAATATACCATTTTCAATACGCCGTTAGCACTCAACATCGCCACTGCTACCCTGAAGAGCAGACACAGTCAAACATTTGATGACAAATCTTCTGTGCCCGCAATGTCCGCCACTTAGTGGACCAATTGTTTAGGCAATAACATCTGAGAGTGCTGACTCATTCACCTCTGTTGCCACAAACACATAAAAGCCACTGCAAAACACTGTGGCTGTCAATTCCCTTCAGACACACACAGGGCTTTAGACATGGGAGTCAGATTTCAAACTGTGCTGCAGATATGAGCAGGAACAGAAGAGTCAGTGGGATATCTCTCCTATTAGACACACACACACACACACACACACACACACACACACACACACACACACACACACACACACACACACACACACACACACACACACACACACACACACACACACACACACAGTGACATTGTCGTTTCCGAATTAGGGAAGTACTGCTGCAATGTACTCTAGTGGTTGTATGGGAAAGAAGACGCTTGTCTTATAGCGACTTGTTTTGACATGTAGTTAGGTGAAATTAGAGAAAATGAGATGGTATTCATGGTACATCCCTCCAATCAATTAATCACATTACTGATGAAGCTGAAGAAGTGCTGAACTGTAGAAGGCAAGGACAAGGCGAGAGAGATTCAGGGAGAAAGGGATAAATCATTTTGCTTATACTAATGAGATAGAAGGTGAGAGCAGATTCACATAACTCATTCTTTGAGCTGCGTGTTGTTTCTACAGTACATGCCTAGGGGGCACAGTGAAGGAAGATGTGGCAGAAATAAAAGCTCTCTCAGGTTGGACTGGTGCCAAGACACAGTAGAGCCAGTTCCACTTTGTTTGACTTTGAAAGTGTTTGATTTACAGCAAGGAGACCCAGCTGCTGGCAGTTCAAAGAGTACATCGCCGTGCAATGTACGCCAATGTAGCCCTCTGTGTACTGTGCATCTCAGCGCACATTAATGTGAGGTCACTCCTATTTATAAATATATATATGTATATACACACACACACACACACATCTATTGCTGCAGCTTCAGCACCCTCCTGCTCAAAACGCTAAGTCTAAAGACCCCAGGTGGGATCTAAGAGCCCTCAGGGGGCAGGCAGCCCCTACAGGGAAGCCCATTCCAATCTGAGGGAACCAGTAAGACCGGTGCTTCAGAGCACAGCTGGTGGTAGCACAGTGCATGCGTACATGTGCGTGCACATAGACATGGCAGCTAAATCTTAGATTCCTCCACTGTGAAGGTTATGTTTTGTTCTCTTGTTTTTGTGACCTCTGTTGATGCTAGGTTCCTTGTGCCTGAGTTGTTTGCGCACAATGCCAGCAGCACCAAGATAAATGCTTCAAAATCTACTGGGGGCATGCACATATTTTTTTTGTCACTTTCTTCTTTATCCTCTATAATACAGCGTGTATTGGAGGAGTTGTTTTTTTTTCAAAAAGAAAACCCCTAAAGTTAAAGGATTGTCAGGTAGAAAATGCACAGATCTTCTAGTGTAGGCGTGCACTTGAAAAGCAACAGAAATATGGGTATGCAGTTTCATCAGGGTCAAGAAAAGAAGATACACTGTCACGGAGGAAAAAAGCCACAACAAAACACAAATGTCCACAATTTAGTCTCTCGGTAGAATAGAAAAGTAATCTCTTATTATTAAGTCTTGTAAGAATTGATCTGGAAACCACTTAAAATGCCTGTCTATGGAAGCTAAACCAAGCTAAACAATGGCCCTCTCAAGCTGCTCAACAAAATGACATGACATTTTGAAGTTCCGGTGTCAGTGAATTATGCAGAGGAGTTGTGATCGTCCACTTCCCCTCTCCCATACACAATCAGGCACAAACAAACGCACAATAACTCAAAAGGCGAATGTCCACTGACAATCCAGTCTTATTATCGTGCCAGTGTCATCTCCAATACGCTGCTTCCTATTCAACCAAGTAAATTGGTTTAATGTGTCCGGACAATCTGGCTATCACGGAGGTCAACTTGTGTTCTCATATCCTGTCTCTTTCTCTACTCTGGGAAAAAATAAATACAAAAACTCTGTGTTTCCCTACATTGCCAGGTCAGGAAGTCTGTTAAAATAATGAAATTATGCACCACAGTATAAGTGATGTGTCCAAATGAATAGACCAATTTATTGTATACATAAATAATTGTCTTCCGTCATCTATCTATTTATATATCTATTTATATCTACCGTTTTGACTTTACTCTAGTTTGCTAGGAGTTCCAGGGGCTACTTGTGTTTAGTGGTGAGTATAGTCAGTGGCCTATGTTCAATTATTTAGCAGGGTTACTTGGATTTTAGAGAACTTGTGATAAATAAAACATTCATTTCCACAGCGGCCTCCGATCGCAGACAAATTTCTGGTTTTCTGCAAATTAACTATTAATTGTGTAAATCTTTGAAGAATCTTAAGCCCGAGTCCGTTTTTAATGATTTTCAACAAGGACATGTGGACATGGAAAACATTAAAAGTGAGTTTAATGATGACGACACTGGTGGTGTTTATCATTTCCTCGTGTTTTTCTTTCCAAAACTTCAAAAAACATCATAACCAGATAGGTGTTGAGAGAGAAGACGGACAGGCTACTTTACAGATAAACTCGTCATCTCCACTTTCTCTCATGCTGCCTTACGTTGCAAAGCAGGAAAAGTAAATAAATGCTCAAATTCCACTTGCATCAGAAAATAAGTAGCTTCGGTTTCCCACTTACCCGTGTTCTGCCCTCCCCCCCCTTTTTTTCTCAAATGTGTAGCCAGAGACCTCTGATGTTTATCGTGACATATTCCGCTTCCCCTCTGATTTGTTAAACGTTATGATTTATTAATGAAAGAAGATGCAAATATAGCTGCTGTTTTGTGTTGTGCGTTACACTTCTTTTACAGCTTCAAGACATCCTGACGCATCTGTACTGAGCCCCTCTGCAAACTGAAATACCACTAATGGAAGATAATAAACGAAACATTCAATGACAAATTTTTCCTATTTTAGTTGTATAGAATAACATAATTTACTCTTTTTCCCCAGAGCAACATTCTGTGGTCTGACTTCACTTCATCTCAGTTGTATCTATCATATGAGCTCGGGGGTGATGAAGAAAAAGAAAACTGCCTATTAATAATTCAGAATTTCAGCATGTAGTGTTATGTACAGTAGCAGCCGGTTTATTTGAGGAAATATGTAGATACACCCTAAGGCGAGCGGATATATATATTTTTTAATGTACTGGCATGCTCAAATAAAACATATCTGGCCTTGTGGCCCAGATGAGCTCAACTAGGGGACAAAGGAACAGTACTTACAAATGGCTTCTTGAACCGTCTCTCATTCCTGTAAATGACTGTTGAGACTGACTGCATCTAGTTGCTGAGCTGCTCAATCCTGTCAGCAAGCGGGTTTCAGTACATACAGGTTTACCAAACTCATTCCATAGAAAGCTCCAGAGGAAAGCAGTTATCTAAAGATGAAGGGAGAGGGAGCGAAATGAAATAAAGAGCGCTTTTCTATTCATTGCCTCAGTGGCCACTGAAGTGTGGGAGCAATTTCAATACAATATACAGCGGAGGCTTTGATAAGAGTTTTCGAGTAGAATCCTTAAAAGCAGCCCAAGCCCGGTTACATGTGCATCTCTGTGTGTGTGTGTGTGTGTGTGTGTGTGTGTGTGTGTGTGTGTGTGTGTGTGTGTTTCTTGGAGGAAGGGTGTTTCAAGGTTCGGACAAATGCAAGATTGTCCCGCTCATAAAAGAGAGGGGCTCTGTCACGGAGCCTGCCAGCTAAAGGCTTAAATCACATGCCTGGAATACACAATGACGTTACACCCACACACACAAACACACACACAATCTCCCTAAATTATGCAGAGTAAGACCATTCCTGGAAGCACCCATTTTCAACATCTGCTTCAGCTAAATTGTTGGCATGCACATGCTTAACCTAAACAGATCAAAGGAGTGAACATTTTATCTCCTATATTGTATATGCACCACTTAAATGATCACAGTCACACCTCTTAGCTGCGTTTTTTTCCGTACTCTTTAAATTCATTCGGTAAGTTTATAACTGGCAGTCATTTTTAGAATCCATTCAAAGACCGTGGTTTATTATCAATTGTTATTTGTTTTTTCTTATTTACATGCATAGTTTACATAACAGTGTATTCCTGGTAAATTCAGTAATTGTTATTTAAAACAATTGTAACAAAACCGTGTCATGCAGGCCATTCCAGAAACATATTCTATATTCCATGCGTTTGTAATATATTCATGTCTGACATTTTTCATTATCAGCAGAAGGAGCCTCCCTACCAAGTGACAAGTGACAATGTCGAATCAGCAGAGACTAGAACCCCATTTCTCCTTGACACCCGCATCTCAATACCACCCTACACAAGGCAGAATGCCGCCACCTATAGGCAGCTTTTATACCCTTTCAGACTCCCTCTTTGCCTCTGTACAACCTGCACCTTATTAACACGGATGGTCTCCCACCGAGACAGGATTCAGTTTAATTATAGGTTCATGGTGAATCAAATTACTACTCAAAACAAATCAATATGATAAATTATGGGCCATTTAAAAGTAATGACACAGGAGTATTTGAATGTTTGGTAACAATGAGGACAGAGTCTCAAAAAGGTGGGAAGAAAGGAGCAGAAAACCTATGAACCAGTCAGTGGGCCACAGCCTGGCACAGCTGCCTAAGCTAAACAGAATGAAGTATTCAAGGCAGAGTGGGCGCAGGCTCACTCTTTGGAACAATTTACTGAAATCCCTTTTTCCTGAGCATTGAAGTATTTTGCAGCAGATTGGTTTTAACCTTGATTCCACACTAAGTAATTCCCTTCAACGCCTTAAGCGGAATTAGGCATCATTACGTATCATCCATCTCCTTATCCCAGGAATTCTCTTTAGAAATGAAATGAAGCTCTCCACTGGGCCGGGTGCTGGCACGGTGGTGACAATGATAAGGCCAGCAGAGCTCTGCTGATATGTTCATATTATTCCCCTCTACCACATAAAGACCAAGCCCAGCCTGTCTGCCAGTGCACCACTATAAAACATCATTAGAGGCCAGCAGCAGTGTGGAGAGAGACTGGGAGTTGCATGCAGGCAGATACAGTAGCCCCACTAGGTGCAGATGAAGACAGCAACACTAAGGTGCCCTTGTGAAACTGACTGAGCAGGCGATATGCCCTCCCACTATATCCATCTCTTTATTTATTTTTCCTATTTAGCCTCTCGTCCCGTGGCAACTGTAGTGACAGATGGGCTGAGAGGCCTTGGGATCGATGGAAGGGGAATTCTGTCTTTGTTTCCTGACATTTTTCCCATAGCCACTCTCCTCTGACTCAGGTTACTTACTGTCCACACAAACAGCGAGTGGAGGCAGGAGTAGGGGAGGAGGGAGAAAAGTGATATGCGTCTGTACAGATTCTGAAGAAATTTAATGCCTCAGGCCATCTCCCTCTACACAGGTTTCTGTTGAATAATACAATAGAGCACCCTGCACGTCTGATGCGTCGAGGGGACCCTCTGTAAACAAGACACTAAGGAATTCATTGTTGCTGTTCCTGCTTGTGTTCCCTTTGACAGTCTGAAGGGGTGAGAGAAAAGCAAGTGCACAAAATGGATGTGCAACAGTCTCAACCAGTCTAATTCATCATCACTACATTAGCAGAGAAACAGCCTGAAGAATGGACCAGCAATTATTCTGTCCCTCTGATTAGGAAGCCTTAACGGTCTTTATGACCCTTGCCCTATGCAGCTGGCTCATAATAGAAGCAGGGTTGAGACTGAGAGTGGGAACAACAGACAGTGGCCTTCCTCCGTGGTGGGAACACGTCACATCTGATCACAGTCATCGTCACATCCACATCCAGCGCAAAACAACAGCAGAGAGCCTAATGGAGAGACTAATAGTTACAGTCCATCGGGATATAAAAGGGAAGGAATGTCATTCTTCAATTGTGCCAAATAGTATAAGACCATAGGCAGAACATAATACCAATAAAACTCACTGGGGGACTGTTTATTGTTTCTATCAAATTATATTAGAAATATAATTGTTTTATATCTTTAGAACAATAGGTATGGGTTAGTAAAAAGGTTTGCTCCAACTGTCCATTATCCCCAGTGTTACATACCACTGTTTTAAGCAGGTCTTAATCCTCGTCTGACACGACAGACTTTTAATGGGCTTAAGGCCACAGACATAGAGAATTTATCACGTTAGGAGGCTTATACATCCAAGTACTCTACACAAAGACGTAAAAAGTAGGCGTGAAAATAAGTGCAATCTGCTAATCTCTAAGAAACAAAAATCGCTAGAATTAACCATAAGGAGCTATGGAATTTTGATGACTGATGTTAAACAGTGGCATGAAACCGTAAACGGATGGAGCGATAGACTTCCCTTTCCTGATATGACATTATAGCATTTACTACTACCGTGTACAGGTATAATAATAATAATAATAATAATAATAATAATAATAATAATAATAATAATAATACAGTATATACTGTATCGGTTCAATCTGTATCTGGTCGGTTCAAGTCACCGACCAGACCTAAAAAATTGGAGTGTGACTGCTACTTGGAGAGGTCCCAGTTCACCTCCTGCCCTGCCGTGGTGCCTTTGAGCAAGGCACCTGACATCCCCCTTCCCTCCCATTGCTCCCCGGGCGCTTTACATTAGCTGCCCACTGCTCCTAGTACTAGACTCCTGGTACTAGCATGGGTTAAAAGCAGAGAACAGATGTCACTGTGTGTGCTGTGTGCTCTGCATGTGTGACCATTAAAAAGAGGGTTTCGTCCCTCCGATTCTATCTATATCTTAAAAACAATTGTTATTGGATTTGGAGATTCAAATGGATTGGTCCTAAAAGAAAATAAACACGTACCTGATTATAACTCCTCCACAGGCTAAACTCTTTATTCCACAGGAATAAAACAACAGTGATTGAGTGATTTATGAAAAATTTCTACATGAAAACTGATTTCAAAAGCCTGGCGTGACATTTTTCAGGCACAACTGATTTGTGTTGATGTCACTGGCTCTGTTCTATGAAACACTAGAATGACTGTTTAATCCTTCTAATGCTCACCCCTCCCTTCCTTATTTTCTCTCTATTCTCTTGGGCCTCTCTGCCTATGCCTGTCCTTATCTCCTTTTCCTTTCATTTTACAAAACAAGGGGCAAATGTTGATATAGGAAATGGGAGCTTTCTGAGGCTTGTGACGTGACAATGGTGGCATAACAGTGAAGGAGAGGAGTGCAATTTCCCTTACCTGTATGATGGACATGCGGTTAGTAGGTGTGTCTGTAGTGCTGGTGACTGGGCCTGTGAAGCTGGTGTGGCATCCCACGTGGCCTTGGGGCACGCTGAGGTTATTGGCAGTGGGCTTGAGGTACATGACCTCTGACCTTGGTGAGCTGAGTGGCAGGCGTGTCTGGTAGTCAAAGTACATGGGAGAGGTGGCCAAGGAAGGACTGCTTACCACATTCATCACATTCATGGCATCCCGCTCCTCCACTTCGCTCTGCACCAGCATGATGTCGTTCTTGTTAATCTTCTTCTTCTTGCCTTTCCCCAGCTGAGGGTGTGAGTATTCTGCAATACGGCAATTATATGTACGAATCTCCTTGTTTTCTCGCTTGCACTTGATTGCTATGGTCACCATGGCAGCCAGAAGCATGATAGATATGATGCTTAGAGTTACAATAAGTGGCAGGGACATGTCCCAGTTCTGATTGTCTTTTGTGCGTGGCAGTCCATCAGGAGGACGTCCATTGGAGGCCTTGATGATGAGCCTGGCGGCAGCAGTCAAGGTTGGCTTGCCGTGGTCTGATACTCGGATAATCAGCTCCACAATGGGGTTCACATCGTCCCAGAATGGGTGGGCTGTTCGAACCTCCCCAGTCACCGGCTCAATTTCAAAGAGGTGCTCCTCATTGCCATCCGAGATCTCATAAGTGAGCCTCCCACTCTCACCATAGTCATTATCCACAGCCCGCACTGTGGTGACAATGTAGCCGACACCAACATTACGCGCCACATGGATTTCAGCCGTGTCGTTGAGGAGTAGGGGCAGAACTATGACAGGGATGTTATCATTGACATCCAGAACACTGATGCGCACTGTAGCATTGCTCTCCAGGTGTGGAGATCCTGCATCTCTAGCAAGAACCTTAAAGTCAAAATACTTTATTTGCTCATAGTTAAATGATCTCACAGCATAGATGGCTCCATTAGCAGCATTGACATTAACATAGGTGTTGACATCACCCCCACTCACATTGGAGTTGATTATGCTGTAGTACACTGTGCCATTCTGGCCGAGGTCTGGATCATGCGCCAGAACTGAACCTAGGTACTCCCCGGGAATATTGTTCTCAGGTATTTGAAGAAGGTAAACGGACTTGGTAAAGCGAGGAACATTGTCATTCTCATCCAGAATCTTTACAGTGAAGGATTTTGTGGAGTTTAGAGGGGGAATGCCGTTGTCTTTTGCCACAATGGTGACATTGTACTCATCCTGCCCCTCTCTGTCCAAGGGCCTGTCCGTCACCACAGTATAGAAGTTATCATAGTTCTCTTCAAGTTTAAAAGGGACATTACCAAGCACTCTGCACTGAAGCTGCCCATTCCTGCCTGAGTCCTTGTCTGTGACACGGACCAGAGCAATGACGGTGGCTGGAGGTGCTGCCTCGCTGATGGCTCCCTGTCTCACAGACACAAAGCCTATAGACGGCCAGTTATCATTCCTGTCAAGCACTTTAACAGTGACTTTACAATGGCCTGGGATTGGATTTGGACCTAGATCCTTTGCCTGGACGTCAATCTCAATAACTGGGCTCTCTTCGTAGTCAATTTCACCCTGAATCTTTATGACCCCTGTTCTGGAATCTATGGAAAAGAGCTCCCGGATTCTCTCTGGGGCATAGCCACTAAAAGAATAGACTACTTGTCCATTGTTGCCCTCATCAGGATCAGTGGCATTTAAATCGATCAGCACTTTACCAGGAGGAGAATTTTCAGGAATTTCCACAACATACGAGGGCTGATCAAACACAGGACTGTTATCATTGGAATCAATAACTTTAACATTGATCTGCATGTTACCAGACCTAGGATATTCCCCTCCATCTGTGGCTGACAAAATAAGGGTATGATGGCTACGTTCTTCGCGGTCCAATGGTCGTTGAATAACTAATTCTGGGAATTTAGTCCCGTCCCCACGGGATTTTACCTCCAAGGAAAAGAGATTGTAGTCATCGCGTGTTATTTGATAGGTTTTCAAGCCGTTCTCCCCTGCATCTGAGTCATGCGCGCTGGTCAAGGGAAAGCGTGTCCCAGGCACTGCGTTTTCAGAAATGTCAATATCAATCTGATCCGAGGGGAAAACGGGTGAATTGTCGTTAATGTCCTGAATATCTATTTTGATCATGCAGATCTCCTTGTCATTGGCAAACACCTCCATGGAGAGCTGGCACTTGGGGTTTCTCTTACACAAGGTTTCCCGGTCGATGCGCTGCTTTGTGTACAGCAGTCCGCTTTGGGGGTCCACGTCGATGAGATACGGAGCTGAGTTCTCCAGCACCCTGAAGTTGGCTTTCTTACCCTGTCCTCCCTGCCCAACCTGTTCGAGTCCGAGTCTGGCATCTTTGGCAATGTTCCCAATCACTGTCCCCGGACCCTGTTCCTCCGGGACAGAGTAATTCAAGTTTTTCAATGTCAGGGCTTGAGCCCATAAGAGGAGGAAAAAGAAAATAGAAAGATACATCCCCACTCCGTAAAAGCTGCGATAATCTGTGTTGTGTTTACGCTTCCTTTGACCTGTTGATATTTTGTTGAAATTTGGTGTTTCTATTATTCAGGATCAAATAAAGAGTTATGTTCATCATGTGAGGCCTTGGCATTTGTCTTTGTGGATTGTCTTTGCTATGTCTCTCTCTTCCTCTGCCTCTTCCAGCAATCTGTGGTGCTGAACACCTAATTTATATTCAGCTGAGCGCCCAGACTCATCTGAGCAATAATCGCGATCCAGTCTTCAAACAGAATAGTCATTGTAAATGTTCCCTCATACAACCTAAGAAGGAAAACAGAAAAAACATATATTTGTTATAATGTATATGTGACAATTAGTCAGCAAAATAATAACAGACTAAGCTACAACAGCCATTCTGCCAGTAAGAAATCAGATCCACCGAATGAAACAGGGCTCATGTGTAATTCATCTCCACAATTATGGAGGAAGGTTGTCAATTAGTTAACCTTGGGAAGACACTAGGTGTAGCCCAGATACAAAGGGAAATAATGATTATTCTTGTAGTGTATTTACTACTTGTATCATTATAAACAGAATGCAGTTTTTTATTTATCTCAATGCACGACCTGACCCTGGCGTGAGGATGGCACATTCACACATTATGAGCATGCCGACTGAAACTGTAATAAGGCAACTTTAATAATATGGCACTGCAGGCGTACAACTGAAGATGGCCTAATGTGGTAGCTATTTGAATAAGAGTGCATAAAATTAGCCTCTTACGCACATTAACAAATCCGCATAATCCGGATCTTTACAATGAAAATTCGAAAATGAGTTGCCAACATCTCAGCACAGCCGTGTAATTCTCTCCACTGATGCCCCATGTCTCTCTATCGCTTTCTCTCTATGCAAGATTCAACGGTCCTAGGAAGAAGCTGTTGCATCCGCACGCATAAGGACGGATGTGAAATAATCGTTTGAGAAATGAGAAACAGATAGGGCTTCCAGTGGGAAATGACACAGCAGAGGAGACCTAAAGAACACAAAAGACAAACACGTAAACTTACCAAAAGAAACTGCTGTAATAGTCCTAAAAATATAACTGTAAAAACCAAAACAGTCAGTTCCAGCAGGATTCAGGGAGAGTTTCATTCTCTAATCACTTCAGTAGTAGGCTACCACCCGTATCCTCTTTCCCGTCTACGCGCTGGAAGAAAAGCTACAAACCTCCGCTGCACACACGGGCTACAGTGCAGCGCAGTGGAAATAAAAAAAAAAGTGCTCCGGAAAAGTATGACTGTAATGTCAATGAGCTGAAGTCCTCTCCGCTGTCTGATTAGGATGCAGCGGCTCGCCTTCTGCCTGCAGTGAGTCACCGTTCTTCAGAAAAGGACAACTGTTCGGAGAAAAACTCTTATGAGGAGAAAGAAAATCCAAATGTATAATAAGGTAGATCCAAAGTAGATATTTAAAAGGAGATCATTGTTTTTTTTCCCCGTCCGAAACAGCGGTGAGTGACTGATTCCCGTAGTGGCATTTTGTCCTTGTCCGCCGTCCTCATCAAAGTCCACACAGAGAGACAGCTGCTGAGGAGGTGGTCAGCAACAACCCCGCATTCTGGCACAAATCGGTCTGTAGCTGTCTGAAAAGGGGATGATTGTTTTCAATATATACGCACAATCGTTATTTAGTATGTTCTGCACGTAATACAGCTCTAAGCACATAGAACGCTTCCTCTCACTGACTGAAGTCCGGACACCGCATGGTGCATTAAACATTGTCGCTACTCCTCTGGCAGCCAATGAATTTGAAGAGGTGGGAAGAGAAGGAGGGATTCAAAAGCCGCTTTGGGTACAGACTACAAATGATTGGTGGCTCGTAGTTCACCGGTGGTGCATCTGTGTTTTTTCAAATATCACACTTCGTTGTTGTTTACAATAAAGGAAACCGTGCGTTGGACAGCTTTGCCAAGAGACTAACAGGGGCCAGGCTGCAGTGGTTTGAAATGTCAGTTAGGTCATTTATCAGAAACAGACAATAAGATTTGAATTTTGTGGAAATTCAGGTTGTTCGTTCTTAAATATTTTTTTCTGGAATTCATTTAAATGTATTCAGATCACAAACTAAATGTTGAGTCTAATGTAAAATACGAGGACAAATGAAATAGTATTTCTATATGTAATCCTAAAAATGTTGCATTTAGGATTATGACTGAATTGCGTGTGTGCACTCTAGTTGTCAGTGTCCTTCTTCATTTAGAGTGTGTTTGGCATATTGCAACCAATACTTTAGAGACGTGTGTTCAAACTACAATTTAAAAGTTTTATAGTAAAAATTCCTTTCACCAGTGCCTGGATACAGTATCTATGAAACTATCCTGCATTACCATGCAGGTCTGTGATGCCCCCCTGAGAAGCAGCAGTAATTGTTAAACATTTTTGTATTTAATTAAAAGTGTTAAATACTTGGGCAATGATGATGGAAAATAGTGAGAGATTTAGATTAGATGATTGCAGCAGGCATTCAAAGTGACAACGGTATCATGCATGGTTTTTTTCAATATTACAATTATAGCTTGAAAACATCATTTCATCTGGTCTCTTTCTGTCCATCATAGTTTCTGTTCTAAAGAGAAAAAACAACAGACATTGTGCATTTAAAAAGCTGTTTCCCAGCACCGGAATTACAGCTGAAATCATTAGTTGATTGATAAAGTACTTATTGGTAATCAATTAATTGTCATTTTTTAAGCAAAAAGCTAAACATTAACCGCGTCTAGCTTCTCAGAGGTGAGGATTTGAAGCTTTTATTGTTCATCTTATGTGATGACAAATAAACCGTCTTTGTCTTTTAAACTGTCAACAGAACAAGGAATTTGAAGATGTCCTCCAGTACTTCTGGGCGTTTTCAAAACACAATTAACAGACAATATGTTCCATTGAAAATCATATTTAACTGCGTAGGACAGTTAATATTTAACACACTGAACAGGTTGCCAGTGCATCAGGGTGCAAACAGTAATAAAAGCTTTCGTACCATCATCATTATTATTGTTAATCACTGAGGCACCATGCCACCTTTATTTGTATTATTTAGCATTTAAAACATATCACAAGTCATTACATATCCATAGTACTGTCCGATCACGGCACTGAGGAATGTTGGACTGTTGTTATAGAGCTGCAGTTTTGTCAGAGTTTAACCATGCCCTTCATTTGGTATTGCTATTTCAACATGTCAGCTTTGTTCAGTAATCTTGTGGTCGATCCATGTATAAACATGGATCTCAACCTCTTTGACTTTCCCACTGACCTTTGTCTCTGACAGGACGGAATGACATGAGTGTCAGAACCATTCGTTAGTCAGGAGGCGACCAAAGCTCATTACTAAACAGCAGGTTTGATGTACTAATGTCAAGATGTTGATAACTGATGAAGGTAAATGTCACATCACTGTCTCTATCTGCATAAAGCGTGCGTGTACGTGGTCTGTGTGTGTGTTGTGTGTGTGTGTGTGTGTGTGTGTGTTGTGTGTGAGACTGTTGTCTGTGCAGGTGTGTGTGTTTATTCAAACATGATGCATATTTTGTTCATAACGCATACCTTCCTCTGAAGTATTCAGGTCTCGTTGCTGTTTCCAGATTTATAGAACACAAGATGATGTGCAGAATAGGAATGACCGAGATGTTTTTTTCAAATATGATTAGCAGCACATGTGGAAAATAATAACAAAACATTTCAATTTGCTCTTGAATGAAGTAGAATTATCCATTTTCCTCAACACCACATTGTTACAACCACGTATCTTTTTATAATTTGCCAAAATAACATGTTTTCTTTTTTCCTCACCAACTACACAATCATACACACTGAGCTTAAACAATGCCTGGAAAACCACCTGCCTTGATGAAATGTCACCAGTGTTGCCAGAGATAAACCCAGCCATTAGCAGCTTTCTTCATTAGCCCAATTAAATGGCCCTCAGGAAATGCACTGACAGAAAGTGTATTCGGAATGGGCTTCTGGTGAACAGCTGCATTAAAACACTATTTCGTAAATTAAATTTCAATCTAATGGCAATGGCCTTTCTTCAGGTGGTAATAAGAGAGAGAAAGCCTCATCCTGCCTACGCCATTTAACCCATTTCTGAATTCTTCTTTTCTCCCTTTCCTACACTCTCTGATTTCTCTTCTTCTTCCCTCGAGCAATAAAAATATGTTACACTGTTAGAAGAAATTTAAGCCATGAAGACGGACCATGTGGAGTCTGAGCTTTTTCTCTACCACCTCTGTCAGGAGAAAAAAGAAAAAAAACTTCAGTTTTCACATGAGTTTTTCCAGCAGCAAACTGTCACCTCCTTCACCGCTACTTTTTACCTGCCTGTTGTTTGTCTCCCACATACATTTTTCCATGTTGCTGTCTGAATCTATGCCTCTCTTCTTCTTAACACTGTTCAACTCTTCGCTGTGTTGGAGGGAGAGGGGGAGTAGCACCTTATTGTTTACTTCACTTTGCTGTGGTTCAATGTTTGAGAAAAGCTGGTTTCCAACACAGCTTGAGTAGCTCTTTGTCTTTGCCCATGATAGTACAAAAGCAGAGACAGCAGCACTGATGATATTTTTAAGTATGTGTCTCTTTTATTCTTCAAAGACATAAGCCCTCTGTACTGTACATTCGTTACAGCACCCATGTATAATGCAGTTTGACTGCAATAAGCTATTATTTATTAATACTAGTTCCTACAGGTGACTCGCACATGACACACTTTCCTGAAAGTTACTTCAACCAGCATTTGAGTCCATATAATGTAGATTATTACAGGATATTCTCTGGGCGTCTAAAAGAGACGGTTGAAGCTGTAGTTTCTTCAAATGTAATGCCAAACCATAAAGAACTAAACTGAATTACAAAAAGTGACATTACATAGAATAAGACCCAACTAGAGTTGACTTTGAGTTTCCCTTTCAAACACTTACTCTCTGTTGCTTGCTTATTGGAGTCTGTTCTTTGTCTCTTTGCTGTCTTTCTCTCCGTGTGCCATTGTTTTACACTTATCCAGCAGTAAATAATGTTTCAGTATGAGTCAAATGAACTAGTATGTATAAAGTGTTTTCCACATGCATCTAATATCCCTAGTCGGTAGGCTGGACCGCCTCAGCTCCACCAAAGATCCTCCTCTTGCCCTGTCCTTTTTTGGATTAGCTACTTTGTTGTGCAACCCTGTGTTGCATTATGACAATAAATGATCCCTGAATCCTTGAGTTATGCTGTATTGTCACTGTCGAGGTGGCAACGGCGGGAGCGACTGACTTTGAGCTTCACAACCGCTCTTCAGAAACCTTTGGGTGACGTGACAGAGATCACGTCCATATTTTATACAGTCTATGCTTGAGACACAAGCACTTTGCTCTAATGCTTCAACTCTTGATAAATGTCATTTAAACCTTAATTACAGTAAATAAAAATGGTAATTCGTAAAAGAGGCGCATGTTCAAGAAAACTGAGTAGCATCCAACCCGCATTAAAACAACCAGGTCAGCAGGTTCGTTGGAAAGCCAAGTCAGGTGTAAATGCATTGATCCATTCAGATGGACCGGCAAGATCGGTTTAACCCTCTTCACTGCATTGGTCTGAAAGAGGTGTAGGTAAGTACTGATGAGCACAGTCACAGTTCGCAGTTTGAGCCAGGAGAATCTATCTCAATGTTCACTATGCAGACTCTCTTTCTTTCTTTTCTTCTAGCTCTGTTACTGTCTCTGTAACAGAGCAGCTTAAATCCCTGACCCGGCTTAGCGGCGGCATCAAGCCTCAAGAAAAACAATGGTTTATTCAGAGAGGTTGATAGATAAATGTTCTGTGCATTATGTGTGTGTATGTACACTTTGTGTCCTTTTAAACATGTCTATATGTGGATTTATAGTTTATCTTTACATGGGCTAATGTAATGTAATTAATGCTTCTTTTGCAGAGTGTATTGGACAGCATGAGTGTGTTTAATGGTCAAGCACAACCTGCATCTGTTAGTGTGTCTGTTTCTGTTTGTCAACCAAATGTTCACCGTTTGCACGTTCCAAGAAATATTTCCTGATCAATGCTCACTGTGTAACTGATTCTGCCTCCTCACTGTTGAATTGTGAGCCATATTGGGTTTCAGCAGGTGGAGGGCTGGGTCATAGATTACCACAGTGAAAAGGAAAACCTGTACCTAAAGGAAGTCGGTGAGTTGGATGCATACATTAATGCTCTCAACATGCTCTTAGTGGAATAACACCTCCTCCATGGAAAGAACATGCGTGAGAGATGAACTTCTATTGCCTTATTAGCATCACCTGGTGATCATAAGTAGGCAAATATGTCCAGTAATGAGAGTCATGCTCATGGTTATGCCTACAGTATGCGTGTATTCACACCGAGTAGCAAATAATTACCTCTCCTCTTACCTGCCTTGCCAAGTATCATACTGAGACAAGGAGGTGAGACCAACAGCTTGGACATGTTAGCCTAGCATCAACACACATAATACAGTTCTTAATACAATTCAGATCTCTTTCCGCTGCATTCAAAATGTCCATCAACCATCTGTTAGTAAGTCAAAAACACTCTAAAAGTGCTGCATCGTTTTCAACATAATTTCTTTACTTGATCAGATGATGAAGAACGTTCCAAAACACTTTACTTTTCAAAGAGACCTGAAGAAGAAATCTAGCTGGGTAGTCATTGGTATTAGCACCAACCACTAACATCATTCCCTGCAACACTTTTTTAGTAGCTTATTGATATTAGAGAGATTAATTAAAACAACACACAGAGGTGTTTATTAGACAACATAAAGGGCTTACTGAAGTGACAGAGGAGGCCCCCTGAGAAAAAAATAAGCAGACAATAGCTTTTCATCAACACTTATTAGCAGGATATGACTCCTTTTTTTCCAGGCCTGGCAAGACTTCTCATAAAGGTTTATTTTTCCATGTTCATTTACTAATTTGAGTTATGCAAATGAAAGTATTGCTCTATACAATTTCATGAGAATGATATTAAGGATGAATGCGATTTTAACATACTTGATGGGCTATTGGATGAAAGCACCTGGCAAAATACTAATGTATGAAATAGTCCAAGTGTCTTAAGAAGGTGAAACTGGATTACACTTGTCTACAATTAAAGTTTACTCAGTTATGAGTATACATTTCTAATTTCAAGATCTGATTCAAAATATGCACAAGCTCTACTCTCTTTACTCCCCTTTTGTTTCTGCAGATATCCGCCAAAAAATAAAACTTTATGTTTTTCACTACCTTTTCATGTTATTTTGTATGTTCTCCCACATGTTTCCAAAATGGATTTTATTCATAAAATAAAAGCTGTATTCCTTTCTGGTTTTACAATATGCCGACAACAGAAGAGAGAAAAGATATTGTGTGACTTTGAAAACCTTTATGCTGAACAATGCAACATGTGTGGGCAGGAGTCCACGCTAAAAGGTGGCTTTTTATTAACAAAAATTATGTTTGACAAACAAAACTTCGAGCTGAAACCCACAGCCTCACAGTGAACTACCACCTTATCCCTGCAGACAATGACTGGCATTATCTTCTCAATCTGGAACCTACCATCTGCTCAGGTAAGCACAGGGGTGAGCTAAACAAATGCAAGCATTCCAAGAATACGTAATTAAAAATAGGGAATTTAATTTGCACTTAAGAAAGATATCACACATGAGCTACATTAATAATTTGATGTCTATGTTGGAACAGTTTTACCCCTACTTTAATCACTTGTGAGTGCCCCATTAGGATACAATTATACACACCTGTTTTTAATATCACTAAATAAGCAGGTGATCTGCAACACCACGTACACAACTGAAACACGTGTATAGTTATATATTTTTTGTAGACTTTGACTGATTAATTCTACTGAAACAACAGACTGAAATTCATGATTTCTTTTCACTTTAATAAACCTGCTAATGTTGAGAAACAGGTCTTTGTGAAAAGAGAAGTTGATTATACAACACGCAGTTACGTTAAGCTTAAAGCACCACGTAGCCACCAAATCTAACCCAATATACACATACGTTCACCGCACTCTTTCAGGAGAATATCATATCTTTCATGGAATGGCACAATATGTCTAAACATGCTCATTTGTTTAATCTAACTTATTTGTTTATATGATAAGAGGCTCATGTACTACATTACATAAAAATAGGTCAAAGTGATTTTCTACAGAGGAGATAGAATCATATGGGTCACTGCATTATTTCTGGAAATTCAGACAGAACAAGTTTTGTAGGATTGTTGAAAATTACCAACCAATTTTATATAGGTGACCTATTAGAGTGTCTATATTTGTCTTGCTGTATGTAGAGGAGCATGGATTTCTCTCTCCTTTTTCACACCTCATTTCACTTTATCTAGACTTTATCGTCTTCGCTATTTCTCTCTACATGGCTGCCTGTCTGTGTTAGCTACCTATGTCTGTCAAGGCTAGACTACTATAAAACCACTTCAGATTTGCATTTTGAAAGCCATTCACCCCCATATTTTCACATAATATCTCAAAGTCTTTTAAAAAAAATATTGAATTGGATATATTGCCTCATATCAAACAACTAATCGTGAAAGCAAAACCAAAGCAAACTCCTAATTGTTCTGTTTTACTCAACAACACTTTTGAACTCAACAGGATTTGAGATTTACTCTTTGTTGTTTGCCTTGACTTGGACTCAACTAGGCCAGCTCAGTTTGTCGTGTCTAAGACGATTTTGACTCTAGGGATGGTCACAGTCTCACCCTCTACAGCTGAGCGCCCCTGTCTCTTCGTCTTTATCTCTCTCTCTCCCCCCTCCTCAGCTGCTATCTCCTTCTTTCGGTCTGTGCACTTGACCAACCACTCATCCTTCTATCTTCCTCGTCTCCTTCCCTTTCTGTGCCCTCTGTCTCAGTCACCCTGTAGCGAGCAGGTGTATCTGTCTCCTCCCTGATGAGTTTATTACTCCGAAGTGTCTCCATAGTCCCCGTGGACCCCCTGCCTCCTAATACGCTTAGCCCTCACAGCTTATGTCAGCCAGAGTGGGTGGTCTGATAACGCTCCACTTGATCAAGCCATCCACATCATGGTCCATCTGGTCCACAGTCACTTCGGTCAGCTTGTATGTCAGGGAGTAGACACATAGACAGACAGACACCCACACAGAGTAACCTTACCCCTCCCATTATAGGTGATGGGAGTGACACTGCAGTGTGGTACCACGGTGACCAGCTTTCCAGACGTGGAGAACATTTCTAGACATCTTTATTTTTTCCCAGTGAACAGGTATGGAGATTAATGCAAAGTAACTCAGCTTGTTTCCTTCAACACATCAACCTGCCATGCTCTCAAGAGGAATCAGAAAGATTGTGTATACAGCAGCTAAATGAATTACTCTCAAAAAGTATAGACCATTATATCACAGGTATAAAATACTTTAATATAAGGTAACGATTAGAAAAACAGGTTATTTTGTTCTGCTTATTATCAATTATTACTGCCTCACGTATGACATATGCACGGATTGGATGAAGTGCAGTGCACCTTAACTACCGCTAACAGCATTTTCCTGCTGGACCATTTGCCACAGAGGATGGAGTGACCACTCCAGGTGGAGCTGAAGGAGAGCCGGGATGGGAGTTATGCTAAACATGCTAAGCGCTACGACTATTCCACGACACAGCCTGCTCCTGCAGAAAGATGGATGAAATACGACTCACCCAGTATTGGGAGATCAGTGTCTGTTGTGCCCACATCTTTACAGAGTCCGGGCTCCACCATAACATTCATTCTTTCTTTGTTGCAGAATGACAATAAATTATCCTTGAATCAGCATACACTGGATATGTTTTTCCTCTTTTAAATTCATATGGAAAACTTGTTTGCAAACATTTGCTTATTGACACATCCAAATTCCAAATTCATTTGGAGTCGTGTTTCTGGCAATCTGATGAATGTAAGTACAATGTTCCCTCTCCTTTTAGCTCTGGGTTTGGTCTCCACCTACTCCTGGGGAAATTATCTGTCTCTTTAGCAGCCAAATGCTTCACTTTTGTTTTGTTTTTCTGTCTTGTTTGGTTTATTAGAGCTTTTTCCCTGAAAACATTATAGCCACTTGCAAGCTGCATCTTAAAACGACGCTAAATTTGAAGCCATATAATATATTCCATGATATGCAATAAATGCACAACGCCATCACAATATAACTAATGGAAAAATACTCAAGATTGAAGTGAAAAAAGACAGTTGACAATATGGCGACACGGGACACACTACTGTGAAACAGGCATCAGGATCAAGTGCCACACGATGCTATTACAAGGTCAAAAGGTTCATGGTGTGGTCTCACAGGCAGAGTTAATAAATGATCAACAGTATATTTACAGTAACAGGGAAATGTGAGACAGTATCTTCTTTTCATTCATGATGTTACACTCCACTGTTTCTTCTTCACATCACAGTATATAAATAAGAGCAAGCTGACATACTGTATGTACTGAGTAATCCATGGTGGCTCTGTACTCTGTGCCTGGGCAGCACAGGCAAAACAGGAGCTAAATGTTTTGTTTGCCATCAACGGAGGAATGATCCCACCCACCACCTGCCTGTCTCCTTCGCTCTCTCACTTCTGCCTTTTTTTTTCCTCTTCAGTCTTGTACTTCCAAATGCCTGCCTCCCCCCCCCCCCCCCACACACACACCTTCCCACCAGAAGATATCAAAGGGGTTGAAAGAAAGACAAAGACTCCTACGACATCCCCATAGAGCGGCGCGGTGCCTGCGTTAAGATGTGCATTATGCCGAAGTGAGAGTGCAGCACCTTATTCCCTCAGAGCTGCTGCAAGTCTTTGTAGACTATCAAGGCCTTGAAGTATGCATATGGGTGGTGTTCATCATCAGTAGATGTACACAACAGCAGGAGTCAACCTTCTGACTCTATGAAGTGCCTACAGGTGTTACTCACAATGATGTTTCACATGCAAAAATAACCCGGGCTGTGGCACTTACATTCAGTACATTTACCCACAAGCATCAGAGTTATTTACCGTGTGTTATTTGTTAGAGCCAAAGCTGCTTTGCACTCCCATAAGATGAATTGGCTGAGAAGTAATAGCTTACTTACAGTGATATGTTGTATTCGATTTACACTGTTTCCATTATCCATTCCCTGTGTTTTTTGCATCCTCACAGTCCTCATCAATTGTAAAGGGGGAAAACAAAGTACTCCCTATACTTTAATGTCTGGTTGTCCATGGCAACCACACACTCTTTTTTGCTCTCTTTCTGTGGTTAGAGAAGACACACACAGATCACACTAAGATAGGCCTTTGACATTTATTTTTCTTCTTTTTACCACAGTAGGAAATTCATCTTAGACCTTTTAAATAAACATATTTCATTCATGTGTTCAGCCTTTAATTGTTCAAGCATTGCAAAAAGAACATCCATCTGCTGATAGGAATGGGGTGGGAAACACATTAGCACCATCTAGTGGTGAGTTTAGAAGAGCTTTCTGTCCCATTTCATGATCTCAAATGTACTTTTTTTATGGCATGTGTGGACTCGTCACTTTTATTAGCAAAGTGAGCAAAGCATATCATTGTAGCCTCAAAAATCACCTGAACATACAAGTTTGTATGCCATCATGTTTTATATGGATAAAATATTCAGTACTGTACGTATAACATGTGCTGTATCTGTTTTGGAATTAATTGAAATATCTATCTATCTATCTATATCTGTCTGTCTGTCTGTCTGTCTATCGATCTATTTATCTATTTATCTATTTATCTATTTATCTGTCTGTCTGTATGTCTGTCTGTCTGTCTGTCTGTATGTCTATCTATCTATCTATCTATCTATCTATCTATCTATCTATCTATCTATCTATCTATCTATCTATCTATCTATCTATCTATATCTGTCTGTCTATCTATCTATCTGTCTATCTATCTATCTATCTATCTATCTATCTATCTATCTATCTATCTATCTATCTATATGTCTATCTGTCTGTCTGTCTGTCTGTCTATCTGTCTGTCTGTATGTCTGTCTGTCTGTCTGTCTGTATGTCTATCTATCTATCTATCTATCTATCTATATCTGTCTGTCTATCTGTCTGTCTGTCTATCTATCTATCTATCTATCTATCTATCTATCTATCTATCTATCTATCTATCTATCTATCTATCTATCTATCTATCTATCTATCTATCTATCTATCTATCTATCTATCTATATGTCTATCTATCTATATGTCTATCTGTCTGTCTGTCTGTCTGTCTATCTGTCTGTATGTCTGTCTGTCTGTCTGTCTGTATGTCTATCTATCTATCTATCTATCTATCTATATCTGTCTGTCTATCTGTCTGTCTGTCTATCTATCTATCTATCTATCTATCTATCTATCTATCTATCTATCTATATGTCTATCTATCTATATGTCTATCTGTCTGTCTGTCTGTCTGTCTATCTGTCTGTATGTCTGTCTGTCTGTCTGTATGTCTATCTATCTATCTATCTATCTATCTATCTATCTGTCTGTCTATCTGTCTGTCTGTCTATCTATCTATCTATCTATCTATCTATCTATCTATATCTGTCTGTCTGTCTATCTATCTATCTATCTATCTATCTATCTATCTATATCTGTCTGTCTGTCTGTCTGTCTATCTATCTATCTATCTGTCTGTCTATCTATCTATATATGTCTGTCTGTCTGTCTATCTATCTATCTATCTATCTATCTATCTATCTATCTATCTATCTATCTATCTATCTATCTATCTACATGTGTTTAATTAATGGAAAATGTATTAAATTGTATATACTGACACACTGCCGTCATGCCTTGCAGATCAAGTGCTCTGATTACGAAAAATCTCAAACCAGAGCTAATTAACCAGATAATAAAGAATTCTGAATGTCAAGTAAATTATGAATTCCCTTCCAGCGTGTTCATGTAATTATCTCCAAATGTGTCCTTTTTCAAATCCCCCTTTACCTGTTTGAAAGCGCTAGTGCTTCATGTTGTATATAATAGATCAGCCAATTTGCCAGAGCATTTAGAGACTGCTAATAAGCCCTGCTCATAAAAGTCACGATCCCATCTCCAAACCATCTAAATCAAAGACGTCAATACCCATAAGCAATCTGTCTGCGCACATGCCACGGTTTTCTCGACATGCGATTTGAGGGAATTTCTTATTTGTGCCACTCATAACGTACTTAATATCTGTTTCTATGTCTAAAATGGGAGTCAACTGCCATTTGAAAGGTCCAGTTTCTTTCTTGTACAGTTTTTTATTTGTCTTTGGTTATAATTTGGTTGCTTATCTGTGAGAGCAGGTCCAGTCGCAGAAGGCTGAATTTGAGCTAGGTAAATATTGAATGAGTTTGGGCTAATGTTAAATCACTGTCTCACTCCCTCTGGGGTGTATTTGGCTTTGTGTGATTGACTTCTTATTATTTAACATGTACCTGTTAATTAATGTAGAATACTTCATGTCAAATTTAAATGCTGTGAAGTCCAATCAGGTAAGTATATACTGCACATCAGATTACGTTGAATGCATATCAAATAGTCATACTGGTATTTGTAGAAGTGGGAAAGTGACAAAGGTCTTCTGCCACCAGCTTTTACGTCAGCATCACAGTGCTTCAACAATAAAGAATCTGACTTGGATTAAGTTACATTTTTCTGTAATATTATTATCTGAACATGATACAAAAACAATGTAAGGTAAGTATCTCCATATATATACATTGTATAGTACTTCATCTATCCTCTTTGCTCCTGCACAGTGGTGCATTGTGACCGCAGAAGGAGCAATCAGCCAAAGCAAAAAACTCTTTTGAATTTAATGGTATCATTTTGAAAAAAACGCAGTGTTTTCGTCAGGCCAGCAACAGTAAAGTAATTGCTAGAAAACCTAATTGTAATGGTTACACTAATGCATTATTGGGAAAATTAATGAGATTATCCTCAACACATTTTGTGGCTCTTGCCCTAATTACTTGTGGTGAAGTTAGCATGGCGTTACAGCAGCCTAAAGTTTTTTTTCCCCAGAAAAGGCTACACATTTTGTAAAAGCTAAATAAGCTTTAATGTATTACACATATTTCCCTTTTGACCTGTGGGGATGGTGTTGTTGTTGTTGGTGGTCTCAGTCATGCTGCTGGTTGTTTTAATAAATGAAGATAACCGGTGCTGTGTAATTTAATTCTCAAGGTTGCATAGTGCATTATGAGGGCATTCATAGTGAATTATAATGCACTTATAATCCTTCATGACTACACTCATAAACACACATAGCGCGTTCTGATGCATTATATCAGCAGTCATAACATATTATAGATGTGACTTATATAGAGTTAACTATTTACTGTAGTAAGCAGTCATAATATGCTTACTAATTTATGCTGCATTATTAGTGAATGTTATATAATCTCTGCATATTGTTACTGCAAGTTTTTAGAAGCAGCAGCAAAGTCCTACTGAACCTCTGACCCAGAAAAAGACCCATATTCTGAAAGGTGATTACAAAACCGAACACACACCAATATTGATTTTGTATAGACAGACATGTTACTGGTATCATTATATAGTGTTATATATAAAGATAATTCAGGGGCAAAATGTATTCCCAAAAATCACTAATACATAATAGTTAAATATGTAATTCATTGAAAATTGGGTTGAAGTTGTTGTTATTAATATGGCATTTATTTGATACACTTCATACAGTAATAGTATTATTATCACAAACATATTAGCGTCAGTCATAAAATGTCACTGGATGAACATTTTTATTATATCTTTGTATTTTTCTCTGTTATCTCTCTTTTAGTCTATCCTTTCTTCACCCTCAGTGCTCTAATACATGCGGTGAAAGCTACGCTTGAGGCATGAGTAAACATAGTAATTTATGGACACTGTGTGTAAACACAAGGAAGAAGGAGGCATCAAATCACAACGTGATGTCTTTTGGGGTCTTATTATGGACACACGTGGAGACAGTAGGAAACTAAGAGAGAGAGAGAGAGAGAACATTTAGACCATGACATACTGTAGGTGAAGGTATCTTTCTAAAAACATAAAATAATATTGAAATAGTATTGACAGTGCATGTTTTCTATATTTTCTTATCTTATTTAAATCATCTAAGTAATGTTTGTGAGAGTATGGCTTGCGATTCGAGATTCTTTTTTGATTTAATGTCATTTTTCAAGACTGGACAGGTGTGATATCAGCTGAAAATCAATTATAGCTTCTGCCTTTATCTTTCTTTTAGGTGGTTCCGCCTCCCATACAGCCGGCAACATGAAGCAGAGGGAATAAATCACATGTTTTGCTTGATAAGAACAGAAACAACCTTCAAAAACAACCTTCAAATACATTTTTACAACTGCATCAAAAATGTGACAGAAAAGGAAAAACCAGCCCCTTTGAAGTGCATTAAAAACAAGTCCCCATTACCCACCACATCCACAGAATGACACTGACATTTCAATAAATTATATGATTCACACTGTTAATTTATTTATGTATCTCTGGTTTACAGCTTAGCAGTTAGTTTACAGCAACGTCATGACAGGACTAGACAAGGCTCCATGGTGCTCATCTTGCTGCTCGGACCAGCTAGGCTGCTCTCTCTCTCTCTCCACTGCCCACACCAGTGGGAAGGTTGCCGCCAGCGGGAAGTTCCAGCCAATAACTTACAATGTCGAATCATTGACTTCACCTATTGCCTATCATAGATAACCCCCTGTTAGTGTTTCCTGTTTGCTGAGTCTTGAGTTCACTTATCAAGCCTGCTTCTTCCAAAGAAAATGTTTGTTGCTTTCAGCAGAGTAGACAGACTGAGGCCAAGTCAGAGTAGTTAATTTGCCTTTGTTGGCAGGCATTGAGAAACTGTCTTTTAAGTATTTGAGTACTTTGCTCAAGTCCTACTACCGATAGTACCACCAGCTCAGAAAATGCTCATATGGTGAGTCAGTGTCAGTGACACTCTTTTGTGTCTTTTTGTACGGGGACTTATTACTTAATGGTTTAATGTTATACTCGTAATGGTAATAACTATCCAACCATGGGCATCTTTTTCGATTTTTTCACTTAAAGGTACCCGTGGAATGTTTGCCCATTAGTAGCGCTATAGAGAAATGTTTTTACAAGAACACACAGTAATGTGCAGAAATGCACCAACTAAGGCAGGGAAGAAGAAAGGAACAGGGGAACGATTGCAAATGGATGAACAATTCAGGATTCAAACCATTAAGACAAATCTGCTTGGCAAATTATCTACGAGGAAGAAAACATATTCAACATGTTTTGGTAGACCTCAAGAATACACACAATGTGTGTTGGTGTGTAGCAGTGAATGTGAACAGAAATATTGTTTGAAGAAAACTTCACGAGACACCTTTGAGTTGGAGTTCATTTGTCAAAGCAATTAGCACCTTATATCTTATAGCACACCAACTAACCCAAAACAATTGATAAAGGCTTATTGTTTTTAACTTATTTTACATGTTTTATTGATAGAATACTGGTTTGATTTAAATTAACTAATTCATTCATTCAAGATTTTATGCTCCCAAATTTTTTTATAAATTCTGTTTATTATTCTAATTTATAATATGGCCCTCTCCGGTTGTGCGCAGCGGCAAAGATATACAACATTTGTTTTTATAGATCTGTATTCAATTTTCCAAAAGCCCCCTTTGAAAACTTAAAAACTCATGCATTCATTTTATTTCCTGCTCCTTGGCTGTTCAATAACGCTGGGAGTTATGATGAATATTGGTAGGATGAAATTAATAAGCATCTCTACAGAAGAAGGATGAAAATTAGAGGAAGAAAAATGAGACAATGAGGATTTGTGGTTTCTTAAATGGCTCAGTGCTGTAATACCTACATTTAAGAAGTAGCGGCTTTGAGGTCTTGAAAAGCGCTATATAAATTCAATCTATTAGTATTATTATTAAGAATGAGTTCTGAAGATTCAACCCCTCATTATAAACAATGAACCCACAACACAGACTCTCACATATGCATTTGCACTAGACTTTAACCATTGGCATAGTTCTAAAAGACTATTATTCTGAGCCATTTTTTAAACAATCTTACTGGGATTTCTATGGATCCTCTGCAGCTGTGAGCTCCTTGAATTATTACAACCTGTTATCACACTTGCAACAGCACTGTTCAGGGTAGCAATAGAAACTTTAGAAGCAGAGAAGCAATTTAACAGCACAAAGCAAGGTTGCTTTAAAGGACGAAACAGAAATTGTTTAGCTTCAAATCGACACAATTTGAGTCCAGATCCTCGTTTCTAACAGGAGAATTTCAACTCAAGTGTTTTTCATTGCTCTTCCTTCTTCCTCTTCAAAGTGAACGCCATGAAGAGGGTGCGAAAACAAAAACATCTACAACAGAATGCATGTTTTGGAGAAATACGGTCCTGCCAATGATATGATGTGGATATATTAGTAAAACCTTTATATTCATTCTATTTTCATATAATATTTATAAGAGACAGATATTATGATCAGGTCTGATCACATGTTTCAAATGAGTGATGATTGTTATTTTTTTCAAAACATTTTATTATTCTAAACAAATGTCTACACGTCTATTTTGAAATGTCTTATGTTTTTGTGATTGCTATAATTTTAATTCTACTGTATGGCTGTAGCATTGCTGATCTCTCTCTTTCTCACACCCTGTTCACTAAACTGTGTTATATTAGCATGCATACAGTACGCACCATGTATTGTATGGGGACAGTCGGCTAAAGCATATAAATAGAACAATACAAATAAAAAGCTTTAAAAACATTGAACATTGAAAAAACTAATCATTAGAGACAGATTAATGAGATTACATATGTAACATATATAATCTTCTCCTCTCTATTTATTAATATAATTATTAATCTGTGATTGTCTTCATGTTCAACCTGAATATATCGTCATTGTCTTTTGCATTTGTACAAGCCTATTCCAAAGTGGTAAAATTAGATTCAAATCAAAAGATTGGAGAATACATTCTCATTCACAGCTTTCGTGTTCAACTAGTTTCTTTTGGAAATAGTTTTAAGAATCCTCTTTGACTTTGCACAAACTGTTGATCTTTCTCTCTGCTTCTGTCTATTCTGATGGTCTACCAGACAGTTCCTTAGCAACAGAAAACACACATTATCCCTCAATAGCAACATCCCCTCACACTCTCACCCGGATCCTCACAAAAACGAGGCAGAAAATGAGACTCCTCTTTGATGTTGAAGAGAACTCTGTATACCACTGTGGTAATGGCAAACAAAGCCCAAGAGGTGAGCGGGTGTGACCCTTGACTCTTCAATCCTTCTTTGCCTTTCTTAATACCACCACCTACAATCACTAGCACTTCTCATTAAAGGCCACTTCCCATTAGAGTGAGTCAGTCCCTCAGTGTCTCTGGCTACAAGACTTGGGTTATTTCTCATCAGTCCCACGCTGCATTCATTATGTCTTCACCTTTCCTCTATTCAGATTCATATTCCCGAAATGACTCGAGCAAGCATATACATAACAGAAAATTTGGTTTCATTTGAAAAACAGCACCCATAGAGAGAAGACAAGTTGAGTCTGTCAACTACAAGATCTGGGTTAAAGATACGTATCTAAGGTACCTTTTTTGCATGAAAGTTTCCTGTTGGTTGAATCAGAGGTACCACAGATGCTTTTGAAGACAAATCCAGGAATAGTCTGCACAGATGGTCTCAGAAACAATCACAGAAAACAGACATTACTATGATAATATAGAGCATACACAAGTTCCACTAGTGACTGAGACAAACCAAAATATTTCAGCTATGAGTTAAATTAATATAAGTTGTACAATATACAAGCTACAGATGCATTTGATTTGTTTAACCAATTAATCTTTGCATATATCATTTTGACAGTCCTCTTTCTACGCTCTAATGTAAGTTCAATCAGGATGCATGTTTAGGCCTGTGGTTTCTTATATATCCTGCCATTCGCTCCTCTCACACATGCTCACTGTTAACTCCTCATCTGGTCACATCTTTCCTAATAGCAACGCGACACACCCACATTGTAAGCTTATCTTCTTGCTGCTGTCTCTTTTTTCTCTCTTTGCCTTAAGTACATTCATGCTGCTGTTACACGTGCCCCTCCCCCTCCCCACCACTGCCCAGTCTTCACAGATCAGCCAAATCATTTCATCATTTCATCAGCCTCATCAGCCTCATCAGCCTGTCTCAGCAGAATCATCATCAACCACCACCACTGGTGTTGGACTCCATGGGGGGATTTATATTGCTGCTGCTCAGGGCACACACCTCTCGATTACATATCTTCTTGTAGAGCGCCAAATAGTTTCTCTCAAGACTTTATTATCATATATCATCTGTTATAATAAACAATTATCTTTTCTTCATTCGCTTGTTCCTCCTGATTGAAATGGGGGTTGGGCCCCCTCCAATAGGTCCCAAGATAAATATGAGGGGTCCAGAGACAATTGATGGAATAGGAAATCAGATGAAACAAACAGTAGTTGCGCTATACCAAATTGTATTGATGTTTTTATTACTTATTGTAGTCCACACTGTATATCCTGCAATACGCATGTTGCTGAATATTTTTACATCTTTGTGCCCTAAAAACTGTAATTTGAGAAGGAAAAAATCATTCAATCGCAATCTTTTCACGAGTTCATTTTCATGAACTAAAAACATTTGGAACCACTGCTTTATACAGAACAGTCTACTAAACATGAGAACAAAAAAAAAGTTAACAACATTTGGAATCAAATTTGGCATTTTCTAAAATAACTAAAGATACCACAACCATTGGTGCTGAAACTTCAGCTGTGTCACATCTTGCATATGTGGCACCATCACACATCACTTTGTTTGTGAGACAACCAATCCTAAAATCTTCAACTATCAACTATCAGCTTCTATATTTATATTGGATATATATATTCTGTATTTATATTGGATGTAGGAAAGTATAGCATTTAAGTCTTACCGAAAGACCTGAACCCACAATCTTTGGTCTTTTGTGCAGAGGTTTTAGCTGCACTCTATCCAGCTGCCATTTTTCTGTGTGGAAATCTGATATTTTCTCGTCACAGACAATGAACAAGGGCATTAAAATGTGGGTCTTAAAGATAAAACATGAGAGGTATGTTCACTGATATAGGAGTTTAGTGAGGGGCGGCTGCTCTGCAGGTGCGCTGAACTGACATTAACTGGGCAGGGGAGTGTTATTTTTATATATATATATATATTATTATTTTTTTCTTTAAAGGTGATGTTTTTTTTAGATAAGCCGGTAGTGGGTTTCTACTTCACCTGCACATACATTTATTTTATATTTATTTCTTACATTATTATTTACTATATTAATTTCTTTACAAAATATGTAAAAAACATTAAAAAAAAACAAAAAAACATTTGATTTATATGCATATTTGTAGGTAAGGTGTATTAAAGAAAATACATTAGTAATAATGGGTGTGTTCAAAAACAAAAAGTATGTATAGATAAGAAAAGGTGTGAACCAACAACCCAGGCACATGGCCAATAAATCATCAATTGGTCTTCCCGAGTCATATTGGGGATTCTGTGTTCTGATTGTTGACCATAAAGTCAGCTCTGTAAATGGGTTTTCGTAAAAAAAACTCTAACTTCAGGTTTTATGTTCACAGTGTGTAAATCTTTATTATTTACCGCAATTTCTGAGCATGTAGTAAGTCCACAGCAGAAGAAAATGGAAGGCACACCCTCTTCAGTTCCAGTCCATACTTAACAGGTTCAATACAAGTGAAAACTATGTACACCAATCTAAACTGAATGGGTGTATATGACAGGGATGAAAACAAGAGAGCAGGGAAAATGGGGACCTCAGCTGATTTATAGCTTCTCTTCCCACAATGAGAGGCCAGGTGTTTGAATGGCAGTAATCCTTGTCACGCTGTCTCTCTATCAGCCAAAAGCAGAGGAGCTCTGCTGCAAAGATGGCCTCTTAACCCACCTAGGCCTCTATTGGATTATATTTCCTTTAAAAGAATTACTGGTGTTATCGAGTTTTACGCCCATGGTTTGTGATTTGTTTTCTAGTACTTGTGGCAACTTTAGTTATATCCATTGTCTTACCAGAAACTCTGAACTGAAATTGACTCGCTTCACAAAATCCAGTGTTTTCAAAGTGCAGGTTGACACATAAAATACTAAAATACTCCTCCGACACTTTCAGAGAATATAATTCAAAGTCAATAGAAGAATTATTGACTTATTATTGAGCTAATTTTCATCTGGGTGGTATGTCTACACCAACGCATTCTCACAGACATTTTGTCAAAAATGGCAGCTTGATCAAAACCCTAAATACCCCTCTAGTGTCAGTTTAATCAGTTTCTATCCGTGTTAATTTACATGCGTATCATTTCACAATAAACGTCCATCTTCACAGTAAGTTTAGGCAACAAACCTACTTGGTTAAGGTTAGGAAAAGATACATAGAATATATTTGTGTTTCTTACTACACAATGACTGCAGTTTACAGTAGACAAGATCCTATTGTAGCAAGGGCAACTCAGAAGATTTTTCCAGTAATAGAAAGTAAATAGTAGAAGGTGTGAAAATGCAGCTCCTCTGCTGTTTATGCTGCTGTTCAACCAGAATCCAACAAAGAACAAAAACATAAAGATTTTTTTAGATTGATTTATTTAAAGCCAATTCAATTCAAACACGTTTGAAAAAACAAACAAAAAATGTGTCCAAATATTATCTCATCATGTGATTTGAGGTCACACAAATGTTTGCCATTTCCTAAGTGAGTAGTAACATCAATAGAATCTAATCTCAGTGAAGTTTTTAGTCTGGCTCACCATCTCCACAGATGAACTACTTTATCTGGAGTGACAGGACAACACACTGTGAAAATGTTGGTTACAATGGACCAAAATGGGCCACCAGCATGTTCTGCAGTGGTGTGGTAATATTTGTAGAATTGCATAAGGGGAGTGCAACTTGTTTCCATCGACCTGTTTTTATGCACTTTTCATATTATAGTGGAAATCATGAATATAAAAAAACACTGAATTCTTGTATTGATAAAAACTCAGAATAAGAAAATGTACATTGGAAAGAGAGTAAGCAAATAAGCAGCAGATGAAATATCTTATTTTTTATTTTTTTATGTATTACAACATCGTGTTACGCTCAGTTAAAATGTGTGCTAAACCGAGATGGAAACTTGACTTTTTAGAGTTCATGTTCTTTCAAGTTACATGGCAGTGGTCTATAACATACAGTATAGTGCACTCTCATACTTGTATGTGGATGCATGGTGGTCCCTTCCCTTAATGGTCAAAGTTATGGCTTAATCTTTTTTTCCTTAATGGTGGGATGTAATGGGACATGGACATGGATGTGCCCTGGGTTTATGGTCTATCAGTGAGATAGTGCAGGCATATGGCATCATTATAAAATAGAATAAAAGTTTATTTTGAGCAATGCCTAAGTTCTACTGTATAAGAACAGGTGGAGCCCTCTGACTCTATTTGTTACCCTTCTTCTATGCAAATGAATGGCTTTGTGGATGTCGGGAAATTATTTAATAACCATTTGTGCAGCCTGTGTCAGCCAAATCTAAACTTACAAGCAAACAAAGCACAGATATTGCATCAGCTACTCTCTTTATTAGTATTGTTATTTTTAGACACTCATTATAGCACATTCAGAGTAAGATTATTTGGAAATTTATATCAGCTCTGGGCTGTGTCAGAAACTTAAGTCTCAAGAGTTATAATTATCTTTAATGATCAATAAACAAAATCAGAAACCATTTTTAATTTGGTCTCAGTCCAACATTTCAACTCACCGTCAAAAGCTTAAGAAATAGGATTTGATTTGAAAAGAAAAGTATTGCACTGTCTGACTAGCAGCTTGCATTACAGTTAATGTTATTCACATACAATCACTTCTAAATTTAGCAGGCATGTTATTAGAAAGAAAGGATACTATAATTGTGACACAAAACTGAATCCCCAGAGTGTATGTAATAGAAGAGCTGAGCGTAAATAATTGTAAAATATTTGTCGCATCACCCAGGTTGAATAACCAACATCTTAAGAATCTAAAACTGCACTCCTCTGGGTAACATGTATGGCATCTTGAAGTTGTCCCTCTTGCCTTCGATGGTGATTCATCTGGAAAGAGGTGTTTAAAGTGTGCAATGGATAACAGGAAAGTAAATTTTCTCTTCATCTGGTTAATTAAACAAAAAAGCTTGTAGTATTATGGCTATGTACATTACTGCAAATCATGTTTATTGATTAATGTCGGATATTTCTGATTAAAAACTTAAACTACTCATTGAAGTATTTTGCTTTAAGACAAATGCAGTCAATGAAATATCCAATAGGCAACCAAATCATGCAACCCATTAACTCAAACTGCAATGTGAAGAAGGTTTAAGATAATCTGATTTAGGGCTGTTATGAAGGAAACACACTTTTATGCAGACATATAATGAATACATATGAGCTGTCTTTCAGAATCCTATGACAACTGAGAAAATTAAGTGGTTTTTCAAAGCTGCCTCAGACACAGAGGGCCCAACTTTACAGGGGCAAAGTCTGTAATCCTGTCACATGCTGATTGGTTCGGATGCATTTGAATGACAGGGCTCACCTCATCAGTTTTAAGTTCATGTTTGTGTGCACTCCACTCGAGCCTGAGTTGCATTTTAAAGAAAGCTCGATGCTCACATTAGCATCCCCTGTGGAGCCCAGACCACGACATCCTGGTCATTTGAATGCAGCGCTCACACTTGCTTAAACTGACTGACAAATATAAACAGGAAGTTGTTTTCCATTGGCACAACACTGCGGGATATACAGATTTACTTCAAATCTCTTCAGTGACTCTATCTTAAGGTAGCCCACAGCACTCAAAGCCATTATCTAGAGCAGTTTAATAAACTACTTTGTGTCCTGCGTTGAAGTAAACATTTCACACAGTGTACTTTTACTGGTGTAAATGCCCAGCAAGGCAATGCTTCATAGAACATCATCACTGTCACAAACTCATTTATGTGCCTAGCTGTTAAGACATGAAAGCCTACCTCTGGAAACTCTCCCGGCTGGTGCTCCAGTGACAGGGGCTGACCAAAGAAATGGATGAGAGGAGCTATGATCTGGGTTTAGTACAAAAATGTCACCGGTGAAGAACAGTAAAGATTCTGGGCTTTGCTGAAAACATTTGGAGCTGAAGCCCTGTGAGCACAGCCCCGGTGCAGCCCATCGGCTAAAGTGCCCCTGTAAAACCAAAAAAATAAATAACACATACCGTAAAAGTGTTTTCAGACAGAATGTAAGGAACATTTTAGGTGATTGAAAGATGCTAGTTTACATTTACACATTTGACGGCACGAATTGAGGCACAATAAAATCCTGCTTATCCCGAGACATTTTGACTCTAGCATCATTACAGAGATAAATGAGAAGTGAGATACACACATTCACGTACCGCTCACACATACGCCATTTGTGGCTTGAAAACTCAGACTTCATAAACTGTCCAGCGGTCAAATTTATGCAAATAATACTTGCAAACTGCAGTTCATGCCAAGCTGCTGTGAGTGGACATTATCATCCTTGGCATTCATTTCTTTCAGTGACCGAGTTGAACGTTGATCTTTTATCTCCACGCCTTCCTTATTTGTCTTTGTAAATGAATAGATATGATGTAAGCTGTTATCATATTTAACTCAGCAACCAAGGTTGAATGTTTACTTGAAAGTTAGCTTATGCAGTATGATTGCTTCATTCTTAATTAGTTCTTATTAATAATAAGCAAATTAGCATAGCAGCTTAACTGTATGTGTGTTGTATTTGTTGTTATTGTTATTTGCCTTTAACTGTTAATATGTATTGTGATTCGTAGAGAATTATCATTGTTTGTGCAATTTATTTGTATTTGATACCTTGGAGCTTGTAGTTGCTGAACATTGTAATAGGCTAATTGATGACTGTGTTTAGCTCAGGTTAATGTAGCTTAATGCTCAGGAGACAGTGGGCCAGACTGGGCGCTGGGTAATGATGAATAGGCGTAATTGTCAAAGGGTTGCTTTGGCCTGTTAGGTTAATTCATATTAATTGTTGTTATGGTTTTCACTCAAATAGACCATACAAACATGTTGCACGTTGTATTTTTAATTTGCCAATGAAGTAAACAGACTCTGACTAAAATCACACCTATAGGCCTACCTGTAAACACACACCTGATTTATCAAGTCTTGTAGACTTTAATATAATTTCCATAAGAACAAATTAATTTTCTCTTATTATGAAACGACAATATCTGGTTATAGGACCATGGCAACAGATGTGTTGTGCAGTGCTACTGCTCTTGTCACATGACACTAATTGACTTATTGATGGTGGGGATGGTGAGTTGGCATCACTATTTATGTATGTTATATTCTTTTGTAAAATCTCAGCGTGTCGATATATGCCGTAAAGCGCAGAGTCTCAGCTTTCAGAAACCGTTGAAATTTTTTTCGATTGCGCAAACTTTGACATAGTTACGGTAATCCAAAGTTTTTCTTGCAAAATGTGTCGTCGACGACACATTCGGTGTTAAAGTGTATTTTGGAACACAGAGTGTATATTTTGATCAGTTTTTCATCCAGGTTCGCAGTACCTAATTTGCAAATGTCTCCAGTAGCAAGTTAGTAAAAACAAATTGCCATCAAAGCTCTGATTCAACACTCTTTAAATAAACATGATTACTCATATATTATTGAATTTCCAAAGATATGCCTCTACAGAATTACAGGTAAAATGAAAAATTTTGAATTTTGAAAAATTATGTATGCCTTATGTACATTAATATTAGTAAAAGTACAAGCAAAAGTAACAGAAGTTTGGTAATTAAAGAAAACTTTCCAAATGAAATGATTCTTCTTTTCCAATCTTTCTTGTAATGAGAATAGACATGCATTTAATGTTTCACAGAGTTGAAACATTTTTATAGGCGTTACAATCCAGGTGGTAGAATGTATCTTTAAAGCCTGAGGAAATGGCAAAATGTGTATGTATGATACTTGTTTACATTTTATTCAGCATGATGTACAGATTGTCTTGCAGGCCTGTGGGAGTTGGCTGAAAGTATAGTACATGAATAGAAATAACCTCTAACAGTCACACCTTTTTACCCCGTGGCTTATGTATGTTAATGTGCTAACATGACACATAAATTGTCATTTGCATTTTTATAGACGCTGCCAGCAACATAGATTGCTGTCACATTCAGCACAAGAGAAAAGCACTATCTAAAGCATTATGTTCTGCACCAAAAGGCCAGAAACATGAACAAGAGTTAGCAATTAAGTGACTCTCTCAACCTCACATCTTTACCATATACCGTACATAATACAGAAATAATCCCTACTTCATGACAAGATCACAATTACCCACTGCATCATGCATCATTTGGTTATTTGTATTTGAGAATATTTGACCATTCGGGCAAAATATTAAACAAAACTAATTCTTCACTAACTTTGTTTTACTATTTCTTAAACGACTATGTTTCTGATATATCTATCTTTATCGCTATCTTTAAAACATAATACGGGTCCATTTTAGAAACCATGCAAAGTATGGCCAATAGTGGGAGTATTCAAAAACTATGGAAACAAGACATTTTAAAACTGACCAAAGGTGATTTGTTGTCTAGTTAGTTGTGTGTGGGTAGGTATGCATTTGAATATAATCTACATTATGCTTAATTGAATATGCTTAATTGAAAGCAACATACACTATGTTACTGTAAGTCAATGTTAGTTATTGAGTTCATTATAAAATGACAGAAAAGTAAAAATCTGAAATAAGATTATAAATAAATATAAATAATCTAATCAAATAAATGTAAATTCAATCCTGATATTTAAATGCCTTACCAAGGTTTTTTTGTTGTTGTTATTTTCTTCGTTGAAAGGAGCCAGTTGAGGTCGTTCGGGCATCTAGTAAGGATGCCACCTGGGCGCCTCCCTAGGGAGGTGTTCCAGGCAAGTCCAGCTGGGAGGAGACCCCGGGGAAGACCCAGGACTCGGTGGAGAGATTACATCTCCTCACTGGCCTGGGAACGCCTCAGGATCCCCCAGTCGGAGCTGGAGGATGTGGCCTGGAGAAGGGAAGATTGGGGTTCCTTACTGGAGCTGCTGCCCCCGCGACCCGACCCTAGATAAGCGGTAGACGATGGATGGATGGATGGTTATTTTCTTTGAAATTTGAATTCCCGTTTATTTGATTATTCAGCAGTTTTGTGAATGAATAAAAATGATTATTGAGCTAGATGCTTCTTTGTAGACATTTTGTAGGTTTTCAAAGCATATTCAGAATGCTAGATGTTGGAATTATGTTTTATTTTCCAGAAGTTCACTGCATTTGTGAACTTGTTTGCAGGGAAAGAGTTGGTATTGTTAATTGGAAAATGGGCTGAGGTGAAAGATACTACAAAAAGCAGCAGCACCAAGGTCCATGGAGGTATTAAAGCTTAACATTGGCATAATTTTGCTTTTGGCTCATCGCCATCATTGGATCACAGCGGCGGAGAAGCGCTGGTAGCTTTCTCATACACATCGACATTCAACACCTCCTGCATGTCTTGCTGAGACATGGCTCTTGTTTGAGAGGCATAATCTATTAGAGGAAGATATAGGCAAATTGTTGTCTTTATTATAATGAAACTGTCAACAGGTCCTCAGTATGTTCTGGTGGCTCACAACATTTGTAATATGCAGAAGGAAATTATTTCTGATATTTTGTGCTTCCCTGTTGTCAATGAATTACACATTTCAAGAACATGTTGTCTTTTAAATGTTTCTAACATTTTTTTGGAAATAAAACAAGAGATTTGGAGTCCACAAATGGAGTAGATGAGAGAGAGAGACAGAGAGCATAAGGAGTATTCTATTGCATGTTGGGTTTGAGATGACTATATAATATAATTGATTGCATGTTTATGCGTAACTGTTTTCACATAGAAGAACATAAACAGACACCACTACATGCTAAGGCTAACAGCCACCCCCTCCTCAAACAAATCCACTGAGCTTGTGCATGACTTGAATCACAACGTTGTACAAGGTGTCTTTATTAAACAGCTTGTTACTCAGTCAAAATAATTCTAACTGTCTATTACAGAAGTGGTATCCTGGCAACTGGGTATGGCAATGCAAATATAGGAAGAGACAGGCAGAGACAGGCCTGTACACACTGCCATAACTGCTTTGTTAAATTTGACTTCTTGACTGTTGATCTACTTATTTATTTTGTATCAATGTTGTCTGCAAGTTTGTGGCGAGACTGAGATTGGCGGTTTGTCCAAGTTTCAAGCAGAGCCACAACTGTGAGTCCAACCCACAGGCTCTTAATAGAGCCAAGCAGCGCTACAGGGACTTGCTACAGAAGATAATTTTGACAGTGGCTTGAGGGCTTTTCACTACGGTTATTTAGTATTCCCAACACATACACACAAGCGTGCATGTGCAGTCCCTACTTCTTTCTATTTCTCTGTTTCACACACACACACACACACACACACACACACACACACACACACACACACACACACACACACACTCACACACGCACACACACACTCATGTGCACACACAAATAAAAAAACACTGACTCACACTGAAACACCACCTATTATCTCTCTGTGCTTTCCAAAGGAAGAGCTTGGTCTATTTTTGATGTGGAGTGTGCCCCTGACAATGAAGTGCAATTAGGCTGCACAATTTACAATACCATTTGCATTTTGCTGTGCAGATACAAGTTTAGAAAACACACATGCTTGCAGATTACAATAAAAAAACACGTGCACAAACACTCATAGATTATTATATTCTTTGAATTTGGCAACTAACAAGAACAAAAACTACACCTAGTTCAAGACACATTGGATGGAGACAAAAACAAAACATTCAACTCTTACTTGAATACATAATACACAAAACAACAATAATCCTTTAGGCTAAAGAACAGCATGAACATGCAATCTCATATGATATATAAAAAGGTGGTATACACATGAAATGGAAGAAGAAATGCATGTCAAACAACATTACTTGGCCATTACTTAGATCATTCTTGTGTTCTGACCTTTAACAAAGGGTTAAAATAGATTAAATTTATATTAGGAGGTTAATGGACAATGTCTTTATTGCTAAACTAAATGAAAACACATTAAAAAAACACTCACAGATGTAATGGTGCACAAGCACGCGACATGTGCCCGCACGCACACATACACTCGCACACACATGCCACTTTTAGATACACATCATTAGCCACAGCAGGTTTTAAAGTGGCAGTTTAGGATGACTTGTCACTCACTCTACTGCCTCCATCTTGCTACACTCAAGGCTGCCAGGCCAGTAACGACAGGAGCAGTGGCGCTCGGCACACTATGCTAACAGCTAAGCAGAACATAAGGTGACATTGAAACAGTCATTGCGCCAGCTCTGGTTCTACTCATGACGTCAGTGTCCTTCGACAGGGAGCATACAGGATGTGGGCTAGCCGAATCATGTGATCGGCCATCCCTATCTCTATTTGTCAGAGTATCGGCTGTAGCGCGCCTACCTGTATACAGACAGAGGTTGATGCATGAGAGCTGCGTATGACAAGTACCGTCCAGAGAGAGAATGAGAGACACAGAAAGACAAACAGACAGACACAAGGAGAGGGGGGGGGGGCAGAGAGAACGAGAGCTGTTGTTTTGTTGCAGCACCTGGAGCAGAGTGCTGAGGCTTTATTCCATCAGTCATGAAGCATCCATGAAGCATGCAAAGATAAGGTTAAACAGCATTTAAAGCACATGGTTATAAATGGCTGACCATGATTTTGAAGTCTTACGGGAAGAGAGCAAAGCGGGGAGAAAGGAATGACAAGTAGAATGCTGGAGTAATGAATATAGAAATATATAAAGGACAAGAAGAGGACAGAAATGAGTAAATGCAAAAGTGTGATATAAAAGAAAGTTGAAGACACACTGCGCAGTGATAAAGAGAGGGTGTCAAATCGATGATACCATATATAAAAAGGTTAATAGAGAGCAGGAGCAAGAATAGGAAAGAAAAATGTGAATGACAAGACAATTGACAATTGTATTTCCTCTACAGGATTAGTTTAGAACGTTGTCAAGTGAATATTACAAGAATGCGACCCTGTGACCTTAATCATGTACATCATTGAATAAATCAAGTAAAATCATGAATATCATGAATCGTGAATGTTTTGCACAAATTCTCCTCGAAGAAACTGTGATCCACAAGAACTTCCGCTGTTCTCTCGTGTCGCTTTAAGCGAGAGTGATTATTATTAATGTATGCATACAGTGAAATTGTATCTATTTTATATTGAGTTAACTTTCTTTCAACACCTCCATTGTGATTTATTTTTAAACAGCTTAATTGCACAGCATTCCTGCATATCTGCTCTCCATTTTTACTTGTTTCTGTTGTCATGGACTCAAATACAATGTCAAATCTAATTGAGTTGCAAAGCTGTTTTCACAATCAGTTACAATTGGGGGGCTAAGGCTGAGCCGCTACCATGCATGCTTGTCAATAAACCCCATTAAAATGAACACATCATAATTACTGCCTCTATTATCCTTCAAGATCTAGGACACAGGCGCCCGCTTGCAGTTAGCTGACTCACTACCCCATATGTGCATGGCCAATAGAAATAATTGTCCTTGAGTGGAGCATTAACATGTTAACAGAGTCATATCAGAGTTTGTGACTAAAATAATAAATGTCAAGGTGTTCACAACCAACATAGTCCTATTTGCAATTATTGGTTGAGTAGACTAATTGGTGTAAACATTATTAAACAAACTGCTGCACGGTATATACAACACAGCTATGTTTATAGATTTACTCCAACTAAGATGGGTTTAACAATTAGAATAAATATAGCCTCTCAGGATTCGTTTTCTTTTCTTCTCTTTAATTGTGGAAAAAGGAACAGAGTCCCACCTGTTGTTTGCCTTGTGTGTTCAATGGTTTATCATTACACTAACAGCTTAGCAATCAGTAAACACTGACTTGTTTGTGTGGGTTCAAAACATGTTATGCACGATATCTATACAATGGAATCCTTGAAGAGGCACACATTTGACTAACAAATAAAAGTGGACTCTTCCAGATAAGGCATTCTCTGCAATCTTGCCACATCTATAAGCTGCTTGAGCAGATTTGATTTATTCACTATCTTAACTTTTCGAGTAGTTGTGGCTTAGTTGCACCACTCGTGTTGCCACACACAAAAAAAGAAGAGATTAAGAGACTAATGCTTTTAGAACAAAGTGGAGCTGCCGGTCTGTTGCGAGCTTTGACACTATGCTGTTTTTAAATCTGCAGAAATGAAGAGCTTACAGAGATAGGTTAGTAGTAATTCTCTCATCCCTTAAAGGAATTAACAGTCCTCATGATGAAGGGGAAAATGAATCTTTGATTAATAGTTTGGTTAGGGCTATGCACAGATGTAGATAACATCTTTCTAATCTCTTCTTCTGAAGTGTTACTCCCCCACTGTTTTCTTCTCTTGTGTGTACAGAATACAGAAGCATGAAAAGGCAAGATGGATTGTCCGATTTTTGAAGACTTTTTTGGGAGGCGACTGTGAAACTGTGACAATGTCCTGCATACGTTACGTACTCAGATCAGACTTGCCAAGCTTGCCAAAAAGATACAGTCCAATCCCTGTTCTTCCCTCACTTCCAAGAAAATTAGATAGGGTTTCTTGATATTGAGCAGTCTTTCCTTTCTATGCTTTAAACTACATTTAAACTTACTTTTAATCTTCAGGCATTGACCTTTCAGCCAGAGATGTTGTCTTGTTACATTCTTGTTATTCATTATTCCTTACATTGACCTAACCTGTGTCTTCAGAAATCTCTGTTGCATATTCCTTATGCTTATGAAAGCTTTGGATAATCTTTTGATATAAATAAATAAAAAAGAAAACTGACATTTAAGAAAACAAATGTCCTTTCCAAACAGGCTTTTGAATACACAGAGGTATTTGTAAGAAGTTCTCATAGTGCAGCGGAATTACTATAATTGTATCACACAGGGAGGTTCCAGTTTTCTGCTTTAAACTTTAATTTTGTCCAATTACGGAGCTCTACTTTCCTGAAAACGTACCAGTAAGGAATGAAAATAATTTCTCACTCCTGCTATTTGGATTATTGATAAGGCTTAGTTTGATTAACACGGATCTGAAGGGTGGCCAAACTGGTGTAAACAGAATAATTTGTCAATCAATAGTCACACTCATCAATAACTTAACTCTCAAAGGGATTTGGCAGATCTCTGCTTTGCTTCCTCCTATTCATTTATATTATTCACTTTCCTCTCTCTGTCTCACTCTCTGTTTTTATCTTTTCTGTCTCGTCCTCTAGGCACTATTCAGCACACACATATTACACTGTGCAGACTGTACATATCAAACGGTGTGCAGCTTAAGGCTTCCTTGTGTTGGATTTTGGATAATGATCAAATTAATTAGAGAACACAAGCTACATGACTAAAAATAAACATCCAAATGATGTCTTTTTACAGATGAAAATGTGGAAAACCCCAATTGTTCAGCTCTACAGAATGCAGTAGTTTGTTCCTGCTGAAGGTCATTGGGTCACAGGGACATGTACTGTGATTTACTTTTGATCATCTGATATGTTTATGATTTGTGTTTGAAGGAAAAGCAGCACGAGTGTTTGCATGAGCATGTCTATGTCTGTGTAAGTGTGTACATACTGTAGCTCAGTAAATGAGTGGCCGAGTGATAGAAGCTCATCAACTGAGTGATAATCTAATTACTGCTCCAGACTAAGATAGATGGGGCCACGTAGCAAAACACACATCTCTGTGAGATTTAATTTGCGGTGTAAAAGCAACACAAATAATTTAGGACCTTGCGAGAGATATGAATTTTGATGCATGTATATTAGTTTCTGGAGCTCTCAAATTGGGTCTGTTCCACTGTTACATAACTCACAGCATGCCAGCTTGTCGAGACAAACTGAGAGTCTGTCGGAACAAACTGAGAGACAAATTGAGTGGTGTTACTGCAGGATCTGATTAAAAGCAAAGGAGTGCGACATTTTTAGAGTTATTGATGAGAGGTGACAGATGTGATGGCTGCCAGTGACGGATAACACTCCCCCACCTCTGCTTTTGTGTTTGGCCTAAGTTAATTTATTATTTCTATTCACACAGGATGGAACATTGGAGAGAGGTTTCACAAGGGCCGAGGAAGAGAGGTAAAATCTTATTTGAATGGCAAGTAGCATGAGTGCATATGAGCAAATCAATGCTGGTTTTGGAGATGCATAGACATGATGATGGTTCTGCTCAAGAGCTGACAGTATTTTTTATAACATCTGACCTCTGGAAAGAGATGGTGGTGTGTCTTCTTTTCCAGATATGCATTTCAGAATCACAATCTGTCAGCTGAAAGCGTCAACTAATAATTGGATTTCTTTTTATAAATTGTGACCCAGAGGGGTCATTTTAGGCAATCCTTGTAATTACAAATTACAATTTGTTGTGTGCCAGGGGAGTCTTGTGACATGGCTGCTATAAATGATTCAAAGGCACTTGATCAGCTCCCACTTTTACACTGTGACGGAGAAGAAATGTGTTGACTGTTTTGACTGTTGTTATTTATGGACTTCACTTCCCAGCTCTTTTGCTCTAATTAATTAAATAATATGTGGTTTAAATACAAATGTTAATATGTTGTAATATTCTGATACCGTAGTTTTCTGGTCTGGAGTATATAATGTGTATAGGACTAATTCAAAAATCATATACAATATGTAAGGCCTTTGCTAAAGCAACATATTTTTTTGTATGACCGTAATTTTATTAGCACTATTATTTGAAATAAGACATAATATGTATTAGATAACACTTTGTACAAAATATATATTTAATCTTTGGAGAATCATAAAAAAAATGCGTTTGTTATCGGTGTAAAGTTTTGCTGAAATATTAAGAAAATAATTAAGTAGCTTTAAATTGCAGTTGTTATATGTGGAAATGTATATACAAACCAAATTGTGAGCTCTTCGCCGGTTTTCCGTCTAACTGTTTTATACTGTAATTGTTTTAACAATGTAAATGGTTATTAATTGAAAAAATGGGAAATAATTAGAAAGGATTAGGAAATAATTTGCTTGCATACTAAAATGTAGTCCAGAGTGCACTAATGATACAATCATTTCTTCTTCATTGAAATTAAAATCAAACTAAATGTGAAATTATCTTAGGAGTAGTCCTAAACAGTGAATCCAATGCAAGTAAAAAAAAGAAGACAAATAATTGAGCAGAAAACACTTAAAAGTTGAGTGAACACTGCAAGATAGAGACTAGTATCTTTTCAGTGCAAAGGCCTGTTGTAAAGTTGTTCATCCGTCGAGGATGGTGTTAAAGATGCTGGCTGGTATCACAAAACATTTTAGCTGCAAAAGTAAAAAAGCTTTTTTCTTTTTTTCATAGCCAGCAATCACAGATCAGTGATATATTTACAATATTTAGCATCACATTATTTTGTATTACCGCTCATGACGTCTTGTGAGTTTACTCTGATCTGATTATTAAAATCAATTACAGGCAGCCAGAGCGTAAGACATTTGTGTATCTGATTTATTAACACATGATTTGAAAACAATGTACCAAAAATAATTTTGGTTTTATGATACACAATACAGAAGGCTCAAATGTCTACCACAAACATAACAGGTAAGTGAAATGGTGATCCATGCGAAGGTCAGGTGAGTGTGGGATGCCAAGGCAAACAGATTCCCACCCGCTCCCTCTCTCAGTCTGCAATAGCCGCTGTTATTTCTCCTCCGACAGCTTTGTCTTCCAATTTTTATACCTTAGTCTATTTCTAAATTGTCGACCTCTCTGCCGTTTTAATTCCTTTTTTTGGAATTAACTGTATAATCTTAGTGTCTGACAAGCTCAGAGAATATGATTCTGCTGTGAGACCACTGCTCATCTGCTGTCCCTTCTCATATCCACTGCTCCTCTCCCTCCTCCTGCTGCTCCATTGCCCCCATTTCTGTGTTGACAGAAGTCCATTTTAGATGGAGTGTCCTTTTGCGTCATGTACCTTTCTCATCAGCGAGAATGAGTTTTTTCACATACCCTACAAGGCCCTCTCCACCTTAGATTTATTGTCAGTGTGGAGGCTAAAGTTGTCTGCCTCATCTCTGTGATGCATTTTCATTGATGCCCTGACACTCTTGAGTGCAGAGATGAGCTTTAACCATCAATAAAACATAAGTTTGTTGGTGTACACATACAACTAGATGAGTGGGTGAAACAAGAAGTTGCGTTAAGATTGAAAAGAGACATTGTTGTTTAAATCTGGGAAGGCTGTTTCAATATTCCCTCTTTTCACATGCAGCGTATACATCAGTGAGTTACACTAGTATTGAGCGTGTACTGTCTGAGTTCAATCTTCCTACATGTTCTTTCTTTTAATACTTTTCTTTCTAACCCTTTTCTTTTTGCAATCTCCTGCAAATCCTCTCCTCTCCCCCTCCACCGCCACTGCTTATGCACCTTCTCCACCTGCTGTTCTTCCTCCTGTGACACTTCACCCTCACCTCTCATCATCTCCTCTACTTCTTCCTCCCGTCTTCCTCACATTCATTTGATAGCTGCCTCCTTCACCATGCCCTCATCTAGGGAGCAGATCAATAGAGGTTGATCTGAGGCAAAGCTACACACTTTCAATGATTTCCTCTTCGCCTTGGATTCGGTGGCATGTGCATGTACAGATTTGTGCAAATTGAGATATTTGTCTGGCAATGTTCTTTGAGCTAATTCAGGCTCAAAATAGTAATGATAGTAAATCACTTTGGAAAAATAGTGTGTCTGACATTATCAAGATTTTTTTTTTTGTTCTCTGTCTTTAATTATTTTCCATCTACCCATTGAGTACTCTCATCTTTTGCTTTAGAAAAAACTTTTAATTGAAACTGAAATGAACAAAAACTACTTGATAGCTCTGCCATGAAAGGGTACCTGAAACAACCTCCGGTGGCTCACATTTAATGAACTTTGTTCTATAGTTTGTTTCAATAATTAGTCTCAGTCTAAATGATTGAAATTGTCTCTCTGGAAAACATGAATGGCGTGTTCCTGATAAATAGCCGCCAATGTTAACATGAGTTCAGATACGGTATATGCAATGCATACTACCAGTTGGATATCTCTATGCAGTAGTGGACATCCTCCCTATTTTTCCTGACTCAATGATTCCCGAGCTTTTCTGATGAGGCTCATTCAGTTACACATTGGACCCTTCAGTAAAATATGGAAACTTGTGAACTGAGGAAAAGGTATTATTCAAAACTTTGTTGTGATAGATATTATAAAATGACTCATGGTTCAGCGGCTGCGTAGCCTCGGTTCTCACATTTACTCACTGATTTTGGGAGCTAATCCATCTCCAGTTAAATCAAGAGCAAGTCGACTGAGTGGTACATTCGTTTAAGTCTGCAACGACAGGAGACAATCTGTGGAGTGGTAAATGTGAGGTTTGTGTACATAGATTGTGCTTTTTTTTACAGATCTTTCTAATACATACTTAATCAGCCCAGGTGTTACCCACTTTTACTTTTTATGTGAAGTGGCTAACATAACTAAATAACCAAGTTGATGTTGAGGCTATTATCATTTATTTGAACTCCAATATACTGTACATTACCTTATTGCTAATGCTGTGAGTGTTAGTATTGAGTTTCAGACTTAACTATGGAGCACGCTTGTATCTTGCAATGTTCAACTAATATTATTCAAACATTTCTAGTATCTACATGCTTTTCTTTAGTGTTAACTATTGATGATGATACACATACACTTTAACCTCTACATACTGTAGATGTTATGTTAGAGTATCCTTACTATAACATGGGTTACATTGTTGTGTTTGTATTTGGGAGTATAGCTTAGGAAGTAGGAGTTGCCACAGAAGAGAAGTGTGAACATGAGCAGCAGGCCATGGCAGACTTTCAGAGAGGTGCTGTTGCTCCCCCGCACTCTGCCAGAACATTCCTCTTTTTCAGACCTAATTGAAAATAAACAAATCACTTGGGACTGGAGTGTAAATCTGATGGGCTGGAAAAGTCCACTACCATTGGTAATATTTAATCTTATTATGCTCCAGATCTGCAGCAAGATTAATTAACCCAATTAGACTTGAGCAAAACACATAGGAGAGTGAGCTTGAGCCTGACTTGTCTGTATCAAGCAGACAGTTATCATTAACCCTGATCAACAACATAACATTGCTGCTTTGAGCTCTATTTTTACTTCCGAAGTCATTATTGTGACACATGCCACTAACTGACTGCAAGCTTCATTATTTATATATTGTACAGAGTTTATTGGTTTGCTTTTTCCACTCACAGCTTTACTGTTTTGGTTCACGCTGACTGCATTCAAGCTCCGATAATTGTACCTGCCCACCTAGTGATACTGTAAAAGGTGGAGCTTTTAACAGCTAAAGAGTCAGATATTTCTCTCAACAATGACTGGCATACGGAAGAGGAAGTCAACGCCAGAATATCCATTGTCCGGATATGGCGTAAAAATAAATAAACTGAAAACACAAGCAAGGGAAGACACGACAAAGCACGAGGAGGAAGCACGAGGAGAAAGCACGAGGAGTAAGCAGGAGCAGGAAGCACGAGGAGGAAGCACAAGGAGAAGCATGAGGAGAAGCACGAGGAGGAAGCACGAGGAGACATTAATGCAACAAGGGTGACAAACTGACATCAATGCAACAAGGGTGATGAACTGACCAGGAGCAATGGGACAAACAGGGATATATACACACAGACACTAAACGAGGGAACGAGACACAGCTGGGGGAAAAAGGCAAAGACACAAGGGCAGGATGAACGGAGGATCAAATCAACATTCACAGAGGGAGGGAAAAATACAGGAACTAAAACAAGACATGACACAAGGGGAAGTGAACATTTCAAAATAAAACACGAAAACCAAGATCATGACAAGATATGGACTTTCTAAACCGGAACACCAGAAATATGGGCTGTTGGTGTCTCCCTTCACAACAGACACATATGTTTTGAATCAGACACATAACAACATCACATTTCAGCATCACGCAGACCTTTTCTGCATTTAATTGTTTTTTACTTTCAGGTAAAGCCTTTTTTACTGTTACAAATCGATCAACGATTACTCTTCTACTCTTCAAAAGGCTGGTTGCCCTCTCAAATCCAACATCAGAGAAGGAAAAATAATTGATGATTAATTGTTTTTTAAACCATCAGCAACCTCATTTATTCAGGTTACAAATGGCAGATTTATGTTAAGCCATAAGTAATGGGAAATAGGTGCAGTCATAGTATACAGTGTAGATAATAAATACCATACATTTTTACAGGATTTGGTTTGTCTTAGTAGAATCTAGATGATAGATTTGGCTTGACAGCTACAGCCTGAAGGAATGTATAATCTTTATCTACATGTATTTGAATAATTCAAGTGTTTCATGTTTTTTGAAAATGTGTGGGCTGTACTTTGCATTTTGATGTCCTGATACATTGTAACTTGTATGGTCTTTGTCGGGTTGTCCCTGTTGTTTTTTAAGAACCTGAGTAAACAAAATGTGACGAATGACCCATGTGTTGCAATAATGATTTAAAAGAGTGATTTTATACTAAAGTGTTGACCTAAATGAAAACAGGCAATGTGATTTGTGTGGGAGGTTTCATGTTTTCAAAGATTCATTTGAGTCGATTTAAAGTCTTCCAGCATCCAAAGGATCATTTGATGTTCAAATTAAGCATATATACTGTAGGCCTTTTTCAAAGCAGACACTTCATAAAAGAAAAAAAAAACGCAGGTGTTACTAATAACATTTATGATTGCTCTGTTTTATTCGAGTCTCATGCGCAAAATCAGGACCCTGAAACTGAAGCAGCTAAATTTAGCCATCATTAATTTTATGATTTACATCTGTGCTTTTCCTTCTGTGACCTGTCAAAACGTCTTGAAAAAGACTTGAATAAGACAAATTAAATGACTTATTACCTCGATACGTCGTCCAGGCCCTGTAGAGCGGTTTTTGATCAGATGCATTAAGCAAACAGCTGTTTTGCGTGTTAAAGTATAATGTTTTAAAATGTGTCAGTGGTTTGCATGTTGGTCTGAAACTAATGTTACCCTATAACTGTTAATTAGATGGTACAGTGGCTATATTAGTGTTTTTTTAATTGAGCCACTGACCCTCGTCATTTTTATTTTATGATAGATGTTCTAAAATATGCAGGCCAAAACTGGAGAGATGCTACAGACTCAACTACATTGAAGTGCATCCAAACATGAACTGTTAGCGCTCAACAGTCAGTCTGAAATGCTCAAGTGTGCTCTTCAAAATAGGATTTACAAAGGTTATCATAGCTGTGTTTAGAGGCTACATTTTTGCTAATGCATGTCAGATGTTGTGCTTATGTAAGGTATATACTCTTTCATTTGAAAGGTTTGGTGACATTTTATCAAATTTGTTTTGATAAGTGTACACATTCCAGTCATCCCTGGAAAAATAAATTGCATCACATGTACCTATTTTTCTGTACCAATTTAAATGTTATGTTAAAAATACTGAAGAAAGTTTTTTTTAAAACAAAACAAAGACATTTAGCACCTTACATATTAAAGCACACTGCCTGTTTGGAATGACTTCAGACAACTTCTCTTTAAAGTACAGCCCCGGGTCTCTCCATAACTCTTTCGTCTAACTACTGATCCCATTCCAGTTGTCTCATGTTTCAGGATGTGAGTTGAGTAGGCTGAGGTCCTCAGCAAGTGTATTCTCCTCCACAGTGTTTTCCAACTCATCCAGTTGCATCATCATTATCATGGTAAATAATTCAACGGTGTGTTTCATGATATGACCTCCGTGCACTCCCTCTCCCTCTTTTTCTCCCTTTTTTCTCTCTCACACATAGCTTGGTGATAACAGAATAACCTGTTAATGCACACCTACAAAGATGCACCTCTTCTCTTGTAGACCTGGTCACTTATTACATTGTGAAGCCCTTTTTACACATGCACGCGCAGTCCCACTCACATTAATGCAACCCACATACTGTAGTGGACTGATACTAGTACCAGTCATGATAGCAATGATTAATGTGTTCATTCTCTCACATCTACTCTCACTGTGCACTGATAATTGCTTGTTGCTGATACTGCCCTTCCTTAAAATCTCAAAATGTTTGTAGGTACAATCCACATGACAAAGAGCCTCTGCTCTTTAAATACAATTCTGAACAAGGTATTGAAATAGTCCTTATATTTCTCTTTTCTTTCCTTCCATCCTTTTGAGTTGTTTCTGTGTCTGTGTATCCCTGAGAACAAATATCATTCAATGAACATGTGGTCACGTGTGACGTAATTTGATTCGATTCACTAGTTCTGTTCATTAACTACGACATACTCTTTTATTTATATTTAAAACAATGAAGTGTTATGAATATAATCAGGCTGTTTTTGTGGTTTCATAGAGTTACAGAACGGCTCATGAGGATCATTGCAACTGTGTATTTAATACCCTTTCACCCGAAATAATAATGGAAAAATTAGGCTTTATCAGGATTAATTTTGAAACACAACCAACAGCCATGACATAATATTATAGTACCCCTTTATAACAAAAGTGCATTTTCAATGTCCACCTTTGGAATTTCAAACAAAAATTGAAATATCGCAAAAAAAAAAAACGTCTTTGGTGAGGTGTAAAGGTTGGTGTACTGATAAAAAGAAAATGGGAACACATCATTTGAATCAATAAATTATGTGTATTCATTTGCATTTTCTTTTCCTAACTTTCTGTAAATTCAGTTGACTTTTGGATGGAAACATGGAAGCATTCTCTTCACCAACCTATTGCTTTTCAGAGGTAACTGTGCCAGCCTCATACAAAGTCCTGGATCAGAGCTAGCTACCTGAACTGTGAGTGTCACTTGTGACTGTACATAACGTTCGACACCATCTCCATTAAACTTGAGGCCTATGAGTGAGAAAGAATGATAATTTTACAAGGGAATGCAAAATCAGTGCTTTAGTATTTATTGCATTTCCTTATATTTATGTCATTATGAGCAAGGAATGTTGCCAGTGCAATTTTCTCTTTTCCTTTTCTCTTCTGTTCTACCCCGCTTTGTCTTCATCTTCTTCTATTGTATTTTCCATGTGATTAGGTCCCCTGTGGTCATGCACTTTGTAATGCCTTCTAATCACAAGCTCTATTGTAGAAAATTCGTCTTGAACTGCCATCTTAATTCCTTTCTGTCCATTGACTTTCATATGACATTCATCCCTCTGTCTCTCCTCTGGCATCACCATGGCATGACTGTGCGGTGACAAACGGCATGGCTGGGGTAAGAGAAGGTTAAATGACTTGCCTCTAAAACAAGGAGTTCATCATTGAATCTGCTCTAAAATGAAGGTAAAGGATTGCTGGCCTCTTTACCTCTGGGGAAAGAAAATTAGCACCTTCCAAGCATTCTGCCATTTCAGGGAAAGCAATGTGCTCCCTGGAGCCTTTTACATAATAATCTTATGATCTTATGAGGGAGAATATTATTTGGTTATTAAATTCAAATCAGCCAATGCAGTATAAGTCAGACAGAGGATATTTATAAAGGCAAATAATTGACCAGAGCTTGGTGGACACACCTTAAAATTAAATAGATTTTGATGGCATTATGTTCTGTTTTATGAAAAGGTAAATTCTGACTGATTAAATCTGACCAAATAGGCGAGGGCTGACCTATTTAAGATTATATTTAATCCAAACTATTTTGCCTCTGGTGCTCCAAAGCTCTCTCATTATGATACAATACAAATCATTTATATTGTATTTCTGAAAAAAAACATCAGTTTATGGGATAAAGTATACGCTTTCTATCCATCATTCACAAGTTCTCTTGCTGTCATTATACTTGTTTGCTGCCTAAGGTTTTTCAGGATGTCGTGTAGAAGAGCACACCTTACTTTAGGTTTAAGGTTGAAGCTACAGTCTGTACATTTACTGGAATATCAAGAAATGTTACCCAAACATTTGTGAGTTTGGGTAATTACTTATTTTTCACAATACTTGAAAGGATACACAGTGTACTGTTCTGAATTTGCTGACATCTAATGAGACTGACAACAGCAACAGCTCCTCCATCCTTTTCTGCAATTAAAACATAACATAGTCAGATGATATACATTTAATTAAGTCATGTTTCAAGTTATCTAACATTTAGTTCCAATCTTGCATTGTAACTGGCTAATCAATGCCAACAAGGCACAATGCCAGTATGAGGTATCTATTATCAGTTTGGAGATATTAGGTACTATATTGTCAGGTATCTCTTTGGTATCACTCCACCTTATTTACCTTTTTACACCCATATCCAAGCAGCCAACAGCCATCAACTTGGCCATACAAAGTAACTTGCATCAGTTATCAGTATTTCTAGTGCATCTGAAAATGAATTATAATGACATTGTCAAATGCACTGACTTTGAATTTATAAACAAGTCTCTGATCAGCTGTATAAAGTATTTAATAAAACATATGCAGTTGATATCATTAGCATAATGCAATTCCAGTCACTGGCTGTCAAATGTGTTGTTTCACTAAGGAAAGCAGGACCTCCCTTGTGTCCACCAACTGCCCACAGTTTATGGTCGGCTTCAATTCAAATCCTCTCCAAAGTTTCACTGGAGGCATGAGAGATCATGGCTGTAAAAGAGAAACCTCTTTTGAGGTTTACTGGCAACATGAAGCCATATTTTATTCATTTCTCAGAGACTGCATGTATATTAAGAAACAACTGTATTTTCTCTGTATGATCTATATGAATAAACTCACTAAGGTTTTAGTCAAAGATGTCTCAACAACTAATTATACATCTCATGAATGAAACTTCTGGCAATGACACCCACAATGTTGTGTTGTATTGCCACACTCCTAAACACTCTCTCTCATGTAGGCTAGTATTGCATTCAGTTCACCATTATCACTGTTATGTTAGACATCGTTAGCTTGTCTAACACGTTAAAGAGACAATCTTTTCCTATAATGTACCACTTTTGCAAGCAAGTATAAGACATGACACTTATTTTTCGAAAGCAAATGCTAAGTGCAGCTGTAAGTGTCATGAAGGCCCAGAGAACAACAGTGCAACGCGTGTTTCATGGGTCTCATTACAAGGCAACACAGTGTTTGACAACCTAATTTAATAGTGTAGCTCGTATAGATGTAAGAGGAAAACTTACAAAACCTAAACAGACACTAAAGAGAGGAGAGAGCATGGTGCTTATCATATGTCAAACTCCATTAATCATTTACATCTTCCTTCTACCCAAATATACCTGTTCAGTGTCATAGGGGAGGGAGAAGGCATCTATCCCGGTAATCATTGGGAGAGTCGGGCATTATTGGTGTCTGTAGAGGAAAAGAGTCTTAACAAAAGTGAGTACAGGATGAACTTGGTACCTTCAAAACTCACAGCTTATTAGCTTTAGCCTAAAGTTCTTTGTTAACTGTACTCTTGTTTCCAGGTACAGGCAGTTTATGTTAAGGAAATACAGATTAGCTACTAGCCTACCCTAAACTAAATCACCTCACTGTCAGTGCCTTAGAAGTTTGAAACTTGTCTTACTTTCTTTTTCTTTGGGCTCCATAAGCTACCAATGTTCAAGACCTTTAATCCTTTTGTCCCTACTCCTGACATCTGAATGACTTGCCATTGTTTTCTTTCTGTCTCTTTGATACAGTTTATCCTGGAGACACTTTCACTTTTTTCATTATTCCCTAAAAAATAATGAAATATTATGAATTACTGTATTAATAATGCCATGCTTTCAATGAAGCATTATATTGTGTTTCATATTAATATGACATATAATACAAAAGTCTTTATCTTTTCAGATTATATAACTTTTGTATAACATTACATTACATTACAGTTCATTTAGCTGACGATTTTGTCCAAAGCGACGTACAATAAGTGCAAACAATCGTGAGGATACAACTCCGAACAGCAAGAATCTTGCTACATTAGCTTCAAATAAGGACAATCCTTTAAGGCCAGAAGAATAGCTTCAAATAAGCCAAACAAAAGTGCAACATAAAGAAACAAATTCAACCATTAACTACAAATATGCCAAACCAATGTAAGTGCAACATACAAAGAACAGAACATATTAAGAGACCAGAGACCAGAGATCTCACACCTACTTGGATTGTCGACCAATTGCAAGTTTAGAGGAATCATCAAAAACCTGCTGCATCCAATTGCCTGAATTCAAAAAACTAAACAAAAAACGGCATTCAGTCTCATTACACTTTCAGCGAGGCTGATGTTGTTAGTGTGTGTGAGCATTTCATGCCTGCAAATTAAGTCTATGAATTATTTAGCCTGCATGCTAGTCTGGAGGTGTAACATCAGTCACATTGATGCTAAATGTACACCTCAATAAAGTTGAATGGCCATTGGCCTCTCATTGTATAAGACTACAAACAAAGCAAAAAGACCACATGTGACCTGGCACCAGAACAGCCTCCACAACTAAGCCAAATCCCTGTTCAACAAATATAACAGTATAACAACAAGTGTTTCAGTATAATTACTTGCAGAGGAATTCAATAGAGTCAATTTATCAGGAATGGATGCTTCATTTATTATTCTTTAGTGTTCCTTATAAATATATATATATATATTTTTTTTTCTTCAATTGTGCACAGAATATTTTTCACCAGAGACTTTTTTGAAGTATTGAAGGTGACTCTCAGAATTGATGTGTGAATGGGATCTTTGGCAGTAATGAACTGCTTTAGAATGATACGTCCTCTCTTGTTTAAAAATGTGTCCTCAGAAGCTTTTGTTGGGGTGCATCTAGGGAAAAGGAGAAAGAGGACATGTTGATCAGACTTGGCACGTTAACTCATATTGTTCCGCTATCTCATAATGATGAGACAAAATATTAAGGGACTTGATACAAATATTGCAGCAGGTCTCTTATTAGTGTTGTAACCGCTTTTGAACGTTCATGATAAATTAAATCAGGTCATCTAGTTTCTCTAATAATAAGAAAGGTAATTACTGAGATTAATTATAACTGAACACATTTATTAAAGTGATAATGTACGTGTGTAAATGCATTATTATATGTAAAGGCTGTATTTATCAGCCCTCCGGACAGAAGGGGAAACACTGTTTTCTTGATAAATCTCTAATTTGTGCAAATGTGGAGTTCTTTAACACACATTGTCATAGCAACGTTCACTTCAATAACAGGTTAGTGAATGTTAATCGCATTCTGTGGCCAGTGACACAATATTAAGTAATCATGTAAAGTCATAATGCTATGCAGCTAAATCTGGACCAACAGTTGAAACTGAAAGTTCAAGTTCTGATCTTGAGATTTGAAAAGCACAATGATATATTCAAACTAAAAATAATTGTATGAAAAGTTTTTTCAGGTTGAATATTATTTTGATTCAGTACTGTAATGTTCTGTAATTATGCATCGTGGTGAATTTCAATTCACCTGCTTGAATTTGTAATTGGAATATTTTAGACTTTAAAAAGATATTCTTACATGTTGAATAGTTGCAACAACTTATTTCCCCTCTCAAAAGAGTAATAGCTGTTTTTCCTCTGACTTCTTTTAAAAGAGTTAAAGTAACATTCAACTTTGTGGCTGGTGTCCAAAGTGGCTATTTGTGCTGGAGGCGTTGCTATTCCCTCATAAATCTGTCTTAAAAATGTGAGGCACAAGCAGTCAATAGACACCCACAGGCTTCAAACGAAGTAAGTTTGGTAGCTGATGTTACTCACTGTGAAATCCAACATCTATCACAATCACCATTGTTTTGAGTTCTTATTACTATTTGTAAATCTCTAAAAAGACGTTTTGTGAAACTGGGTGCTTATGTTAATCTTTGTCATCAAATTGAAATAACCAGTATCCATGACTGCTATCAAATCTGTAAACACTTATTTACATCAAACAAAAGTTACATTGGCAGACATTAAGTGTCACTGTTATCTGCCTAATCAGAAACAATTCAGACCAGCATCCGATCATGTGTGAAGGAGAGCCACGATTATGATGTGAAATATGTCTTTAGTGGCTGCACAAACAGTAGGCAGACTTACCGGTCCTAGACTCTGCAGACGTGTGCACAGCAACCTTTAAACAGAATAATGGGCCACCAAATAAACCTAACCGGGACAACGACTATTCCTCTACTTTAGCAAATAAAACGTTAATTTACACAGTATCATGTTGTGGTTTAATGGTTTTGTGTTGGAGACGCTTGATGTTGCGTGATTGATTATCATCTCATAAAGGTTATATACCTAATTTGGAATGCTAGTCAATCTCCCTGACAAATGTCACTCGAGGCCCTTCATACACTGTGCAGTGACAGCATTTTATCCCATGGCACAGGGATGCTCGCTATAGTCATTCATAGTCCCCTCACACAAAAAACTTCAATAAAAAGTTGTCTCTTAGTATTTACATTATTTATCCATGGGCTGTCACCTCTGAGATCCAGATTGTTTTTCAGGCCCTGGAGCCACAACCAAAGGATTTCATTCATTTCAGCTCAAGGTGCAGCGGTGATAAAGTCACAGTATACCACCTATATCTTAGGTTGTCAATGTTTCATGCCCAATATAAATGGAGCCAGACGTTTCATTGCATATCCTTATTTTGAACAAAGGGATATAAAATACATGTATCTATTTATCAACTTGTGTTAGCTGTAGCATGTGTACTTATTGTATGTATCTATTAGGTTAGGGATCACTTTATAAATAGTGATTTGAAGTAACAACTAATCATGTTTGTCAAATGTCATCTTTCAGTCAATTTAGAACCAAAACAAGATGATAAATTAATTCTTGATTGTTTAGTTTTTGTGTTTCTATTTCAAATAGTATATAGTTCTAATAAAAATTATAAAGAAACAAGTACACGTTCAAATGACTGCTTTTAGGGTCAGAAATAAGGCTGATTATTCAAAAAGTGAGCTGTTGGCATCACTTGTAGTAAGCTTGTGGGAGCTTCCTGTGGCACTCTATCTATTTTGTGAGCCTTATGCTGTTCTCTTTAAAGAGAGCCTTGTTGTTGGCTCGACTCAGACAAAGCAAGCGAGTGATCTGTACACGTGGAACCTGAGGTGCTGTATGGGAGGGAAAGATTAGGATGATTCTGAGGGCCTGGGACTGACTGGGGCACTAACATTTGGTTCGATAAAAAAATTGTCTGGGAATGAATTTACCAGGTTTGATTAAAAAACAAAAACTTGCATTGACAGAATATATGGATCTTCACACCTTAAAGTAACTAATTATACAACAGTTTTAAATGATTTCTATGATCACCTCTTTGTAAAAGCATCGATGTCTTCTGGAGCCTTAAAAAGAAACATAGTCAGTGAGTTGTGGAAATCGACTTGTTAGCTTAGTCCATAGTGAAATAGGAAACATTCGCTCCCCTAACATTAGTTACTTTACATCATGGGTAGCCAACATGGTGCGGGCACTTGGTCGCTCGCAGGGACGTCGTGAGTAACACGCAAGCTAAGTCTCCATTTCCCTTTTCGCTGAGACAAGCTAGCGGGAGCAGCTACGATGGGGCGCGAGGTGCTTTTTCTACGTTAAACATGGCAGAAAAGCGAAAGAAAACAAATTATTTTCATAATGATTGGGAGGAAGAGTTATTTTGTGAACAGTGAAATAAAAGTGTGTATGTCTCATTTGCGGGGCGACGGCAAAGCGGCACATTGTGGAGACACTTCGGTACGTGTCACAAAATCTACCAAGCTAACTAACTAACTACCACCTGCAGCACTGCGGGCAGAACAAGCTGAGAGTTAAAGCAGCTTTGGGCAGCAGCATCTCTGTTCACGAGGCTGGTGAACAAGTCACAGAAAGCATCGGAAGCTTCATTTAGAGCTGCACATTATTAAATAAAGTACAATAAAGCCTTTTCGGACGGAGAGGTCTTGAAAGGTGCAATGATGTTATTGAAAACTCTGTTCTAAGACGAGAAGAAAGATTCCGATGTGATCTCCACTCTCTCCGATGTTACAGAGTTAGTGTTTGTACAGACAGGATATGATTTGAAGATGTGACAGTAAATGATTTCCTATAAAATGTTACAGAAGTGATACTTTGTACAAAAATATAACGGGTGTGATTTTGAACAAAATGCTACAAATGTTCTCATTCAATAAAGATATTTACAAAAATATCAGAGATGTGATAACTCTGACTTTCAAATGTTGAATAGATTGAGAACATAAATAAATAATGTTGCATGTTAAAATATATCTGTGTTTCCTACCATGGTAAATCATTGTTAATAATTATTGTGAATTATTGTGAATAATTAACATTAACATTATTATTATTAATGATAATATTATCACTAAAGGTGAACCGTGCAACTATGTTATTCAGGAAGTTTGTATCAAACAAGTAGCCCTTCGTATTATTCAGCACCTTGAAGTAGCTCTGAGTTTCAAAAAGGTTGGTGACCCCTGATTTACATCTGTTTATATTTTGCTCTTCTTTCGGCAATGCAGACAAACCTTTAGAAAGCTTTTTATACTTATACTATAATCAGTTGTCCCTGTCCTCGGCCCAAGTACAGATGGAGCTTCATCCACAGCAGCCCTGTCTTCCCATTCCCATAGCAATAAACCAGCCCTGCTCCCAACTGAGGAAGGAGGTGAGCAGCATTGTGTTGAATGACATGTCAATTGGTAGTTACTGAAATGTTTGAAATGATGTTATTACAAATGGTTTTATATTATGAGATATATTATTTAGTAGTTGGTATGTATATTTAGTTTAAATATCTGCTGCTGATTTTATTATTGTATTTGTTATATCATTACATGGATAATATGATCATTTAAATTGACTTTAATTAAAGTGTATGTATAATTCATTGATAATTATTTTTAAGTTATTCATTAATGGTAATTTTTACCATTAAAATTACATTGAGACAGTAAAAGATGGCCTTTAGCACATTTCTTGTAGAGGGTATCAGTCCTGCATCAAATATTAAACTCAACGGTGTGCAGAATGTTGCATGCATGTCTGCACAGTACTGTATTTTCACAGCTCACTGTCAGTAAATATCGTACAGTAAGTATTGGACTACAAGAGAGTTTCAAGCCCGCAAAGGTATAGTTATTTATAGTTTTGAATGGATCGATTGTGTTCTAGAGGTGTGGTCACAGCAATTAGGTGGGGCCCAACGTGATATCTTTTTATGGGGCCCAAAATCCCTGGCGCCGCCCCTGTGTGGAACAATAGACTTCGGTTGAGATGAGTGCTAAATCTGAGTGGAATGACAAAAGTAGCTTACTGCCAACTCCTTGCTCCAGTGTGAATGACTGGTATTATAGGGCTAGTGGGCACATTTATCCTTGTGTGGTTCTTAGAGACTGACACTGTATGTTTAGTTGAGTGTTGTGTGCCTACTGTGCATGATCAATCAGGCTGTATTGAGTGTGCCTCATCTGCCTTTTCATCCCCGGTATGAAGGCGTCCTTGATGGCTGACCAGGTGCGTCATCAGGTTCATGGCCATTTCTTGCAGTGCCGGTGTCACAACATGGGATCACGGCAGGATCTATTAGAGGTGAAACAGTTTGAAACCGTTCGAAGGCTACACATTGAAATATTCTATGTCTATGTCTATATCCTAATTCTATGAGAACGGGCAAATTCCTTTAACTTCAAACCTGCTGGAGTTGCATACTTTGGTGATATGTGACAAAAGATCAATATATGCAGTAGTAGGTTGGTTTGTCCTGATTTGCAAATAACATGCAGATATTAGCAAGTCAATAGAGGTTCTTATATAGCCTATTAAGAGGGATTTAACCATGCTCATATTATAGTGCATTACTTCATCTCTACTTGATCCCTACATATCCCAACATAAAAGTCCTGCTATTATTATTAATATTTACCCACATTTGCTGTAAATAAATAATGACCTCATGCTCTTCCATATGACTACTGTAGCTTAGTGCATGCAGGGGCCACATGCACTGTGTTTAAGACATTTCTATTAGGCAAAATAACCTGTTATACACATATTTCACGATGTTTGACCGAAATGTAGGTTGGAGCATTTGCAATTCCATAGATAGAAACAAGAAGTTCATACACTTGTTCAATATTAAACATTTAGGTGTACCGTATAAAAATAAGCACAATATAACTGTATCTATTGTCTCTTTTCTTTACACACCATCCTTTCATTACTTCCCAAACCAGCAGAGCAGACACTGTTTAATGTATCCCTGTGTGTGTGGGTCTCCCAGAGGCAAAAGGAGAGTACAGAGGCCATCACTTATTACTTGGCAAAAGACAGGGTTCCCATCAATGGGGCACAACAGGGTTTTAAAGAAAATGATTAATACCCTTAACAAATGTTATATAATCCCCTATTGCAATTGTTTCTCAAAAGCTGTGCTGTGTGTACTCTATATCAAATGTGGAGGGAGAATTCAAAGGAAAAGGCAGATTTTGTTCCACAGCAGAGCCTTATGTGAACCTTGCAGTTCATTATAGCGGCTTAACAATGAGAAGTCTGCAAAATAAAAAATAATTCTTTTCAAGAGCTCACCAGAGAGGCCATTGCAAAGGGACTGAGGGAGGTTTTGGCATGGAATGTGCCGGAAGAAAGATGTTTTGCATTCATGGTTTTGACTTTGGTTTGTCTAACATTGTGATGGAAGTTTTCCTTATTGTTTCATCAAGACAAGTTATTTGGACACAGTGGAAGTAGTGTTTAATGATTTTGTGAAAATGCAGAATAAACCTATATATATATATTGTATACATACATTGTATTACTTTGTTCAGTACATTAAAATACCCACCTGTCTTGACAAGCTCATACTTATTTAATAGCTATCCCTGTCCCTATCCATGCTCACATGTTGTGCTTGAGATGTCACTGGTCGAATCAACTGGACACGTACACACACTCCCCAAAAACAGCTTCTCCACAGCAAGTTAGTTTAGGAAAATATAATTTAAATGTTTACACATTTGACAAACTTATAAAGACACTGTGTTGTTTTGTTTGAATTGCAGAGTCTTCTTTTTTAAATAGGTCAAGAAGTGTCTCATTATAAGTTAATGATGTTAATAAAACCCAGAGTAAAAACTACCCTGGGCATCCATTTCTAGTAGCTAGTATGAATAGTTTGGTATTGACATGTCTCCCACTTCCAACTTTCCATGTGTGTCCATGAAATATGAATAAATACATTGGGGTTGTAGCTAATTAGATGCAGCTGTGACAGGTAAATGTAGAACTGCATGTGAGGAATACACCAGGTAAAGCAAAGAGAGAGACCAGAAAATAGAAGCAAGTTTGGCTGCCTCAACACCCATGACACTTCTGCAGAAGAACAAGCAAGCAACGGAGTTTCAGAGCTGCCCCAAAATAACCTCTGCAGCCAAGCAGACTGTGTAGATGTGGCCACAACACATGGGACATTATCAATTACTGTCTACACCAGAACAAAATAAAACCTTTATGACATGTGGTCATAAAACCTGAAGCAATGGCCACATTACCCCTGTGTTATCCTAAGTTGGGATACATATTTGGACATTGGTGCATATTGTGCAAATGTAATATTTTTTTGCACATCTACATGGACAAATACAACAATTCATTTGCAAACTGTAACCTTGGTAATTCAGATTGAGCCTTGTTATCCTTTGAAGATTTTAGTAAAACATATGGGTATAACAAAATCTGCAAAGCTCTTTCCATTCCTTTTCTTCGATTGATTCAAAGCACTATGCAATTTTCTGTGCTTGCACCTTCCTTGCCTTCTGTCAAAGTTGGTGATGTCAATTTGTTGGATAACATGGGGTAACAGAACAGTTAGTTTGGTTTTCAAACAGAAACATTTGTGGGACTTAAACTTAGCCTCTAGACGGGATAACATAGAGGTCCCTTTAAAAGAGACAGTCCTTTTCTTTTTATCTATCAAATCCTATTACTCATAGTCAAAGAAACCCATTTTAAAATAGTATCAGAAATGTACTATGTTAGTGATGATTTTCTGCACAAAAGATTTAAATTTGAAGTGGATGTAGAATCTTTTGTTCTTTTAATATTTTTTTAGTTTGGATTAGATAATATTTCGAACATGTAAAAACCAAGCGAAAATGCCCATCAAACAACATTAATATGTATTTCATGTCCAAAAATGAGTAGGAGGAAGTGAACACATACTGTGTCAAGCCCTTATTTTATATTTTATCAATGATCTTAATGTTAAACACATTCTAGCTCTCCGCCTCAGTGTTCACCATACACACCACATCAACCAAATCAAACGAAAATTAAACATCCAAAACAAAACGAGACCATTTCAGTCAAAAACAACCAACATATACTGAACCCTGTCCTACTGTGCCAGTTAATCCTGCCCATATCCATTCAATATCCATTCTTCAGAAGCAAAATCTATTGACAAATTATTCTTTTAAATGTTCTTTCACGAAATAGTTGTGGGTTGATATCCATTATTGGCTGATAAAGATGGATAACATTCCATCATTTTCTGACATTGATATAATATATTTTATGAACAACTTGGATGCTAGAATGTTAGATACTCTTAACCTTGTCATTGTTTTGGATAAATGATATATTCACAATTGTAAATAAAAATGAACTTCTCCCTCTTTCACTGTGTTGATGCATAGCTGTGCCAACTACTTTAATTTGTTGAAATGTATACCAAAAATGAAAAGAAAGGCTAAAACAAACTGCTTTCATCTTCAACTCAATCATTGTTCTTTTTTAAATCTTTATTCTCACTTGAATTTGGTGCCAATGGTGCCAATGTGTCCAATTGGATTGCAGCATCATTTCCACTCTTTTGTATATTTTCCTTGTGCTAATATTTGGTAACCCTGGTTCTATTAGCAGGAGTGGACTGGGTTAAGAAAATGCTTTGGATTTTATCCTGGAGCGGCCTACCACAACATATATTAAACAGATGTTGGCACGTTTGTCCCTATCAAAAGATATTGCAATGCATTTGGTACTACTCACAAAATCAGGGCAGCTCCGTATTTATTTCACTTTAGTTCAAAAAGTTTGGAGAGGAATGGCAAAACTTTCATTGGCAGAGCCACCATTTTGAGACGGCTGTGTCCTAGCCAATTTCACTTTTACCAGACTTAGTAATATTGTCTAAGGATCATTTTCAAAGCGTGTGTGTGTGTGTGTCTCTCTCTGTCTGTGTGTGTGTGTGTGTGTGTGTGTGTGTGTGTGTGTGTGTGTGTGTGTGTGTGTGTGCATTCATTCAAGCACACTAATATTGGAAGCTGTTCTTTTTGGAAAGCTGCCAGTCGAGAGACAGCCAACACAGCACGGGGAAGATGGAGAGAAGAACAAAGTAAACAGGGTACGTACACTGGAGAGAACTATGACACGAGTGCAGCATTAGGACACTCACTCACCTACACAAAAGCACACAGGAAATCACACACATGCATGCATACATCCCCACTCGGAGCAAACACATATACGTATATCCTCTTATTGTCTCTCTTACACACAGAGGAAGAGACATATCACTGCACTGCTGTTAAAAAAAGCACAGCTTGTGATCCTTATTTACTTCATTTTATGAAGTACACACCTAAGATGACAGTCAGAAACAACAAGCAATAGTGAAAAAAAGAGTAATCTAATTTGATGGATGATCAGGGCAGTTGCAAATGAGAGCAGCAAGCCATATGGATTGACAATAATCCAGGTGATTTCTACATGTCTGGCTCACCTGCCAACCTCTAAATGGATTTGTAACATTTCTGATGAAACCAAGTGCAGATAGCTCCCAACAGATGGATGTGAGTAGATGAGATCAGATGTACAGAGGCCAAGGATCAGGTAGGTCTACATAGAACAGGCTCAATGATAACAGGCATAATGTCAGGCAGGTAAATATGACAATAAAGAGAACCTGTTGCCAGAAAGTAAAAAACTTGAGATGATTAGTCATTGATCTGTCTGTTTCCCCACAAGCTATTGACTGTTCACGCTCACATCGTCAGCTCAATGTGAAGCTCAATGTGCGTACCAACAAAAACACATGGAAAACCAGTGGAGTGGCAGAGGCTGGTGCCGGGCCTATTGGATGCAGGTAGACCAGGTACAAACATCAAAATAGAGGTTGAGGATATGGTGAAGTGAACTTTGTACTCTCCTTTCCAAACCACCAACTGCCAATTAGACAGCCTAGTTAATAATTCAACATGTATTCTTCACCCATGGTCTATCCATCTATGAGCAAGCTCTTTCTATACCAATCTTTTGGAAAGCTTTCTGCTGGCTTATCTACTCTTCCACTAGAGACAAACCAAACCAGGACAGGTTCTGTTCAGGACATGATCATTCTGAGGGGTAAAACCAAGACCACTTGTCCTGAACTGTCCTCATCCTTGGGTTTCCGATGACTACAGCAACACAACAATGTAATACACTTCCTGTACAAACCAGCTCCATCTCAAGAAGTTAGAGCAAATCCCTCAATGAGTTAAGTGTTTTACTCATGATGTATGGTTATTATTATACATCCAACACCGATGACTCTGCTCTTGAGAAATGATGACTATGTTTGTTGGGTCACACCTGTCTAGTTGATAATACCACTGCCATGCAACAGTACAACAGGTGGTGACACACTTCATGTTAATCCACTTTATTGCACAGTTTCTGAATACATTGGGGAATAAGAGATGAAAATGTCATGGAGTTGTCGGTTTTGTTTCCGTCTTCCTTGTTTTTCAGAGTCAACGTTGATTGTATTCCTTCTTAGCAACAAATCCTGCTCCTTTAATTGATGCTTGAGCGTCCTCATTTCTCTCTCCTCAGCACCGGATAATGTCGCTCAGTTTGCTGTTTGATTTCAATGAACTGCTTCACAATGATTGACAGTTTGATGGGCCCAATAATTGGCTGCTTGGTAAACTCAGTCACTAAGTAAATAATGGAGATGGTGATGGGAGACTGGGGCCTTTCATGTCTATTCATTATGGAAACACATTTTTATGCTCTTTATTATGCTTCATTTTGTTTCATTTTGTACTTTTTTGAGATTGGCTAGGTCCCCAAATAATGGGCACTGTAGACTGTATTTGTTTTTTCCATGAGCCTGTAAAAAAATTATCTGTGACCTGCTGGCATAACTATAACCAACAGCTCTATGAAAGTGTGTACAATCATTATGCCAGTCTTTGACAACTCTGCTACAATCCACAGTCTAACTGTCTCTAATAACATTGTTAAAATGTGTAAGTGTGTAAACAGTGTAAAGTTGATGTAAATCCATCCATCGTCTACCGCTTATCCTGGGTCGGGGTCGCGGGGGCAGCAGCTCCATTAAGGAACCCCAATCTTCCCTTCTCCGGGCCACATCCTCCAGCTCCGACTGGGGGATCCCGAGGCGTTCCCAGTGAGGAGATATAATCTCTCCACCGAGTCCTGGATCTTCCCCGAGGTCTCCTCCCAGCTGGACGTGCCTGGAACACCTCCCTAGGGAGGCGCCCAGGTGGCATCCTTACTAGATGCCCGAACCACCTCAACTGGCTCCTTTCAACGCAAAGGAGCAGCGGCTCTAATCCGAGTCTCTCACTGGATGGCTGAATTTCTCACCCTATCTCTAAGGGAGACTGCCACCCGTCTGAGAAAACCCATTTTTGCCGCTTGTACCCGCGTTTATGTAAATGACCAACCAAAACTAGGACCTGACATTTTTCAAAAAGCTCCATAGAGCTGAGGGTGATTGTACATTCTGTGGGTTTGACTCTAAAAGCAAACCTTTTCACATTACACATAGTTACTTGATCCATTGTTAACGTAAAAGTATCGATTAATGAGCTTTGATTCAACTGTGATTTTGGAATTAAAAGAGAGATCATTTGAATTTAGTGGTTCTCTCCTTGATTCTTTTCCTTACTTTAAAGGTATGTACTTAAATAGAATTGATTCACGTGGTCCTTTTGAAAGTTCAAACGGCAGTGCTGTGGTTAATGTCACACCGAGTACTTTTTACGGTTACCAACATGTGAAATCAGCTACCACTTGTTTGAAGAGGGTGTTTTCCAGTGCAACCTCTAATACACCCGCTTTGTTATAATATTTGCAACATTTAATTGGTCTGTAGCCTTCTTTGTTTGTGAGCAAAAAATGCTGCACCGCTAATGTGTTTAAAATCATTTTGGCTGCCCTGCATTTGGCCTTGAAGTGCTTTGTTTGTGAGTGAAAATGTCAGGATCTTTTTCCAAAATACAAAACTACTGGCAACTTTTGTGGGTCATTACCACACAGTGTTTCATACAGCTAGATGGTAATTAATATATTTATGGTTTACCAGATGTGGAACAAGGCAGTGTTTCCTCAGAGAAAAAATACTGACATAAATGAACACCAATGTGTCATATAATGTTTTAATTTTATTGATACGTTTATGCTTTCAAAGGGAGAATTCCAGCCTTCAAGACCCGTCTTTGAAACAGTTATTTTTTAGTACATTCTTATTATTGTAGAGTAAAATGCACTTTAATTGCACGGTTAATCAAAAGCCAAATGTTTCCACCAAGGCCACTAAACAGCATGGGAAGTAGCACAGGAAGTGTGTGGATGATCTAGAATATTAATAACAGGTTGGGATGAAAGTGTGAGAAGCGGATCCAATTTCATGGATGTATCACTCTAAAAATGCTGGGGCATGTCTGGCTGATCATTCTCTATTATTTCACTGCTTTTGAGCTGAAGGAAAACGACTGTATTTCTAATAAACTCAAATGTGGATTAGACACAGCAGAATGGATCGTATTGTGTTGGTTTTGTATGAAATAATGAAAGTGTAATCATTCATTCAGAAGGAATGTAAACAGAAAAACTGACTTTGAGAAGTATTTCCTAGGACAAGTGGCATAACTTACAAAATCATGTTGTGCGTCTGATGAGGTTACCCTTTCTCCTTGGTTTAAGAAATATCTGAGTGTAAAGTTCCACAGGAAAAATGGCTTGCACTGTGCTCAAAGTCACACTGTTCATAGTTATCCATTTTACAAGTAAAGGAGAGAACTTTAGCAATTATGTCAAGTCATCAAATCTTCCATCACTTCTTGTAATGGTGCACATTATCATCTTAATCAATCAAAACTGCTGAGGAAATGGAGTTACTTCAGGTAATACCAACAAAGTTTACTCTTCAGTGCAATGTCGGCAAGCAGCATTTTGACGATGAAGGTACTTTGGGTGCAAGTGTTTATTTAAAGGCAGAGGACCACAGCAGATAACAAGGTCCATGAACTTCAGTCACTGCTTTCCATTTTGTATAAACTTTTTTCGATAACAAGAAACCCATCTTTAGAGGTTTAGACAAGCTCTGTTGCTTTTCTGTAACATAAGTGAAAGTCAGTGTGGACTAAACTTGCTACCACTGTGTATTGTAATACAGAATATAGCACTATATATTTGTGCCAGCTAGTTTGGATGTGATGCATTGTTTTTATTATAAATCTTTGGGCTTTATTTTCCTTAGCCAAGTCACCATAATTCATCCTTGATGTTTTCTGGCTGGCACGTTCACTTTATCTTTTACTGTTCTCTGTCTTTAGCATTTTTCCTTTGGATTCGTATTTTGAAATGTTGCATATTAGATATTAAATCTCAAGGGCTCTCTATACACTCCCCACACATACAGATACATAATGTGGCTCTAACTCACCCACATATCATATTCTATAACATTACATATTGTTTTAAAACAGGAAAATCGCAAATTCACGTCTCCAAAGAAAATAACCTCTTGGGCTTAAATAGGATTTATTGACTGAAACACAGATACAACTGCATTTACTGACACTCTACTTTGGTTAAACGTACTAATACAGTTTTAACTAATGTAAGGAAAACATAAAACTGTTCTGCAAAGGCCTGGATTATCATAAAGCAGCATTGACTGATGTGCTTTGGCCACTTTGGCACATCAGGACAAGCTGTTACGCAATATTGACATATAAAGTTTTTATAGCATACTTGTAAGCAGCAGTTGCATTACATTAGCATCGATGGATTTTTGTCTGTAAATGTAAATCCAATATTTGTAAAGTTGCGTGCCATAACAATGAGCTGCAAGACTCTAAAACACTTAAAACTAAGCGGCACTGCTGAGTCGGCTGTACATTTCCCTGCAAATGACTCCTTCCACTTTGATCCACTGCTATACAAAAATATAGATTTGTACAGTTTAGATCAGAGTGTCACACTAAATAAAACAAACTAATATAACCTGGCAATATTTCTAAAACTTAGATTTTTCATTTATTTAATAATTTGCATGATATTACCACAGGTTGTATTTAAAAACCATAGAATACAGTTAAGTTCAATGTAGGGGTGTAACGCTCCATACTCCATTTTAGGTGTCACGCTTCAGTGCGAGTTTGGTCCCACGGAAAAAAGACTTGAATGCATAAGGATAAGTTTCTTTATATTTATTTTTAACAGACAGTGGTGCAAGTGTTAAAGACAGACAACAATCCTCTTGCTGGGGACTGAGGTACCATTTTGACCACGGCCAACTTTGGGTAACTATTTTTGTTATAAAAATAAGGAACATTTTAAACATTTCTGTATTACACTATCCAAAGAAAATAAATTGAAAATGACAATATAAATACAATAATAAAAAATAAAACTTGCAAGAGGAGTTCTTCAATTATTTCCACTTTGGCTAAATTTAAACATTCAAGTCACCCAAACATTTATTATCCTGGTGATCAGCACATCTGAGTGATACTCACGAATGTGTGTTAGCATGTTGGATCTGTTTCCACTCACATACAGTGGTGGAGCAACGCCGACACACCATCCTTGTCTTGCCTGTAGCTGACCTGCAGGCTGGTCTTCCAGCTCTGGCATTTAAATTGCGCACGCCATAGTGTGACATAGTGTGACAGACCCGCACGTCCATACGCCTGCTGTGCAAACCTCAGCATATGTTACTAACGGCATACGGCTATACGTTTCCAGGGGGGAAATGTTGTTTGTATTAGTGTATCAATCTGCATACCTTGTTCTCTGCTTGCAGCAGCATGCACCGGACCGTGACTCCCGTACCGTTTGGTACGAATACACATACCGTAAAACAGCCCTAGCCAGCAGCAGCCTACTTATTAAATTAATCCATGGAACCATGGTGTAGAATCATATAATAGCTGTAATTAAAATATGGCCTTGAACTGATTCCTTGAACTGATTCATCAAAGCAATTGGTGCATTGATGTTCATGTAAATTTATTCGCTAAAATTACTATTCAGTGACAAAAAATGTTATAGCAATGCCATAATACAACGTACACACAATGCAGCACATGACAGTGCCATCTGGTGATCTAACAACATGGCCAGGGCTGTGATAATGAAACACATAACTGCCAAATCCATCCATCAAATCAGGCAGCAGGTACCAAGAGGGCATAACACCGGCTACAATATCACACAAAACAGTACTGGAGATGTGCTTTTGCTAACTGGGTTATGAAGTCCTGAAAAAACAACTCTCTCAGCAGCTCTGACTCAGCGGGCATCAAAGCGAGAGCCAAAAGCATTTTTTTTATCTTGGATGTTCTTGTTTAATATTTTATTTGTTTGATATTAAGTGACCTCTCTCCCTCACATCTTGCTACAGGTAAACAGACACAATTGAAGCACTTCCATCATGTGATTTAGAATTTCTCTTAACTTTCTTGTGTCTTTTTAGAAAAGGTGCAGAACACCTCTGGATCCAGCGTCCCTGCGTGTCACACAAGTCACACTGAACTGGAAGGGTGAGTGGACTATATATTAAGAAATGCTTCTCAAAAGCTTTGACAGGACAAAGATAAGCATCATAACATAGTTATTCTCCTTTTCATGCCATATTGTCAGCAGGTTGCTACCAGCAGGGAAGGAGCCACTGACTAATCATTCTTTAATCCCGAAGGACATCCGATTCTGAAAATGTAAATTTGGTAGCAAAGTGGATGTGCAGTTACAAAATCAACTGTTCCTCACTAATTAAATTCAAGTGTATATTGAATGTTTAGGTGTAGGCATAATTAAAGGAGCAAATCTACTTAAAGTCATGCAAGTTAAATAAGTGCAATTAAAGCAAAGAAATGAATGTATTGATCTGAATCCTCATTTGTTTATGCGTAATATTCTGCCGACAGTGTGCTCCACAAGTTCCTTTATCTTTAAACACGAAAATCTATTAACTTTAAACTAATAATACTTATTCTGATGCACAGGGACCTGCAACTGTTTGTCTGTTGGTGTTTTTGATGATGGAGATGCTGCAAACAATGTTTTTACTGTTCCAATGATTTGTTACATCAACAACACCCACGTCCTTTTGTCCACTAACATTCTTCGTATTCCTTCAACCCATGTGCTGTCTCATCACGGCTGATTCATTCAATTATCTGACTCACCAAGCCACTCAATCTTCAACTGTGCTCAGGGCTGCATGTGGGCCAAATTCTATACACAGCACATATCTATACTGATATATGGATGCCTATATTTATATCTCTCTCTACGGTTTATCTACTGTGTGTGTATATATATAGCATAAAGATATATAAATATAGCCCAAGTTCCTTCCATTTCTGTGTCATGTTGATTCGGGTAAACAAGGCATCTGTCTCTGTTGCTAAAAATAGAGCAACATGATGGTTCAAATATCCGCCACACCCTGCTGTACCAAGACACGCATGCATGCACATTTTAATAAACCTGTTTGCACGTCCAAAGACACAAGGACGCGCAACCTGTGATGCCATTTTTAGAATAACATCAAGCTGTCTTGCCTGTTGGCAACTCTGCGTCGAACTGGAGGTGAAGGGGGTGAGCCGTTTTGTTGAAATCATTATCATGGCTATTCCATTCACTAAGTGCGGTCATGACCAGAGGGAAAGTGTCTTGAAATTAAACCAATGTCAAGCATTAACGGGAGAGCGCCAAGCTGATGTCAGAATTTTCTCAAGCTTTTACTTTTCAGCCGTTGTTGATGTGAGGATCAAAGTAACAGAATAAAGAGCATTGGATGTTAGACTGGCTTTAAATCTGTCTCAGAGTTATAACTCTGTTGCTCAAGTCAGCAGCACTGTGTGAAAAGGATAGCAGCTTTCTTAGTGATCTAGAGTTGTTCAGTGTATTGTTCTTTTTATCGTCACATGAACAAACTGTGGCTGTTTAATACAGTGTGTGGAAATTAACGTGATTGCATTGACTGAATGTAGAAAGAGTAAATATACCATAGAATAAGCAATGTTGTGCATAGCTGTCAATTTCTGTTTCATATGTCTTAAGCATTATGCATAGCACATTCCCTTAAATTCACACTAGGTCTAAGCTTAAAACAAAGAGCCAACTCATCGCTCTTTTCACAAGTTTTACCGGGCACATGAAAGAATATTCATGCTATGTTACAAAGGCTCAATGAATAAATAAGTCACACAGTGATTGTGCTTTTCTGCATGCATCACTTTAAACAGTTTTCACTTATTTTATTAATTCTCACCTTCTACCACTACCCTCATAAGGATGATATACGACCAAGGGATGAGCCCGATGAAACACGAGATTGTCTGCTACTGTCTGTAATTAACATGAGCAGGTACACACAGAAAGCCCACAGATCTGACAGCATTCCCCTTGAATAGGCTGAGAGGGCCCAGGGACACCATTATCCTAACTGATGAGGGCTATTTCTCATTCCTGGCCAGTCACTTCTCAGCCATTAGTGTGTGCATTATCGACCTGTGGAGAGGTCTTTGTGCTCACGGGGAAACACCTGCAGGTCAAACCATCCCACCTCCCCTACCTCCTCCACAGTCCTCTCTAACCCTCATCAGCAGGCATGAGATCAGGGAGAGAGAATAAGAGCTGTGGTTCCCTTGTGAGAGATGGAGCGACAAAAGAGAGAGCAAGATAGTGTAAGTGTGCGATGTAATATATGGAGTGTGGGTGTGATTAGATGTACAGTATACATTTAAGTGCATGCCTCAGGTAAAAGGGGAGAAAGCCAAGAGCAAGAACGATGGAGGTGGTAATACAACTTAACCTCTGCTTTTTCATGGAGGATTTTGTTTTCTTAGAATTACTAATAGCTTTAGTACATCATTTCAGAGAACTAAATGATATGTAACATTTGAAGTGAACCAGGATTTGCCAGAAACGCTTTTTATTTGTATTTATTTTGTTGTCAATTTCAAGCGCAATTAATTAAATTATCAACTAAAAAGGATAAGGCTGGGGATATTACATATTTTCTTTATTGTCAACAAAGCCCATGAAAAGACGATTAGTCCGTCTCTGGATAGTTCCCGACTTCCCTACCTTGTCTTTTGCTCTCAGCCTCTAGCTGTTTGTACTGAAGACATGAATCCTTAACTTTTATTTTTTTCTATTTTTTTGAAAGAAAAATCTACTAAAGCAACTGGGCACTGTAATCTTGAGCATACTACTTTTTTCCAGTGAGTATTATGGCAGCGGGAGGGAGTACGTGAGATGCTTCAAAATAAACTATGATGCACATGTTTATCGTAATGAAGGGAGATGTCAGACAGTACAACAGCGCGGCTCATTGATGTTTTTAATAGTTTTTGGACTATAATGGAGATCTATGGCACAGTGGAATAAGATACATCAGATGTTAGTTCCCCATGCAATTATTGTAGGAACTCATTGTTGGTTGCAAACACAACAGCTGTTCCATTATTTTTTTAATTTTACACAATTTATTCTAGCCCAGCTTTAGGTTTTATGTAATTGCATTCCATGTTCAACATTAACCTATAGAGTTCCTCTACCCTTACTTTTATATATTAATTTAATTAATTGTGTTCTGGTTATTTTCTTATTTTCTTTTGTTTTCTGCATGCATCAGCTGGATGTACAGAGGGCAACTTATGTCAAATGACAGCTAGTCACCCTCTCAGCCTCAACAGTCAACTAGCCTCCTCTGCTCTGGCCTCATCTCCTTCTCCACTGTCATTCCAACTGACAAGTGACCTAAAAACTCACCTTGGAACTGCTCAAATCGCCCTGTTTAGACAAGTGCTAGGCAGGTCACCCGACGCTCGCAAAATACCTTACAAGAGACACTGTGCACACTAGTTTCAACAGCCCCAAGCTGTTTGTCAGAGCTACCCCTGGGAACCACTTTGATACATTCAAGTTCTCTTCAGCTAAATAGATTGACGGAGGGCTAATCTCATGACTGATATATCTTCTCAGCCGCTGGTCACAGCAGCATCAATGTTCAGCACACGGATGAAAGCATTCATTTGTTATTCAAAGTGGGAAGCCTCAGACGTGGAATGCCTTCTCTTCTCTGCTTTATATATACATTAAATATATGAAAACACAAAATGAGTGTTTGGATATTCAGTGGTTGATGTTCATCTGTGTGAGTGTGCTTTACTGCAGCGGCCATGTGAATGTTCACCTAACTTCAAAGCAAACTTATCATTGCTATGTTAAGCTGCTAACTGCTTTGAAGGGAAAGTGCAAATGTAACCATGTGTGTGTGTGTGTGTGTGTGTGTTTTCCTCTTTGTAGGCGTCCATGGGAGAGAATAGCCCTTCAGTCAACCACAACTGAACCCTTATTCAGCTTTTTTCACCCACATCATGATTATGTTCTAATACACACAGATTAATCAGAACTGCACACATTTCCACCTGCCCTCCTGTCTTGTTCTACTTAATACAAAAAGGAGCAAAGACACGTGTTAGCCCTTGTTACAGGCCTTGTATCTATTCTCTGTGTGAGCAGATCAAAGCATTAATGCTAGACAGGTAGGAGACCTGAATGAAATGCTAATGCTAATCCTATTAACATTCCAGGCATGGCGAGTGGCTTGCTAATGGTTGGCGCTATGGGTTGGATGGGAGTCATCTTATTTAGGGAGATTGAACTGAAGGCATTCATCAGAGCATTGATATCATCACACATCATATGAATAGCTGCATATATTTTTCATAGGGTTGACATTGTAAGGAGGCGCAAGTGTGGCGCCACATAAATCAAACTGACAATACAATGGACCTGAAATGGATCAGGGTAAGAGGATGCAAGAAATAGCATGCACATTTCCTTGCGCTCCCACACACACATACACACACACACACACACACACACACACACACACCCGCAGACAGTCTCTTGTCTCTTTTCATAGCTAAATGCAAATGTTCCGCTTCTTCCATGGTTCATTTATTCAGTATGTAATTAGTCTATTCTATTTCATAAATTAGTGACTGAAGAATCTTTCACTGGTCTTTGACAACCATGAGTTCTTGTTTCACAGAAATTAGAGTTTTATGACCTTGCGGTGGGGAGAAAATAATTGATACATTTGAAATGTTACCAAGGTCAATATGAGAATAAATATTCAGTCTAATAATTAGAAATTTTACTTACTGTACTAAATGATACTTTCAAAGTAATAGAATTAGTTAAAAGCCTTGCAGACAAATGCTACCACACTGAAATCTTAGTCACTGGCTCCCATGAAAACCTTATTTTGTTCTAATGAGTAATGTTTTGTAGACATGATATAGTTTCATTGCTGTTGTGTACTTTGTTTGATATTACTTTGGTTTTTACTGTGTAGAACATCCTTGTTTTTTCACTGTGTTGAACATTCTTTGTTGTCATTACCAAAGTTAGTGTTAAAATAAAACCTTCACAGTGTGAAACAAACAGCAAAAAGTTACACAAATATATCTCCATAAAGCAAAGCATCGGCTGGATATGCAGTGCAGCACATCTTTGATCTACGTTGAGAGCAGAAGTCCAGGCAGACTACCCAGGCTCCGCTCATTTGTTGCTGGTAAGTCATTACCTCAAATCTAAAAACACCCTAATATATTTCTTAAATTTTAAATGGAAATTCAGAATTAATGAACTTCAATAACAAAAGGTAGAGGTGGGAGATATTTAAATCAGGCATTTCAAACTAATTAGGCCTTTTTGTATAATAATTCATAACTCATGCAAGAGAGGCAAGAGCATCCTTAATTATTCACTTTAATTGTTCACTGAAATTCTTACATGTTGAATAAAGAGGAGCTGTTAAAGCTGTCAAATGAGGTTTATCCATAAATGGTGTGTTATGTGCTCATATCTACGCAGGTCTGTAAACAACACAGGTGGGTAAACTATTCAATGAAGTAAAAACTGCAAGTCATCCACACCCAGGTTTGTTAAAAGATTCTGCATTTGTCACCTCATCATAATTATATATCAGCAGAGCACATACAAAACAATGCCTTCATCAACTTGGGGGCCCGCAGTGTGCTGCAAGATGTATCAAATGTATTGTTTTTCATAGGAACCTTGCCAGAGCTCAAAATTATTTTATCTTTTGAATCAACCAGTCTCAATAGATTTCAAGTCAAGGACACTTATTGTGGAAATTCTCTTCCGGGGCTGAGCTGTTGTACATTTCCAAGAACAATCTATATCATTCACTGTCTTCGGCCAGAGAGCAGGGATTTATATAAAGAACACGCAGACAGGCAGAGAGAAAATAGATGGCATTTTATTTCCTGCAGGGAGAGAGAGGGTGCAAGATGGAGAGAGTATGGAGTACAGTATGTCTTCTGTCTCCTATTCGTTGAAAAACACTTTTGGTGCAGAGGTCATTATTTAGTCTTGTGATCTGGATAGCCAGTGCTGCAGAAGCCTAATGAAAAGTGCCTTAAGCCCCTTCCCCATGTGTCACTTTTTGTTAGACAATATGATGGATGGTCCATTTTACAGCCTATTTCATCGGCTGTGCTGTTCTAAACTGTATTTTCAGGGTGCTTTTACTTGAAACATCCATTTTTGTGTGACATGGTTATTCATCAGGGAGGAGGCTCAAATGCACCAAGGCTTTCAGGAAGGTGGGGAGAGAGGCATGAACCCCACCACACCCAAATCCTATCTTCCTCACTCTCTTTCAGTCTCATCTTGTCCTCCTTAAAAACACTTAATATGCAGATACTTAGTACTTACAGCAGTATACTGTACTTGACTCAAGCAGAGGTAATCTAACATCCTATATAACCTTGCAGATGGCACACCAGGGAGGCATTATGAGATTGACAAACAACAAGTATTCAGCATTTATCAATTTAAAAAAGCACAGGGAGAGGAAAAACAATCCGCCATGCCATCTCTCTCCTCATTCAATCACGGCAGCCCAGACAGCCTTTCTTCTTGTTTATAAAGTAGTCCCTTTCACATTGTGACACTCTGAGGGGAGGGCTGGGTAATGAGCAGACCTACGGTGGGGATGTACGCATAGCTAGTCAGCCAGTCAGTCCTCCAGGTCACACTAACACAGAGAAGGAGCATTAAAAAGGAGCCCAGGGACCTCAAGGGGGGTTTATGTCGTTATAAGGTCTCATCTGTGTCCGGTTGTGAAAATTATGGCTGTAATTTCCATTCTGCCTGATAAATGGCATCTACAGTTTTTACTTGGGTGATTGCCTTCCATAAATCTCCTCAGATTAAACAGTGTACTCTGTACTGATAGCACTTAAAAAGCAATCTCCTTCTCTAATGGCATCTTGTGTGCTTTAGTTCATAAGGTACAGTACACTCAAAATAGTCAAATGAGTACTCACCTCCCAGTATTTCATGCTGATGAACTTTTGTCTCAGAATTTCACATAAGTGTGATTTTGTCTGATTTTGGCACAGACAGTTGCATTCGAGCTGAAGGTTCGCAGATGAGCTGTATTTGAGAAATCTGTGCAAATTAAGCCTCTATATGAGAGTTGTCTCGTATGTGACTACTCTGCTACACACAGAAACACGCACAGTCAAAGCCACCAGTGCAATCCTCTTACAGCAATATACTGTACCAAACTAGTGTCCTGCCCCAAGGGGAGGTCATGTCATCCAAGGCCACGGTTGACACATCGCTCTGGGGTGTTCACACATCTGGACCCCCTCGCCCTGCCCCCTGCTGGTTTCCAGAGGCTGAATAGCCCTCGCTTAGACCTTTGGACATCGCTGTGTTGTAGCAGCTGGGGACTACACATTTTTTTCTCCTACCCTGTCAGCAGAAGGTCAGGGTCCCACAACACAAACTGACACTCACACACATGAGGGACATGCACATATATGTCAACCATTTTCTATGGTAAATGTTACATAGAAGTCACTTAATAGCTGCAAATACTGTATGTGTCATAAACCCCTTTGTTTTGGAGTACTAACTGCATCAGTTGACAAGGCTTCATTAATATGTGTTCCACTGCTCTGTTACACACACACACACACACACCACACACACACACACACACACACACACACACACACACACACACACGTATTATTTTGCTCTCTCTTTTACCAGTTGGTAGCTGACCAACCAAAGCACCACAGGGGAGATGTTGACCCTGTTTGAGTAGAGTAACCCCTGCATCTGTCTGCAATACTACTCCATCAGCAGAAAGCTTGCCACAAGGTATATGTCCAGCCATGCAATTGTGTATGCAGAACAGTTAACAGCCTCACGGCAGCAAATGGGATGCAGGGGGGAGGGGATGACAACCCAATATGTTACCTTTGCAAACATGTTTTAGGGTTTTAAAAATAAAGTAAAAGAACAAAAGCATTTATAGAGATTCAGGGCATGCTTCGAATATAATGGCTTACTTTATTTCTGATTTAAGAATTGAAAGGCACGTACTTAACAAATAATTATTTAATTCGGTGTGAATAAGATGTTGAAGATTTTTGAATGCGTTGCATGCCCGTTGTGTCTGACAGACATCTGGAGAGGCATCATAAACAGGTACCAAAAGCACTTATTGTAACAGCAGCTGGCAGATTTACAATGATGGATCATTTTAGATAGTGGAGCTCGTCTGGCCTGATACTCCAGAGGTATGAAGTGCATCAGTGCTTTCAAGGAAACAAAGAAAGAAAGAATGAAAGACAGATGGAAAGAAAGACAGACGCAAAGAAATAATGATTTAATTCTCCAACAGTCTTTAGATATCTTTGCCCAGCAATTTTCAGCTGGATAAGGTCATTAATTGATCCAGCACAATTATAAAAAAGACAGCTGGGTAATAGTGAGAAGAGCAACATAAGGAATATAAAAAGTTAATACAAGTATTAGTCAGATCTATGGTACATTTCTACTCACCTTTATCCAACTTCACACAAAAAGATCAACTCAGATAATGGAGTCGAATTATGTTTTCTATCCGGCATGATATCCTTTAAATTCCTTTGATTGAAATGGTTGTCTTTTAAATTGTGTGAACATGCACATCATATTCAAGTCTCTAGTCACTTGATATTAAGTAATTAGAATTTGCAACCCACTGCACAAATATATATGATAATGTCTGTATACATGTCAGTCCATTGCAAAACAGTACAATACGTTATGATATCGGAGATTCAGAATAATTAACCCTTGTTTTTTTGGAATAGTGAAGATAATATTAACAATTTAGTACCTTGATTCCTCTACTGCAATGAATCATTCAGTCATACCATTGCAAATGTTTCAAAGGGTGCTTTTGAGATACACATGGAGACATCAGGTCATAATACAATTTGCAGACAGCCCGCCTCAGAGCATAATGGAATCTTGTCACTCAGACGGAGCAAAATTGGAATTAATTCAATTTGTCACAGTGACAAGTCGGACTTTGATTAAAAAGGACTTGCAGACAATGGCTTTGGTGCTAATGTGTATTCTTTGAGTGTAAGTAAAAAACAGACGAGTCTGTTTGGCTGTCAGTGTGCCTGGGTTTAATGATTAAAATTTAGACTCCCTGCTTGACTTTTCAGTATACAACTATGGCTGCTGTTGAATGTTAGCTGAATACAAACTATTCAAAATGATCTGCATTTGCTTTTAGTGTGTCTGAGAAACAAAAGCTCAACAAATAAAAGGAACAATTACAGACAATGAACTCACTTTAAATTGAAACTCTTACACAGCAGCTTGAGTTCATTTCGCTGAAAGTAAAAGTTTGAAAATAGGTAGTGTAAGGCTCACACATTTCTTCAAATCATCCAACTCCACTCCCTCCCTTTTGGACCTGTGAATAACCCCCAATCATTTACAATAAGCTCTCCTCAGAGAGCTTAGTAATATGATGATGCTGTATTTCTAAAACTAGGTGGTATAAAACAATAGCACCATGTAAAAAATGTCGTAGGGCCCAAAGAGAGGCCCTGTTCAACCATACATCACAGTATAGATGCAGGACAGGGAAATATGCTGACATCAGGCCTCTATCTACCTTTCTTATCCCTCTATGGACACTTCATAAAACAGAACGGTGGGTGTAAATTTAGAGGATGCAGCCGTAAACAATAGGCCACTGGGAAAAGTTTAGAGAGTTCAGCTCGAATAACAGTTTAGCCAGGAGAACCTGCTGATGATGAATAGGTTTGTTTGTCACCTTTCTTCCCTCTCCGGGGAACAATGATATGGATCACAGAGGGAGAGAGGGGGAGGAGATAGGAGGGGAAAGGAAAAACAGCATCCTAAATAAAACCATATTACAGCCAGCAGAGAAAATAGCTGGTCTCCACACAGTTAATTATTATTGAGTGGTTAGCTTACCTTACTGTTGAAATAACTAAGTATATAACTATAACCAGGCATGTATATCTAGATACACATGAGCATGCACACACAAATACAAACTCACACGCTACCTTTGAGTTTATAATAGCTTTACGAGTGCATATACCTCTAACAACGTACACAGATAACAAACAAGCTCCCTGGAGAAGGCACTGTTCATCTAGTTCAGAACATAGCATATTAACAAATAATGCATCACTATTTTTGCAAAATTAACTATTGTGTATGAGCTGTTTGAGTAAGAGAGGGAGAGAGAGAGAGAGAGAGAGAGAGAGAGAGAGAGAGAGAGAGAGAGAGAGAGAGAGAGAGAGAGAGAGAGAGAGAACAATGTCTGCAAGTTTGCAGTATCTTTCAGAGTATCTCAGGGGAAATGTGGTGTTTTAGATAATGACAGGTCCCTTGTATTTGCTGATACCTGGCTCTCCATTATGCCATGAACAAAACCTCATCACCATTCTCAGCCTGGCTGTTGTCATCTATCAGCAACACACACTCTGAATAGGTAAACACAGTCGCTGCAAGGCTATAAAGCATACAAACAACAGGGCTGATGGTGAGGATAATGGTGTGCGTGTATGCACCTATATATGTCACGCAATTTCACTGATTCAGCCTGAAGATCAAACCCTTGAAACATAACATAATTCTGTAATTTACTACTATCATGGGCAGCACAGAGGGGAATATAGACGTATGCACCCAGACTCAAGTACACTCAACCAGTCAGTTTCTCGTCAAACTGTAAAATTAAACTAAATTATCTTTAACTCTTAATGAAGATTTAGTTTCAGTGAAATAATCCAGTTAATTATTTATTTTACCAATTAAAGTAACAAAAGGCACTGAATCTCCAGTACAAAATGGCTTGTTGAGTTGTGCTTTGTAAATAACATTGCTGTGATATCTGTAGCTCTTTTGACCTAATCAATAACATGATTATAACCTAATTGTTATAGTTCAACGCAACATGGTCTTTATGAATATTATTAATGAAGGGTTAAACAAAATATGATAATTTCAAGCACAGGATGCATTTACATTAACAACCTGTAAGACCAGATATATGTCAAAATAAGATGTTTAGTCACTGTTGTGGTCAAATCTGTCAATAAAGCTGTACAGTTTGAATGAAATGGATCACTGGTTAGTGGCTTGAAAGAGTGTAAAATCTATGTCGTTTTAATGGTTTATAAGAGGGTATACACTCACATCAAGGTGCAATCTTCTCACGTAAATCTAAGAAGTGGAGTGGAAATAAACTTGGGATGCTTGTCCTCATGATGGATGAGGTTTCTGTCATGGAAAGGGCATACTTCACTGTTGTTCCACTGACTGCTGTTTTGAGAAGCATATCTATTGTCAAAGACCAAATGTGCCTTGTCCTTCAAGAAAGCCGGGAGTAGGTTTGGAATACAATATGGAGGCTATGGTCTGAGTGCACACTTCACAAAAAAATCAAGTTCCGTGCTTTGTAAGAGCAGACACAGGACAGGCTTGCTTGCCTATCCTGGCTCAAATCTGAGGGAAGCTGTTTTCACTGTCTTTCTGCGTTAAGATCAAGTGCATGCTTGGAGGAAGGATAGGCAATAGGAAACATAAGTCGCAACCTTGCCCTTTGCAGTGTGTGGTCTGATCATGAGAAAGGCTTCTTCAGTAACTTAAAAAAGCACATATTGTGAGACACTTGGGAGATATGAACCTTGAAATCACAGTGCCCTGGAGACTCAAAGAAACAGAAAACTGTAAAAATGTGTTTCACTCACTCTTTCACACTCTCTCTGACACACAGCCAAACACATATAGCATTTTTCATTGAAAGGCTCAGAACGTTTTACTTCAGCTAAGATAGAGAAAGGATGAATCTATAGTTTGAGAAAGATCAGGGACTCACAGGGTGGAACCTTATAGAAAAATCTGTATTTTACTTTAACATTTTTGTCATAGCTGCAGCACATTAAGGTATTAGAGTTGTTTAACGCTTCTAAATTACATTTCTGGGTATCTAAAGAAAACTGATAGAGAAGAAAATGACTCAGTGCCGAGGCCGGATTAAAGGTGTGATTTTGCAACAGCAGCAAACTGAAACTCTAAAAAAAGATGTAATTTCATAGTCCCATTAAAACATGCAGCCGTGAGAACACACACACAGACACACACGCACACACACACACACACACACACACACACACACACACACACACACACACACACACACACACACACACACACACACACACACACACACATAAATGAAAGTGTCTTATCACTGGGTCATCTGTTCATGGGACTCTACCATTTACTTGAGCAGTTATAGATTATCTCTCATCTACACTGGGAATGACATACTGTATACAAAACCCAACTGTGTCTCATATGAGATGCATTCAGACACAAGTAAATGCAATCCCAGCTAGATTGTATATTATTATAGTATCTGATTTTTTATATTATTATAGTATCTGATTTTTTTTTACTGCCAACACAAAATGTTAACATTGTATGTGCAGTATATCCGCAATTATGACTTGTATATAGTATATGATTTTCTTGCTGTGCAACAATGTCGTATTACTTCTTGCATGAGATGCATGAAAGCGTTACAGATGAACATTAAATTGCTATTTCACAAAAGGTAATTGAGGGGAGATTATGTGTCCTATAGACGGAATCAGAGTTTCGGGCTTCCGGTGGAATCGCAATGCATGCTGGTGTGGCAAGCCTAGAAAAGTGAGCACCAACTCTACAAGGGCCGCCATATTGGATTTCTTCTCTACGTGTTTACATTGTATTTAGCTTATTCTTCAAGTGTGTTTACATTGTATTTAGCTTATTCTTCAAGCATGTTTACATTGTATTTGGCTAGTTTTTAGTGTGTAATCATCGCTCTTCTAGTTATGGGATTTGGACACCGACATTGTGTGGCGAGAGGATGTTCAAACAGTGGGAGAAAGCTAAATAAATGGGCAGAATCTCATTGTGAGCTTCACGATTGCAAAAATTGCGACTGCATGCCCCCGTTCAAACTATTTCCATTTCCAACAGCACTAAAGAACAATGATAGAAGGCTAGCATGGACCAGAGCTGTAAAGAGACAGGATTACAATGGGAAGTCTTGGGAGCCCAAGAAATCTTTGCAGATTTGCAGTGAGCATTTCATGCAAGGAAAACCAACAAATGAATTCCCTGATCCTGAACTCGACCTGGGGTATGTAGTCTATCTACTTTATTTATATATTGACAAATGTACTTTCTATATATTGAGTTTTATAATAATTAACAAACACAAGTTAGGTATATATTTATAATAGCTTACCCTGCAACACAACTGCAATAAGCACTCGCCAGTTTTCTTGACTGCGCAGATCCATGCCGAATGTGGCGTATGGGAAACTTTCATTGAATGAGAACATTTTGCTTTCAAAAAGCAATTCTCAGAATCTGCGAGAGGACGGAAAGATATTTGTTTCAACCAGCCAGAGTCAAACAGTCTAAATGCTTTGCCTTCTTTGTATTCGTTCAAAGTTCGTTTATGAAACTCGACATCGTTCCCTGGGTGGTCAGACATTAAAAATAATGTTATATCGCTGAGGTATATCGGCGGCCAAGAAGTCATGCTGTTGTTTTCATTGACCCAGCCATCCTGCAATGTCAAGGGATCAGGCACTGAAACGCCACTCGGCATAACCAAAAGCTTAGTCTTTTCTTTTTCTGTGATTGAAAGTCTTTCGTTAGCTGTTGGTTGCTCCTCAATGCCCATCTCTGATGCAGCAAACACCCTGGCAATAAGCTCGAGTTTTGTTCCTGAAACCTTTAAATTCTGTTTGCGGCAAAATACTTTCAAAGCTTTGACTTTCCACATCTGAACCTCATCCTAAGAAAGGAGTTCAGAACTCATTGTAGAGTAGTAGGTTTGTTTACAACACGCTTGAAGAATAAGTTAAATACAATGTAAACACGTAGAGAAGAAATCCAATATGGCGGCCCTTGTAGAGTTGGTGCTCACTTTTCTAGGCTTGCCACCCCAGCATGCATTGCGATTCCACCGGAAGCCCGAAACTCCGGTTCCGTCTATAGAAGGGTTAGGGTTGGGGTTAGGGATAGGCTTGGTTAAGTAATTGCAAATTAACTTAATATGAACATGATCTGAAGGAGAATGCGGTTACCAAACACATATAGGTGTTGGCAAAAGCAGCCAACAAATCTTGCACCCGTAACATTGTCTGGGCCCCTCAAAATAGTGCTGGAAACAATGCCCTTTGACTGCTCCTAATTACCGTCCCCTGGCTTCCTCTCACTTCCTCTGGCATTGTCATTATGAGAATTCCATTCAGTGGTGATTCTACACCTGCATGTCAACAAAGCTGCTTTGACGCACCTGATTTGTCAAACTAATGGAAACAATGGCCGATGAAGGTCAGTAATGTCACACGGTGATGAACACTGAGAGGAAGGAGGGCGGAGACTAGTCAGGTGACTACATTAAACGAGAGATGTTTAGCGAATGGTCTCGACACATGGCATGATAATGAGGGGAAGAGGGGAAACAGGAGGCAACAGCGTGGATGATGCATGGAGGGTGCTGGGAATATGAAAAACAGATACACTGTAAGGGCAGAAGGGCGCAGGAGGAGGGGGGGGAGGTAGGGGTGAAGACGCATGGCAAATGAGGAGCTTGGAATTATATGATTCCCATCTGACTTTTTTAATTAAATTAAATTGTTCACAGGACTTTGAATGTTACTTTAGGCTACATTATTACTCCATACATCAGGAATATTAATAAAAAGACAGAAACCACATAACAGTTTCTCCAGGTGGCATGTAAAATCTTTAATGTTCAGTGTTTCAGTAATGCACTACACTTCTCTGTTAGAACTTTATGATAAACTAGCTCACAAAATGGTATTGCTGGAGTAATCACTGGTGTGTGTGTGTGAGAGGGAGTTGGTGTGCGTGCATGCAGTTTATCCACAACTTAAGCGCATATCCATCTTTGTCTGCTTAAATAAAGCGTATGTATTCGGATTCTCCAGGCAAAATAGCTGAGCTGTATTTGCCAAGAAAAGCCAAATGTCTGGAAATGTAGATGAATGGCTCATTTTAGACCACATTTATGGAAATGGAGACTGACAGAAGGGGAAAGTAGCCGTCGGTCAGGGTCCTGGCTAGGATTCATAATGACCCCAGGCCAGATTACCAGCCATCTGTACAATGCTATAGATATATGCAGACTGCTCCAGTGGCCGAGGGAGGAAACATCGGGGATAGAAAAACGGAAGAGTGACCTTTGGGTGAATGAATAAAGAGACAGGGCTCATAGGACAAACAGAGCGGGTTAGACGGACATAGGCAACGAGAGAGAGGTGACTGACAATGATAGATGGAGACCCTCACAATCTGGAGGAAACGGAAGCACCATGACTTACACCCAGCCATGTCCTACAGTATATCACTTATGCCTGCTTGGCACAGCCCAAGGCTTGGAGGAAGAGGAAAGGTGAAGGAGTCTGTCAGTTCCATCTTCTCGCAGGTGCTAGGAGACAAGCCATTTGTCAAATTTTGTCATTGGCTCTGAGGTTATCTTGCCTCTCTGATAGAAGATGATAGGAGGAACATCAGAGTTGTGTGTGTGTATGACAGGGAGGTGTGTGGAAGTGGGGGGAGGGAGGGTTTCATTTGGTCTCTATATATAAAACATCCATCACCCATCAGACGTGTAGGTGTCACCTAACCAGGCAAATCTAATGATGTGATCCTGTAGAGGTGAGGAGGAGGAAATCGATCTTGAAAAGTTGTGAGTGGAGTTTAGCAGTACTAGCGGTGTTTTGCAAGAGCTATAAGCCAGCATCAGTCATTTAGAAGCAACATATTTATTTTGAATAAATAAAAACAGTCTGCTGTACAGCCCCACAAGAGAATAACCTAATACAAATGTTGGGCACAAATAAACACCATAAGCTGTCAAACAGCATCATCTTTTTTAAATGTTACATATAAAGTATAAATGTTATCCAAATTGATTTAATAGGTTAGAAAAATAAAATTGTACTTTAGTTTTAATTTGATGCCCTTTGCAGTCTACAGAACTATTTGTAAATTTGCTCCATTGGATCAAAACCAGGAGCTTCACAGTGGCCAGTGGCAAGTGTTAGTGTAAAAAAGTGACCTGTCGCTCTTAACCACTGATGTGGTTCTATGTAGATGTCAGTCCTTACAAAAGACCCCTCTGACCACACTGTCTGTAGAAGGATGATGTCCCCTGGAATGGTTAGCCACACCAAAGCTGTCCAAACACATTTCACGGTCACGCTTCAACTTTTCTGACAAAGCATGACAATGAGAGGCATCTGACGTTCCTTCAACATTTACTGTAAATGTCAAACATGACCGCATGTACATATGACTGGCACTACTGTTGCAAGCCCAACTTCCTGCTGGCAGTCAGACCTGCTGTTACATTATTATTCAGTCCAATAACAGTGACCAGAATGTTGCTCATCAGCATGGGAGCAAATGGTGTTCAACTGCTACAATTCCCATGTGTCATGCATGTCTGTCTCATCTCTCTCTGAGGCAGCCTTTGCCACAAGGAGCTTTAGTCCTTCCACTTTCAGCTCATTACAGGATTTTTATTAACATTCAAATATTCTATTAAACCAGAACAGAGAAATAGACATATGGATAACAGACCCCAACAGACACTGGCAAAATGATTACAGAAATATAATGCAATGGTTCAGCTCTCTCTGACATGGCGCAGTGCCCGAGAACAGGTTGGCTTCTATTCTCTAAAATAAAATAATAATAACTATGACCTTGAATTAGCTGGGACTGGCTCTCTGGTGTAGCCGACATGAAGTCTAAAATTACTGCTTGGAGTTCAGTGAGGGCCCCTGTCGAGGGAATGGAGAACCACAGGCCGTGTTTTGCCTTGGCAGTGAGGTGGAGGAGAAACAGTCAGTGACAGATGAGTGAAAGATAAAGAGTGTGACACCGTAGCAGAGAATCTGTCCTCACCGGATCTCTCATGCTTTTGTGTTTATATATTCTCTGTCCAGGCTGGCCATGAAAAGCCAAGGTCACACTGAGTGAGCATTACAAACATTAAACCTTGAGAACTAGAATTGTAAAATCCCAGCGCTCGCTCATTTCTTTTATGGAAATGGCAAGCAATCCTCCTGACCCATTACTATTAATTGGGTCAAAAGGATGTAAAGAAAATCACATACTTTGTGGAGATTATATCACAGGGTAGATTGAACTATAAAGTGGTGACATAAACTAGATTTAGACTAGCTTGAAAATGTAGAATTCATAAAAACCGGATTTCTACACAAAATATGAGCAATGATACAGAGTCGTATCTAAGAGAAGTCTGGAAAAGACTTCAATAAAGACATCGAATGAGATTGTTTGTCGAACTATTAGCATTATTCCTAAGGCTATTTAAAAGAATACCTTCACTGAAACTCAATAACTGTAACTCTTGTTCGACTCCACTCCTTACAGAGCACCGTGTTAGGATGCAGTTCATGGACATTGTCATAGGCAGGCATTTTTTTCCGTCTTGTGTAACACATTGTACCTTTAAGAAGACAAGTTAAGATTAATTGACATGGCATAAGCGGAAATTCAATATAGCCTACATAAATTAAGTCTAATACCTTTACAAATGCCTTCAGCACATATTCATGGCCGTGAACCCAATAAACCAAAGTTCATGGTAACTCCAGATGAAGGATAATTTATATGTTTTGTTCTTCTGCAAAATGGACCATTACGTTTCTGTGCAATATCTGTGGTTTGTCTGTGTGAGCCGAATGTTTTCAAATGCATAATACCTCTAGAGTCTAGAGGCACCAGCTAAATGTTAAAAACAAATACCCTGCAGGGTCTTGTTTTGGCCAACAGTATTGCCTCTACACCATTGCTGTAGAAATATAGGCTGCTTTTTGTCCTTGTTTGTTGACCTTAGTTAGTATGCTATTGGTCACTGCCTGATTGATACTTGCATCTATCACTTGTCAACACATATGCTAAATATTAAATCATATATTTATAACTCATCTTAGAGAGCAGAATTACGATCAATAAGAGCATACATGACAGAATGACAAACACCCGTTATTTTTTATTATTAGCATCACTTGACCTTGTGAAGCTTTTCCCACTGTCACATGGTCTATTCTAACATCCACTCCACAGCCACCTTTTTACCTGTTCTTTCTGAACATGCCTCACTGAAAGACAGCAAGCTTAACCTATCATTGAGTACATAACTTTTGACCTCTGTGACCGTGTAGAGCAGCTGAGCTATGGTTGAATTTCAGCACATAAATGAATAGAGGGTGGAAGGGCATTTGGCTGTAAATGGTGTCCTTCTGGAAGATCAAAGGGGAAATGAGCATGACTGGCCTTTTGCCAGCCATCTAATTAATTAACAATGACGGGGGGGAAAAAACGCTAACACGCACCCAAAGACACTGGCACACGTTTCAGCAATTTGTTAGGGTTGGAAAAGCACAAAAAAAAGAGAATTAAAATACATCTAATGACTCCTCTTAAACAACTTGTGGATATAAATAGTTGCTAAAGATGTCACAGAGATTTTAAATGTTTCACATCCAGTTTCTCTCAAAGGAGCAATAATTCATATCTAAGAAGAGGTGATATTGGAGTGTCACAACGGATTCAATAAAATTGCACCCCCCTGAAGCTATCGGCAGTCTATCTCCATTACAGTCAAGCACTCTCATGAACCCTGCCTCTGTTGATATCACCTTTCATGAAAGAGCCTTTCCTCATTGTCTCATTTGTGTTTATTCATTGTTAATAGAGGCCCAAACACTCCAGTGGTCACAGATATTCTCAAAGGTAAATAAAAGCACAAAAAAGGCCTGAATGTTTCAACAGTGTCCACATAATATGCATAGTATGCATTGTCTGGCATTGCTGATTATGTGAGCCGAAATTAACAATGCTTTAGGAAATATGATGATGATAAGAGAAGCCTGTGATTTATGCTGATTTTCGGAGAGTCTTACACATCAAATAAACACTGTTTATCATAAGGAACAGGGGGATATTATGAGCTTATTGATATAATGTCAAGTGTAAGCACCTTAAGCTATTGTATCTGCTTGAATGAGGAGGATTTTTCACGCCTGAACCGATAAAGTATTGGCAGGTATCTTACTTTGAGTTGTGAAATTGAGTTTGACTCAAAGAGGTTTGGCTTGTTCCATACCACTCAAACTTACACATACACACACACACACACACACACACACACACACACACACACACACACACACACACACACACACACACACACACACACACACATTATTATTACACTATATTAGCATTGGGCTATACACCATTAATCTAATGCATTTTCTGTTAAACCTGCATAACTGGATTTCTTCTTTGTTTAATTTCTTTGGTTAAACACAAAGTACAAAGTTGTAAATGTTCCAGCATGAATGAAGAAAGTGATAAAACTTGTAATGTATATACCTGTGATAAAGTAATGTAGATGTGACTAGGCCTATGGTGCTCTTTTTAAGTAAGTGTGCATCACACTCGGATAACAAGTTGTAGAAGTAGAATTTTCATTTGCTGCAGAGGTTTTATTCTCACCTATACTTGTTTAGCGTAATTGCAACAAAGTGGCAGAAGGTGTTTCAAGCATTGGACCTCAAAATGTGTAAAGTATAATTATGATTTATACTAACTTCTCCCGCCTAACCCTTTTCCTCAGTGTAAACCCCTGGTGCAATTTATCCAACAATATTGTTATGATGCTCAGAGCAGAACAGATGTCTGGGGCTAGCTGGAGGAAATATCATTGTCTACCTTGTTGTCATCTATTTAGCATTCCGACCAGATATTATTTAACTTTCGTCTCACATTGGACAGGTCTCCTAGAACAAAATGCCGACCCAAATGTGCAAACCTCTCATATTCTAATTCAGTATCATTTGCCCTTTGTGGTTTATTTATCGGCCTGTATATTTCAATTTGTGGCTAACTGTGGGGGCTGGCAGGATGTAAACATTAAGCACTTTAATGTTTGCTTGATTTCATGATGACTGCGGTTTGCATTAGGAATTGTGTTGATAGTGTATGCAATGAGACGATTAGAGGAAAACCTGTGCTCTGTGGCATCTGTCTTTTGCATACACAGCTTTGAAATGGTGACCGGCCAACGTGACTCTACTTACTTATCCATGTGCTTTGATTATGATTCTCTGTGGGGTGGACCTCCCTCCTCTCTGCTACAACATGTCAAGCAGGGTGTTAAATACACAAAGCAGTCATTGCACTTTGTTGATGCTCGACACCACCACCAGTGACACTTTCCTGTCTGTGTTCTCGGGGGATCTCCTGAGCCCTGCTGTTTCATGATGCTGCCCTGCCTGTGAATGTGGGTTCAGGCGACAGAGTGCAGCCTCATGTGGGTTTGACATTGGACCTGTGCTTCTTCAGTGAATTCATGTTTCATGTCACTTCTAGTCTTAATTTGCTTTTCATTCAAATTTGCATACACTTCATTTGGGGTCCACAGTGCCTTAACCCAGAAAGGCAAAGATAAGTCACATGAATTGACAGGTGTCTGATCATTAGGACCGTTCTGATTGGGTGAGCTAAGATCCACTCATACTTTGTGGCATTACGAAAGATGGAAAAGTTTATTATGATGAATCATTTTAATAAATCATTCTATACTAATAAAAGGGGATCTGTAGACCTACGCAATTTGTCCTATTATTATGGAGGGCAGCTTTTGGCAACACGATCACCTGGACCAGCGCAGTGGAGCTCTTTGCTTGACGGAATTGGACAGAACCGTCAAAACAATATCGAGGAAAACCCTTGTTGTATCCCCGCCTTCATGACCCAACAGCATTATTGTTATTATGAGAAAAATTCAAAGCTTGGTTTGCATAGTTTGTTTTTCATGATTAGTGAAACAGTCCAAAAATGGCAAATGTCAAGTATGTGATTATGAGAGGAAGCCCCCTGATAATGATACATTTTTGAGGGAATGAATTGGTGAAAAAGACGTGGCACATTAAAATAATCTTTTCATCACTAGACATTATTATAGAGCGACTAATTCCACTTAGGGAGGAGGTCCGGGTTGATGGATGGGTCTTAAACATGTGAGACCGCTGTTGCTTTCCCAATTCCAACTATTAGAAAGGATTGTAACCCAAACCATGATATTTCCTTTTTTTAAAGAAAACCTTAACCGTAGTATTGTCATAACATGAAACAGAGTAATTAATTTGGTTTCGAAGGTACAGATAAATTATGTCCTACCGATTGGTGTGTTGGATCAGAAAACGCTTCGATGTGTGTTGTTCTAAATGGCAGTGACAAGCAACCTAATTTCCATCTAATTTGGAGGACTTATTGGTACTGACGAGTCGGTTTCAACACAAAATCCAACATATCCATCATCCAATGGCCAGCCGATCCAACGGCAGTAAGGAGGCACTAGTCTGTTACTGCTTAAAAAGTACTTGTAGAAATAGAATATAAACTGTACCTCGTTTATCATACTGAGACCTCACAGAGCAGTTAATAGCTGAACCTGCTTAATGTCAAACTTTCAAATTGATTAGTATCCCTTGGTGTAGCTCAAATTAAAGGGTATTTCAGATAAAGGATAATCAAATAATCAAACTCCAACATATCTTGTCACTGTAGGTGACTATTGGAGGTCTGAATAAAGCAGAGTGCTGGCACTTAATAAACAAGCTAACACCTGCGAAAAACAGTGGAATTTAGTTGACCAACTGCAGTGTGACAAACACAGCTCTCAGTCTGAGTGTTTTATCCTTTGGTGCACTGCAGGAATTGTTATGTTCAGTCAATGGCCTGATGCGCGCAAACTGCTGCAGACTGCAGTCCAAATTGAATTAGTCAAAGATCCGTCTTACAACTTAATCAGATACACTTTCAGACCGCTAATTAAGAAGAATAATTACATATGCCTGTCCCCTGTGGGGCGGAGTACTCCTAAGCGTGTGTTTTAGAGGGACTATTATTAATTATGGTGGCTAAGGACTGAAATGAGTACGGCTTTCTGCATTGTCATGTCAAGTGTGGCATGACTAAGGAAATAATTGTTTTGATCTGCTCTGCTGCGTTCAAAATCTCAAGTCATCCTGATAAACAATTCAAAAACTTCACGCTATAATTGCCTTCTATAAGTTTTCCCTCAAAAATGTCACTCTTAAATTGAGCGGAAAAGTTTCCCTCCCACTCCCATCTGTTTTTTCTGCTCATTATTTTAACTCCCTAATCCTGGCCTATAACTGTGACAAGGGCTGATCCACACTGAATCCCTGAAGAGGTTGAGTGAACCTCTGCTGGATTGTAGGATCTGAAAGATAGAGCTTGGTCAATATCAGGTTTATTGATGATGTTTAGCAAGAGGAGAGGTGCAGAAGCCTTTGTGAACATTAGGATTGTGCCCCCTTCAAGTGTAATACATTTACTTCTTGATTGATTGAGTGAATTAAGTGGAAATAGGTCGCACAAGGATTTACTAAGCAACCACATTTGACAAATTATTCTAAAGTGGGCTCATTTTTAGAACCAAAAGAAAAAGACAATCTTCAAAAAACTGAATAAATTCATATTGATTGAAATAGCAGGCAAAGTTGATGTGATCATTAAAACTAGTGCTCATTTTTACTGGATGAAAGGTTATGAAGGTACATAAATCTTGCACACATGAAAAATGACTTATCAAACTGCAATATGATAAGGTTAAAATATAATTTACCACAACATAAAACTTTTTGAGCGTGAGTTAGGCTTCCAGCTCAAAAACATAGTGCCTCCTATGAGGATGTACATGATGTATGTGATGTACTGTATTTTAAGAATAGTGTGATTGCCAGAAATGTCAGTTCCAAGAGTTTCTATTCTGGACTTTTTTCTGTATTTGCCTCCAGCAGCAAAGTTATAATTTACAAACTAATTCCTAATGCTTTGCTTTGCATGGTTCTTGCTGTCCCCTAGCAAACACTTGTCTTCTGTGGGGCTTACAAATGAAATTTTCTAAACTTCTCTCTGTAAAGTGGAAGATGTAAAAAGTTTAGCGACGTGTGGTGGCAAGAGGTGACAGTAAATCTTGGATAGCGACACTAAAGAGATATATAGGTCACAGTAAGGTCACATGTAAATGATTTGTCTGAAGAATTAGATTTGTAATGTAACAAGACACAACACAGACATCCTTTTCTCATCACGCATAATTGGTTCGGGCATATACTCTGTAATACGCTTATAAGATTAAGACTTGCAGAATGAATGTGTCATCTGCAATTCAGGAAGAGACGGACATTTTCTTTATTAAGCATGACGATATAAGTCACAAAAAGTTGAGTCATTCTGCAAAGCATTCTCAAATGCACAAACTTATATTGCTGAATTTCTTGCTCTTTATCTCTTTTTATATAGTCAAGATTTTCCCTACCTGTAGGCAAAGAGAGGAAGGGGTATCACAACAGTATGAGTTAGAAAAGTGATAACCATCAGTGGTTCAGAGATGACACATTGGTATGGGCACAGTAGATACAAGCACCTCCTTCCTGCTCCTGAGTGCCATTCCATATACACCTCTGTTAGAGAACAGAGCGATCAATAGAGTCACGCAGATAAGAGCTCTCCTCATCTGATAAGGCTCTTGGAAAATCAGGGCTTTTTACCTAAAGGCTAATCACGGATTAGAGCCACTCACAATGAAGTTTTAGATATATTGGAGATAATGTGGACATGTCATTCTTTGCTTGTACTTTTTAAAATTGTGTGTATGCATGGATGTTTATTTTTAATAGACAGGAAAGCTGTAATTAAGGAATAAAATGAGGTGTAGGCATGATAACAAATGTGCTGGCCTTGGCATTATAGAAATATGCTGTAAATGACTTGTCCTGAATCAGTGCAAGTATACAGTATTATAAAAAGAAAATCCAAACACTACCTGCTAACTTATAACATATTATCATCATCATTAAAACATGATTTAAAAGTAGTGTCTACTAACAGCTAAAAAGAAAAAGACACAGGATGGCACAACTGCCACTGTATTGAAATGTACGAGCATAAAAAGTATCTGGCAGAAGTTTTCCCTTCAACAAAAAATAAGATGAAATAAAATACATTTAAGACATCTAAAGCTGTCAAATAGGACAATGTCATGCAGATCATTTGCTTATCAATCATCTGGGCTATTTTTGGGAAAGCTGTCTCAAATGACAGATTTCTGTTCTTTTTTGAACCAGGCATAAAAGGGTCCGGTTACCAAAATTGCATAGAAAAAAAACGTTTTACCCAAAAGACAGTTGCATGAACAAAACCCCTTTTCACCTTCTTTTGATATTTAGGTGAATTGGCCCTTTAATTATTTGAACTGAAACACTCATCAAGCCCTGGTTAATACACTTTAGTTATCCATCTTTGAAATCGTACCTGCTGACACAACTTGTTGACCATATATATACATTTTATACATCATGGCTTTTTGTAATAAGGGCCGAGTTACAACATGATTTCACAAGGCGACAAGGAAGTAGATGAGAATCACAATAACCTGAATTGTTATTGTCAGGCCTGTTTTCACAAGCAACTTTCAATTATGTATTGACAAACTCACGTGTCTTGAGAATCAGTTGTTTACTTCATTAAATGCATAGGACTTCCTTCCAGCCAGTAGAACTGATAAAGAACCTTTGATAAGATGTCTAAAAGTACGTCAATCTACTACTACAAGCCACGTAAATCAATAAACACACCATACAAGAAGAGATGTTATCATAGTTTAAGCAGGGCTCTCGTTCATTTTTATATAAGTCAATAATATCTTTAAAAAGGAATGCAGAGAAATTACTTCATTACTACAAATTCCAGTAATCAATGCATCTTGAATTCCCACTTGGGTTAAAATAAGTCTCAACCACAGACATGTGGTGACTATTCATCAAGGTTTTAGGTCAAGAAGATAAGCCCAGAGAACAAAACATGTTTGTGTACAGAAGATGTTACGTGTCATTTTCTTTTTTTATGTTGCCCAATTATTTGAGAAAGTCTGCGAATAAGCCAGAACAGTCATGTTGAAAATATATGTGCAGTACTTTCGGAGGTTTAAATTGGTTTAAAGTGGATTTATAACTGGAGGTCACCAAACTGTGTCCACCCAGAGAAGAAACTCATGTCAGCTATAATAAATCCAGAAGGCGAATCTCATTATGTTCAACCTTGTCACTGGATCTCAGCTTCTATACAGTATAGTTATTATGAAACAGTGACAGACTGTGTATAATGTTTAAAGTCAAGTTAATTCACTGGCAAAATATGAAGGTTCATGGTCAAGTGCTTTTCATCTCTCCACTAACATAGGCCTAAATGTACTATTTACATCATCTGTCTGTCAGGGAAACATACTGTGAGTGTTGTTCAGGTGCACCACGGTGTATACAACAAGGTTGTTAAAGCAACCACAGTGCAGTAATGACATGTGCTTGGCTGTTAAAGGCAGATTTTCAGAACAATCTGGAATGCCTGTCATGAAACACACAGTGATAGCATTAACCATGCCAACAGACAAAACGTCAAGTGAACTTAATACATTATGTTATTAAAGTATTGCACTTATCAATGAACCATGCTTGCCATTGTTCAATGAGTCGTATGTAATCGCCTTAGCCCTAGCAGATGCTAATAAAGAAATGTGTATGTTGTTTTGCCAATAATCAACACCCCTGAACTAAACTATCCATGCCCCATAAAACATAAACCAGTCACAGGAACATTTATCTTTTTAATCATCATCCCGTTGCCAAATGACATAGTAATGAAATGTTCATATTTTTCCTTTTTTTCCCCTCCTCAGCCAGAAGGTGCGCCAAGTTGTCTGTGTGACCATCTGTGTGTGTCTTTTTTGAGGGTCACCACGGTGAGCAGTGACATAGCATGTGTTACAGAGTGGTTTCAGTAGCAGACATAGTGTGGCGTTACTATACTCCTATGATGTCAAGGAGATTTGCTGTTCACAGGCAATGGAATTGGATGGTAAGGAGGCAAGTTTCATTTGTGAGTCTGGCATTTTGACTACTTTAGCACTCAACATTTGATGTTGACTAGACACTGATCACAACATTACAACTATCAAAACAGGTTGAGAATATATTGCCAAGGAAAACGTTGAAGCTGTGTGGAAGGTTGGTATTACCATGCACTGACCAACACATAATAGAGCTGTCAAATGTTGTCAAATGCGTCATGGGTCATGAGCATTGTGATATTTCATTGTGAGGTGAAAAAACAAGCTTCAGGATTGGACAGGAATATGGTGCCACGATGACGAGAATACTGTTTTAGTTGTCCATCCTTATCATAAGTTCTTTTTCACATGTTGTGTCCTGTAATTCATCACTTGAAGTGCACAAGAGCTCTCTTGTCAGTGTCTCTACAGACTAAAATCTGCTTGTATGTGCTCAGTCAACCAGTGTGAGTGTATTCAACCGGATGGGGGCTATCAGTATAAAAGCAGCAGCCATGCTCCTCATACACTCTTCTTCAGCTGGTAAAATGACAGTCAAGGGTCACTTTTATCTGATGACACACTGATTAAGGGCTGCACATTCTGCACGATCTTGGTCATCACAGTTAATCCTCACTGGCTTGTCTCTATGTGCCAAGAACACTGCTGGGATTGCACACAAATTGTATTGTGCAGACTGCTGTGCTTTGTCAGGTTAGAGATGGCAGCAGCGATGAATGTACTTTCAGGGGTACTTCCTGATAACAAAGACAACTCGATGCTGCTCAAAAGAACCAAATGACACCTTATTGTCTTTCTCCAGAGCAGTGCCTTCCCTGTTCTGCGTCTCTCATCAGTGAGGTCTGACTTTTTGTATTTGTTTTATATGCTATGAAAGGTTTGTCAGTAATTCATTAAAATGTGTAAACACAAAAGTAAAAGCAGACATATATGTTCAATTATGACCAGATGTGAAATGTTCAATACCTTTTTTCCCCGTTTATAAGTAATTTGCAGATGTTGTGACTCACTCTATTATTATCATTGAATTAGATACTGCTGATGAGCATGCTAATGTCATTTATACAGGTGTACTTGCAAGAGTTTTACCTTTATTGATGAAAATATCAGATGTAAGATTGCACCCTGTGTTTTTACCTCTGAGGTTATGTTTAAGGTTTAGTTTGTTTGGCTCTTTGTCAGCAGTATTACCAAGAAAAGTCAAATTTTCATGAAACTTGGTGAAACGGCACCCATTGCTTCGGAAGGGACAAACTGCACCCACCAGTAGGCGAGAAGGCTACTTTCTGTTATGTTCAGTTTAGGCACAAAAACTATTTGGTAAGGTTTAAGAAAAATACCCTAGTTTGGGTTAACACAAGTATGCTTACGTCTGTTACATAAGGTTGCCTACATTTAGTATGTTACATAACATATGTAGGCTACATAAATTAAAATAATCTAAATGTCTACTTTTGGTACGCAAACTGCAATGTCCTTGGTGAAAGTCCTGAGTTTGTTTGACCTCTCCTAGGCAGATTTTATCGTCTTTATCGCCTTTGTTCGCTTTATAATTATTGTGGCTGCTAGAGGTCACTGCCTTCTTGGTTTCCTATCAGCGAGCAACCATGTTCTGAACCTACTCATGTCAATTTACAATAGCTGTACAATTTTGGAACAGTTCCGAATGACGGGACATATACACAAACTATTTTACCCTTTTGTTAACATTGCGAGATGGGGTAGGTTGTAGGTACTCAATTGCTGAGACAACAATTGTTGTTAAGGCTGTAGACCCTTTCCCTTGTATTGCCATACTAAATACCATTCTCTCTAGCTAGTGTAATAATGATTCATGATGACCTAATCTTTCCTTAGAGAATGTTAAACACATCATAACACAGATTAATTGTTCATTCTATGCCTCTTTCAGGACTAATGTTAAAACATTTTTGATGAGTGCGTTATCCCCTTAAAAGCAGAGAACAAAAATGACAAGGTTGGGCCTGAATGCAGATTGTTTTGGGTGCTCTGTATCATTGCTGCATGACCTAAGTGCAGCCCTTGACATGATTGATCACAATAGTCTGGATGATAAATTGAGAAATGGCATTGATATCTGTGGGACTATCTTGGACTAGGATTGTAGAAAAACTGGGGTTTACACAAAATCCCATCCTCATACACATGTTATCTACATTTACTATATATTGTACAACATTACTTATTACAAACAATAGTTTCTGGAGTCATAATAGACACCAAAATACCATAGATGTAATACTGTGAATGTAATGTAGCTCAGGAGGTAGAGTGGTGCTCCCAATGGCATGGCTGATGGTGTGTGAGTGTGTTAAATAGAGAGTTATGTTCATCACTACTGATGAGCATGTGGCACCTTGTATGGTTTGAGTCACTGGAAAAGTGCTATGAATGCAGTCCATTTAATAGGAAGTGTAATTGAGATAAACCCAAATAAATGCATGTCCATGTGGGCCTTTCAGTCATGCCTTTATGTAGCAAAGTGAAATAAGTATGATGTAGAAGTGCAGTGGATGATGGATATGTATGTTTTTACACCAGAGAGTGCAGTTTGTGCTCAGGGGCATCTTTGGTAAAAATAAATCTGTCTGCTGTTTAAAACAAATTGATCTCACAATTCAAGGCCAGGGTTCAACCCAGGACATGTGCTCACTAACGACAGAAAGCATGACTTATTTTTCTTTTGTATTTTTTTCTTTGTTGAGTCATTTACTGTCTGCCTGATCTGTAACCTGGTGCCTTGTTTATTTTGTTAATTAAGTCACTGTCTCATGCCCTAAAAGATAAGAGTCACATCTTCCTTTTAAGTGTACCAAAATACACGTACAAAAACAATTATTAGTGCTCCATTGCTTTATATGTTCACTAAAGCATTTCTCCTTCTGCTTTTTGCCAGCTTTTTATCAGCTTCAAAAGAAGCAAAGCCATCTGTTTTCTCTGAGGCTGAGGGACAATGGATGGTTAGATAAGATGGTCCTTAGAGCAATCTTGTTTTCCTCCTCCATAGTCTATCAACTGTGGCATGCTTGTTTTAAATTAGATACAAATACATTTTAATTTACTTGTTAACTTATTTCAGAACTACTTAGCACTAGTTAGCTAATAAGTAATTTATTTCATTTCCCATTTACCTTGTACATCATCGAAACCAGTATGGTAATAGAAAGATGCAAGGAAGCTGACGTGATTTTCTTATAGGATGCTTGAATATAAATGTTTTTCTTGTTATGACTCATCGTCTTGATACTTTGGACAAGCGCCTGCAGCTTGACAGATGAAGGTACAGTGTTGCTGGCTATCAGGTCTTGATTGCAGCTGTAAGCCCACCCACAGGTGTAAATGACAGTTCACCTATCAGGAGCAGAGACACAAGACACCAAGTTGTTATAGTCTAGATCATATATTTTTTTTAAAGGACAATATTTTTCCCAGTATGACTTTTCACACTAATTTTATTCAAATCAAATGAGTCACTTGTTCCTATAACTGCATCGCTGCAGCTGGCACGTGTACAGATATACCTTCAAAGGAGTCTTGAGCACCTGCCAGTTTGGCCTCCGAGAAGGAAAGTGCCCTTTTTCTGATTTTCTTTTTCTTTTTTCTTTTAATAAAAAGATTAATTCCTGTTTGCGCACAGCCTGCCCTTCATGCCGAATAGATATATTGATCAAAGCAAAATATCAAGTCAGGAGATTGATGCGATACCCCCTAACTGCCTCCAGTTTTCCAGCTGAAGCGGCGAGCAATGTTTGGGCACCGAGCCTTTCCGTGTTGAAGAACGTATGCATGCAAAATTGCATTCCAAGGCATATATTTTTATTATTTGCAAAAATCAACATTTATAAATTTGAGCTCTTGCCACTCTAAAATGCTCTACACTTCCCTGCACTTGAGCAAGTAACAAGTAATACTAACAGAATAACTCTAGCCGATCTGTGCCCATGTAAGACATGAAAATCAACGCTGTACCTACCACTGGGACGGACACACATACAAAAAGGTTTAACAGGGTGTAACAACGGGAGGTACCAGAACCACACAGAGATTAAAATCCACTACGTGCTGCTACAGCTGCTGTGATAGTTTTGCAGGGAAATTATGACATCTGGTTAATTAGAACGTATTATTCGGCACCTAAGTAGTGTTTTGACATCCGGTTCATTACGACATATTATTCAGTAACAAAATGCAGTTTTGATGACACCTGTCGCAGCAATCTTACTTAGATTATCACATGCATTCATCAACTGAGACATATTTCCTCCATGCTTCATGAATAACGACATTACTCACTCATGTACTTGCTGATTAGCCGCAAAATGTCATCCACTTTCTTATGTGTGAAATGTTTTTGTCTAGAATGTACAGGTTTGTTGCACTTGGTTGCTTTGGAAATTAAAGACCAAAGCAGTGCCAGCATACTAGCAAAAAAAGTCTCTGCTCTTCTCTGCAGAGAAATGGGAAGAGAAAAGATTTTTTTTCTTCATTTTTCACATTGAGTGACTCAATTTCATGCTCCATTGGCATATCTGGGGTGACGCGCCATGAAATCAGTCCAATTCTGGGATTTCAGAGGAACAGTATTTTGAAACCTCCTGAGATATGTGGCCATATTACTTTCTTCACCTCCGGACAGATTACACTATTATGTGACAGTTGCAAAGGTGAAACTTTGGTGATGTATGTGGTAAACTGGTTTCTAACAGCACTCTGAACAAAAACTACTGAACAAATCACAAATGATTCAACTAAAGGCATCAATTCATTCCATAAGAGACTTATTTTATCACGTTGAAAGCTAAGATCAGACAGAGAAAAAAAGAAAATCACTTCTCCTTGGAATATTTCACAAGTTTACAACAAGTTTATGAAAGGTTTAAAACGTACTGCGTTTTTTTGTCAATGCTTTACAAAATTGTTAATAATCTGATAGAATGTGAAAATAAGGATCTCTGGGTTCCAGGTTTGATGTAAAAAGTACCTATTGCTGGTTATTGTTAATCAGAAGGACGTTTGACCTCTTTATTGTGGGGGAAGGCTTTATTCAGGCCTATTGACATTAATAAAAAATATGAGTTACTAACATTTGACCTTAATATCTTTCATTTATTACAATAAAACGTTATGACTGTGGTTATGATTAATTTACACTCAGTTGTCAGTTTAATAGGTAAACCTTGCAATAAACACAACCTTCAATAAGGTTATGATGTACACTTTTTGTTGAAAGTGTTTTAGAGGTATTGATTAGACTTTGTGATTTTGGAGGCTGTATTTATTGATATTGTTAAATTGTATTGCTTTATACATAAGTAGCTAAGAAATTCTCAGATTCTCTGAAGCCTCCCTCCAGAAGGAAGGGGGTTACACAGTCCATGGGAGGAGTCCTTTGAGATCATCATCTATAAACACCCAAGCATCTCATGACTGTGTGAGTGTTTGTGTGTCATACTGTTTAATACACACTGATTTGTGAAATATAAATATCCACATTGGTAAGTTTTTAAATGTAATCTTGGTTTTCCAGTAAGGATATTTTAGTTAAAACATTGCTTTGTTTATATATAGCTTTGAAATGGCTTCTCTCTGGACTTAGTTGCAGGCACAGAGTCACTTTCGAGGAAATGAGGAACTAAAGCTCAACAGGGGAAGGTTGGCAGGCAGCAGGGGGGACAGGCTGAAGACTAGGAGTAGTGGGCGCACTGCTGCGAAAGACTGTAGGCAACGGAGAAGTGCAAACTTGAGTCTACTGATCTCCAGCTGGTGGTAAGCCACAGGAGTAGACTAGTGGGGGACTGAAGAGAGCAGGGAGGAGACTGGTGGACTATGATAGGAGCCTGACATTACCAGAGAGATGAGGTAAACCCATAGGGTGACCAAACAGAGCCAAGCAGCAAAAACTCCTATAATGGTGTTGTCAGGTGCTCATACACAGGGTTAGGGTACATGTATTTTCTATTTTATTTCCCATTACCAGCTATTTATGTCGAGGCACTGCCTGTATTAAACAGCTGTTCAACTTAAAACAGTGCACAGGTGAAAGCGCTGCCACTGCATCATCCAATGTAAAGAGCGGCAACAGCAATATTTGAGGACCTTCATCACCCTTATTGTGAATAATGTTGTCTCTTTGATACAAATGTGTCATGCTATTTTTCCTTTTTATATATTTATATATATTATTATATATGGCAGTGGTTAAAATGACTGTATCTAACAAAATATTTTTGTCTCATAATGTATGAGAGGTATTGAGGTTTATTCTTTCTAAAGTGTACAAATAATATCCTTCCTAAGATTAAAGATAAGCTCACCTGGTAAAGCGGGCGCCCCATGTATTAAGGCTGAGAGCAGCCCAAGTTTGAATCTGACCAGCAGCCCTTTGCTGAACGTAGTCCCCTCTCACTCTTCCCCTTTCCTGTAATTCTTCAGCTACTAGTACACAATACTAATAAATCCAAAAAAGACCAAAATATATAATATTTGAAAAACATATGCATTTGAAATAAAAAAAGATTCATGTGACAAAATGAGTAGGCTTAGGGGTTAAGACGTCAAACGTAAACCACAACGTCTCCAATTCCAAAAGAAAATATGGTTAGAAGAATATCTTTTATAATATAAAATTAAATGAAATAGATATTTAAGCTGTTTCTGCCTTCTATGCTTTACTGTGCATGCCTGTTGCTCTGATACAGCAGCCACAAGGACCGTTTAGTTTGCAACTCCAGAGTTTTTCACATCCGAGCAAGGCAGGTATTTAGCATCCTTCTCAGGGATGTCATTTCTCTTTCGATCTCAAACCCTCGTCCCTGGAGAAAGGAGCGGATCATTATGGCGTTGCAGTTCTCACCCTAGCTCATCTGTCCTTGTTTTAGTTGTGCCACAGGCTGGCTTTTCAGGGGTGGATGAGAGAGATTGGATTGGGTAGTGTCTCCAAATGTTACTGCACATACAGATGGATATCATCTGCATGTCATAGAGTAATTATGTATTAGCAAATTGAAAATGGACCTAAAATCTAGACTAGTGGCACACCACAGGTGAAATGAACGGAGAATCATTGTTTGGATTCCAATGTGTGAGACCCCTCAACAGGCGCTAAAAGGTTCATTTTATGAATTAATGAAGAACAAAATGCTTTATTGCATACTTAAACAAAGTGCATGACAAGCACATTGGTACATTATTTGAAGCTAAAAAAGCTTAGGATGGAAACCTGATTCTTTCATTTGTATCACCTTCCTCGGGGCGCACAAAGCATGAAAGCAAATTCACGACCATTTTTGCATACAAAGTTAATCTCAATTAGACAAACGTGTGTTTGTGTGTGCGTCTGTGAATGTGGGTGTGTTTAGAGAGAAAGTAAATGTCTGAACATACAATTTGCATGTTGTCTCTTATAGAAGACATTATTAGCTTTGCTATTCATGTGTATGTAGGCATATGTAAATGTATGGGTTAAAAATCCCTTGACTTGATCCGACATGCTTAAACATCTAACATATCTATCTCTATGCACTGTCTACAAGAGTAACTGTTATCTGTCTACACACACACACACACGTTTGTCTCATTAACATTGCCCAGCCGCAATATGGCCAGGGGTTATGAGTTTGGTTAATTCATACTTGTCTGAAACCCACTGAACTGAGCACTTCTTTAACAGTCTGATGAAGAACGCTCTGTATGATTGAAACACTTGTATTAATTTTTAAGTTTTCATGTAAAATCACCTTTGACATTCAGTTATTGTTACACTTGGAAACGTGATTTTAACATTCCAAACATGGCAATCATGTTCTTCATGTTTCAATGCTAACCAAGAACACTAGAGTGCTAGTATAATATCATTTTAGTCTTTGTATTTTTGTTTTTTTTGTAAACATGTTGTTCAAATCCACAGGCTTAAGCATGACATACATATATCTTGTTCTTGAACAAGTAGATGCCACACTCATTTGGATACACATACAAGGGTTACAAGAGGCCAGCTAGTGAACGGTTTCTTACTCTAAAGTAGGAGTGCATTGCCAATGCGTATTTTACCATCTTATTTGAATTAAGCAGCTAGTGTTGGAATAATCTTTTGTCACATTAACATACATTTGATAGAGTATATTCAACCTCAGAGAAGTCAGTTCACTGAGGTGAAAAGGCTTGACCATACAAACCTTGGCAGCAGTAGTTTTGCTGTTGCATGCACCACAGCTTCCTAAATTAAACTGACATTGACTACAGTCGTATCAAATCAAATCAAATCAAATCAAATGTATTTATATAGCCCAATATCACAAATTATACATTTGTCTCAGTCTGCTTTACAGACTGTACTGGTTACGACACCCTCTGTCCTTAGACCCTCACATCGCACAAGGAAAAACTTCCTAAAAGAAACCCCATAATTTTAAGGGGAAAAAATGGAAGAAACCTCAGGGAGAGCAACTGAGGAGGGATCCCTCTCCCAGGACGGACAGACGTGCAATAGATGTCGTGTGTACAGGATAAACAACATAGTACAAATATAACATTTGACAGAAATGATGTTGTGTTGAAAAAGACAAAGTTTGGATGAATGTCAAAAAGGCTTCCCGGTGTCCAGCAGGACCAGGGCAGCAGGCGCAGCCACGATTCCTGATCCTGACGTAAACTTTATCAGTGGCAACCTGCCACATGAGACACAGAAACTCCGGGGATGATGCCCCGGATAATGAGTTAGTAACATACATTTACATAAATGCATACAGATAGAGAGGGAGAAGAAGAGAGGGAGGGGAGGAGAGAGGAAGAGAAGGAAGAGAGCAGGGAGGTGTCCCCCGGCAGTCTAAGCCTATAGCAGCATAACTAGGGGCTGATCTTATCAGATTCAAAAAGGTTCATGAACATTGTGTGAAAATTGTGTGTTTTTTTCTATCAACATTTTAGAGGCAAATTCTTGTTTCCATTAGAATCTCATACTGCTTGAGAAAATCAGGGTTATTCCGACTTTTCTCCAATTGTACCTTCATAGTGGATGCCTTTTGCAAAACATTCAGGGAATACAAGAGGAAACTTATAGGACTTATCTTGCTGGTTGTGGATATTCCTTGTGAAAACATTAAACAAGAGTTTGATGACCTTAAGAAGAGTTTGCCGTTATTAACCTCTTAAAGGGTGGGGGACTTTACTCGAAAATACGAAAAATACCTACAAACGAAATACCCACAGTAAATTGAAAGCTGATCTTCAACCATTTGCACCAGATGCATGCTTTTGGTATCATTCAAAAGATAACTATCTTATTGTTCTTGCAAAACATTGAAGAATATTGAATCACTCCAAGTGCTTCTGGCACTGAGTAATAGTGGTCTGAATATACTGAATTTTAAGAAAATACACTCACGTTTGTTGTTGATAAAGATGCCTGAAGATGGGAATAGCTGGTAGGTAAGAGCTGGAAAACACAATAAAAACATATTCAGATAAAAGGGATAAAAACTTAATTTATTAGACATATATTTCTTAGAGTAACACCAGGCGTACACAAACTGTGCATGTATACATATTATAATATTTATTAATAAAATATTATTTGTATTGCTCATAAATAACTATTATATACCCAATTATCCCTGCCAGTAGTAATGACACAAAGTAAGTGAAGTACAAATACATTTATTGTAATATGTTTGTGTTTTTTTTGTATTTTGTAATTAATAAATACAATTATGAAAAAGATTACAACATTTGAAAAAATAAAGCATGAGTGTCAGATGTGTAAAGATCGAGCAGTTCATTGGCTACACAATAAAAGTCTCACCGGGAGGCTGAACTGCTGCAGGCTCTGTCAATAAACAGAAGAAGAGGGCTGGCACTTCCTTATCAGGTGGACACTGATTGGCCTTGATGGCTTTAGGAATCTTAAGGAAGCTCCGATTGGCTCAGACCAAGTGTCAATTGAACAGCTGAAGCCCGCGCTCCATGCGGGTATCATCAATGTGACTATGTTCAAGATGTAAATGTTTTGTACTGGAAATGATATGTGGACATCCACAACGAACCCGGAAGTGTTTCGTTTTAAATCATTCCTGCCGACGCGACAATAATGAGACCTAATAGGTAAGTTATGGGTTTGACTGTGAGTGTGCTTGCTTATGTGATATGCCTACTGTACTTGCTGTTGTGATTTTGATCTCAAAACAGTTTATCTCACTAAATAGATGAGATTCGAAGCTTTCTAAAAATATGCGACCTTGCGCAATAACTCCAACTACAACTGACTAGCACAGCTGTAGTGCCTCTTAACGTGTGGACGGCCGCAGGAGGTTAACACAAAATTATCTGTTTTGGCCAATAGCAATTATGGAAGCCTCTCTGAGTTAACATTGCAAATCTCTAAAGACATTTTTAAGGATCTGAGAGGGGCATACTACTGAATACTACTAAACAATTTTCTTTTTTTCAAACCATTTCAAGCCTTCCTTCCTGCGTTGGAAGGATGTGTTGTTTATAAATTAGATAGGTCCTTGGAAAGCTGTACAATGATATAGACGTCAGTATTTTAGGTTAAATGTAATTTAGTACATGTGCATGTTTAGTATGTACCCCTGTGTCATGCAAAATCTAAACAGAGTCTTTATGTGGGATGCCTTGATACTTAGCTACATGAATACCCAAGTCTGTTGCTTGAAAATGTTACCATTACAAAAAAGATAAAAAGTTTTGGAAATGGATATAACTGTTAAGTATGAACATGAATCCTTGTTCTTAATGAAGTACGGATTGAGTCACAAAGTGAGACTTTGTTGACAAACTATAATAGTGAAATTCTTGAAATGATGTCCAATACACTGCATATGGTTCCCCTGCTTTTCTTTTCTTTTTAGGGAATCCAATTGTGTAAGTGTTACTAATGGTCCAGAAGATAATGCTTTTTAAGTCATTCCTTACCTTTCCTTCTCTTACAAAGTGAGTGGATAGCACTGAGATAAGGGCGCACCATAGAAGGTCAAACCATCGATTCAAATGCAGGACATTGCGGCTGCATTTTCCACACTATTAAAGGGATTAACCTTAAACTCATATGCACTAATCTGAGAAGACACCCCAACAAACCATAGCCAATGCTTTGAGTGTTTTGACCTTTGTTATAAATCAGTGAAATCTCATAACTGTTATCCATTATTAATTTAATGTGCTGATTATCAGGTTACAAATGAAATAGTTCCAAGTGTGATGCAACTAAAACATCCTATTCCAGGCCGGGAATTTCCATTGACAGCCTTAAATCCATCGTAATTTGCCAAATGTCAAGGTGAAACTGCGCCCCCTCTTTCTGAGAAATGTTAGTTGGACATTGAAATATAGGCTCCACAGTTCCTCTTACTCTGGGCAAAGTTTAATGTGATGAAGATGAATGTGATCAAATTCAATTACACTTTGCAGTCATTACTTATGGCAGTCCCTGTGATATATTTCCACCAGTAGGGCTGTGGTGAACATGAAGTTCTGATAATGATGATTCCTGTCCATGATACATTTTAACGATAATGTCAGACCAAAGGAAAAGAGCATTGGTGAACTGAAAAAGAGTTGGCACCCACAAATTAAAAATAACTTTTGATGTCCATATCCTTTTGATGTCTACATCCACAGCAAACTAACCTAACTTGAAACTTAACTTCATCATTTTATTCATAAAGTATAAGCATATAGAGAGGAAAATGTAGGCATTGCCATTAATTTATTATATAAGACGCAGCATGAGAGCATTTTGAGTTTACATTCACAACTACATACTTACATCACATAGTCACAGACATATCATACTTCACATCCTGTGCACCTCATTATAGTCTACTGTTGTTCTAAAGGTATTCAGTATATCTAAAATCATTTTCATGGTGATTTAATACCATCACCTCATCAATTACTTAGACTGTCCTCTCGAGAAAAAGCTTAGACAGCATTAGGTGTTTGTGAAACGGCTTTAAACAATGCCCAGTATATACATGTTTAGTAGTAAAGCATGAGGTAGTGTGGGTGGCTGGGTAAACATCCATCCATCCATCCATCATCTACCGCTTATCCGGGATCGGGTCGCGGGGGCAGCAGCTCCAGGAAGGAACCCCAATCTTCCCTTCTCCGGGCCACATCCTCCAGCTCCGACTGGGGGATCCTGAGGTTTTCCCAGGCCAGTGAGGAGATATAATCTCTCCACCGAGTCCTGGGTCTTCCCCGGGGTCTCCTCCCAGCTAGACGTGCCTGGAACACCTCCCTAGGGAGGCGCCCAGATGGCATCCTTACTAGATGCCCGAACCACCTCAACTGGCTCCTTTCAACGTAAAGGAGTAGCGGCTCTACTCCGAGTCTCTCACGGATGGCTGAGCTTCTCACCCTATCTCTAAGGGAGACGCCAGCCACCCGTCTGAGAAAACCCATTTCGGCCGCTTGTACCCGTGATCTTGTTCTTTCGGTCATGACCCAGCCTTCATGACCATAGGTGAGGGTAGGAACGAAGATCGACCGGTATATTGAGAGCTCTGCCTTCTGGCTCAGCTCTCTTTTCGTCACAACGGTGTGGTAAAGTGACTGTAATACCGCCCCCGCTGCTGCGATTCTCCGGCCAATCTCTCGCTCCATCGTCCCCTCACTCGCGAACAAGACCCCGAGGTACTTGAACTCCTTCACTTGGGGTAATGGCTCATTCCCTACCCGGAGTAGGCAATCCACCGGTTTCCTGCTGAGAGCCATGGCCTCAGATTTAGAGGTGCTGATCCTCATCCCAACCGCTGCACACATGATGGTGATAAAGCGCAGCCCTGGCGGAGGCCAACATTCACTGGAAATGAGTCCGACTTACTGTCAAGTATCCGGACACAACTCTCGCTTTGGGCGTACAGGGATTGGATGGCCCTCAAAAGTGACTCCCTCACCCCATACTCCCGCAGCACCTCCCACAGTATCACCCGGGTGACCCGGTCATACGCCTTCTCCAGATCCACAAAACACATGTAGACCGGATGGGAGTACTCCCAGGCCCCCTCCAGGATCCTTGCAAGAGTAAAGAGTTGGTCTGTTGTTCCACGACCAGGACAGAATGCGCATTGTTCCTCTTTAATCAGAGGTTTGACTACCGGCCGAACCCTCCTTTCCAGTACCTTGGAGTAGACTTTACCAGGGAGGCTGAGAAGTGTGATACCCCTGTAGTTGGCACACACTCTCTGGTCCCCCTTTTTAAATAGGGGAACCACTATCCCGGTCTGCCAACCCCTAGGCACTGTCCCAGACTTCCACGCAATGTTGACGAGGCGTGTCAACCAAGACAGCCCCTCAACACCCAAAGCCTTCAGCATTTCTGGACGGATCTCATCAACCCCTGCGGCTTTGCCACTGTGGAGTTGTTTGACTACCTCAGTGACTTCCATCAGGGAAATTGACGATGATCCCACATCAGCTTCCAGCTCTGCCTCTACCATAGAGGGCGTGTTAGTCGGATTCAGGAGTTCCTCAAAGTGCTCCTTCCACCGGCCGATAACCTTCTCAGTTGAAGTCAGCAGGGTCCCACCATTGCTGTACACAGCTTGGATGGTTCCTCGCTTCTCCCTCCTGAGGTGCCGGATGGTTTTCCAGAAGCACCTTGGTGCCGACCGAAAGTCCTTCTCCATAGCTTCTCCGAACTTCTCCCACACCCGCTGCTTTGCCTCTGACACGGCAGAAGCTGCCACCCTTCTAGTCCTTCGATACCCTGCAACTGTTTCCGGAGTCCTCCCGGATAACATAACCCGGAAGTACTCCTTCTTCAGTCGGACGGCTTCCCTGACCACCGGGGTCCACCACGGTGTTCGAGGGTTACCTCCCCTTGAGGCACCTAAGACCTTGAGACAGCTCATCACCGCAGCTTCAGCAATAGAGGTTTTGAACATCGGCCACTCAGGTTCAATGCCCCCAACCTCCACAGGGATGGCTGAAAAGCTCCGCCGGAGGTGTGAGTTAAAGATCCCCAGGACAGGGGCTACCTCCAGACGTTCCCAGTTCACCCGCACTACCTGTTTGGGTTTACCAGGTCTGTCCAGAGTCTTCCCCCACCCCTTGATCCAACTCACCACCAGATGGTGATTCAGTCGACAGCTCCGCCCCTCTCTTCACCCGAGTGTCAGAAACATGCGGCCTCAGATCAGATGATACGATTACAAAATCGATCATTGACCTTTGGCCGAGGGTGCTCTGGTACGTGCACTTATGAGCATCCTTATATTCGAACATGGTGTTTGTTATGGCCATTCCATGACTAGCACAGAAGTCCAACAACAAACGACCGGTCGGGTTTAGATCAGGGAGGCCCTTCCTCCCAATCACGCCTCTCCAGGTGTCTCCATCGTTTCCCACGTGTGCGTTGAAGTCTCCCAGCAAGACTACGGAGTCCCCTACTGGAGCCTCCTGCAGGGCTCCATTCAGGGTCTCCAAGAAGGCCGAATACTCAGAACTGCGGTTTGGGGCATAGGCACAAACAACAGTCAGAGTTTTCCCCCCCATAACCCGAAGGCGTAGGGAGGCGACCCTCTCGTCCACCGGGATAAACTTCAACGTAGCGGTGCTCAGCTGGGTAAACAATGAATGCTTATTTAGTTGCTTCAGTATAGAAACACTCACATACTTCTCAATGCATATGGCAACATGTTAATTTGGTTTGGAAGAGGATTGCACATTTCTTTTGCTTTTGATCTGTTTTAAATCTGACCTGTGCATAACCTAATAACAACAATACTGCATTATTCATGCTTTACACTCCCACGTGGCAAGCCTGTAACCAACGCTGTCCTTGCTTTTACTGGTTTGAATATCACAGGATCAGTGAATGTACTGATTTTTCATTTTGACTGTAAATGAGTGGATGAAGTAATATGATTCAAAGATTCATTAGTGAGGTTGTAGCTTTTTATTATAATGTACTTACAACTTCTACATCTGTCATAATTTCATAATTACAACCAAGTACATTCAATGAGAAGTTAATGTTGAGCATCATTTGCTTGGATATTATCGATTCAACAAAATGAATAAAACAATCACTGGAATCTGACAAAAACATGCCATTTATCATAACTTTCATGGACTGAAAATAAAACATAGGAAAAGGACAGGCTTGCGTATATTGAATGAACTTGTTTGGCCCACTGACTCCAGCAAAACTTTGAATTAAATAAAAACATTTGCGATAGACACGTCCTATTGACTTGAGCTGTTAGCTGTCCAATAACAAGCCAGAAAAATAAAGCTGTGACACAAAAACAGTTAGTAATTATCATGAAGTAATGAGGGACTACTTAGTAATTAATCAATATAATGTCTCACATTTTTGAGTACCATATTGTGTTACCATCTGTCTAAAATTTAAAGATATCAATCAAAATGAACAAGTGCGTCAGGTTAGGTTACACACATAAGTTCCTACCTTGATGTTAAAAGCCAAATAGCATGTGAGGTTAGTCCTCTATGTGTGTCCGTGTGCTTCTTGGAGCGCAGGCAGTCATTAAATAATCATCTTGTGTCTGACTTTGTTTAAATCAGATATGGAGAGCTTTTTTGTCCTTCGTGACATTTTGATCTCTGCTTTGTCATTAAGTGAGGGGATGTGATGAAATTTACATAGCCCTAATTCTTCAGCCTGCTGACAACATATTTTTCCAGTGACAGCCATCTTTAATATTTAGAAGAGTACTTTCCAATGCCCTTCAACTGTGCCTGCAGTATTAATGTATCCTTAATGGGAGAGGTTCCATAAACGAGCCTCAAATGGAGCTAGACATTTTAATGCTTGATAGAAAGGCTGTTATTTCCACACTTACCCATAATAGTCTTTATTGCATATTTAATAAAGTGTAGGCTCATATTAATTGTTTAGCAGCCAAGGACTTTATTAAGTGGTTGTGATGTTCTGGATGGGTTTTTCCGGTCTTCAGTGATCCCTTTGTCCCTTCTCATCTATTCTAGTTATACACAGCACAACACTGATTAGATTAATGTCTTTTTAAAGCTTATTTTCATTTACTCTTGCTGGAAGAATGCCTTTGTGTGTAAGTGGGTAAGTGGTATACAAGGACAGTGGTTATTGTTATTAGTTAATAACCTTCATTGTAAACTAATAACACTATTTCTTTGTTTTTATGAGAATTTATAAGTGAGGCAAGTAATGCATACTGCACCATGTTTGACCTCACTGGGTATGTGTATATCAAGTGCATGTGTTTGTTTGTCTTCTGCACAGCAGACACAGGATGACAGAATGACGCATGCAGTATTTGACAAACATGTGAATACATCTTAAATTTCAAATTAAAAACTAAAATTAGGTTAATATAATACATGAATTGTTTTAGCTTATTTGGAATAAATAAGTAACTGTCTAGAAATTTCTCCAAACCGGCAACAGATTTGTTGGCCTCTTGGGGCAGCAGAAACATTCACAATTCATGACATTTTCTCAATTTATTAGTTGCTAATTTACACATTCAACAGATATGGACAATATAAGCGATTATTTGGAGTTGTGTTGCACCCAACAAATTCCAAACAAAGTCCAATATTCACTCTCCTTTTAGCTCTTTTTTGAGCTCCACCAACTCCTGAAGGATTGACCTCTTTCAAATAAGTAATTTGATCACTTGTTATTATACAAATATTGATTATAACTAAGTTATACGTTTTGCCATGTCAGCACAAAGATCTTGACGATAGGGCATCCTACTTATCTAAAATTAGTGACTTGTTTTCTCTCTCAAAAGCCATATAAGCTCCCCTTATTATATCTCCAACCTCTGGAAAGTATTAGGCTCTTATCCTTATCATTGTTTTGTTTAAATCTGTCTATTTAAATTGTTGATGATAATCAGTGTGTTTGTAATCCCACTCTTTGAATTCCTGCAGCAGGGAAATTAATTCCAGTCAACTGACATTTCTGTAAAGCTCTCCATCACATGGGTGTTTGTGGTGCTGTTGTTATTTCCCAGAGAGAATTAATAAATAGCAACCTATTCAACTCTAGTACAGTACATTGCTAAAGTAAACACAGGGTTTATCTAGTCTGAAATTAAATTAAATTGTTTCTGTTTCTAGTTTTTACACAGAAGTTTAGGCAACAAAAGATAAAATTATGATAAACCTTAAGAGTTAATTATTTTATTTAATTATCGTGTGTTTTAATGATAAAGTATTTACTTCCAGCAGTGCAGCCTTTTGTGATCCTTTCTTACAGCAAATCAACTAAAAGCTAAGATTTGTAAGAACTATTTGTTTATATAAGAAGAACAACTTGTCCCAACTGGTACCATTATCGGACATACACAATGAAAGGACATGTTTGCCTCCAAAGGTCAAATTCACATAAGAGGGAGCGCCATCATTTTCGGAGTCATTAGGACTTTTGAATCATAGTTCTGCCTTTTGAACTCACTTCAAAGACACCAGAGTGCTTAGCACCGTGGTTTGACAGCTTTACACTCATAAGGACAGGCTGATCTTCCTCCCCTTTTACCATTTAATTCCCTCGATGGATTTGAGTTAATTGGAGATCATTATCGTATATGATATGATGTATTAGAATGAAGCTGTGCCTCTTATAGACCTATAGAGGCATTAGAAGTAAAAGGGGGAACCGTCTAAATAAAATGTAATTTACTATACTTTCACAGTTCTGCAGGTTAAACAATGACCACTGAGAGCACACAGTTATTGCTGCAAATTCAATATACCAAAATTGTGGCACTGCACTTGTTGGTTTAACCTGATGTGCATAACAATAGAGCCTTAGTAACCACATGAAAGTTGTCATGGAACTCTCTTAACCAGAATAGTTGGTTAGGTTTCAGCCAGGACAAAGCCAAACTATGTCTTCCTGTGGGTGCACTAAATCCAAAGTTGATAAACACTTGAGTTAGCACGACTGTGATTCAGTACACAGTCTAATGTACTAAGTTTGATAAGTGAAGGGCAAAACCACCCTCATGCATTTTCATCAGCAGCTCCTGAACAAGGCTCAGACACACATTTCAATACCTCAGAGAGCACTTACACAACAGATAGGCAGACTTTAGCTGTAATGTACATCCCAGAACAGTCATTATTGGAAAAAGGTTGTGAGGATGTCGTATTGAGGAGACAGTTAAAATGGTTTAATGAGAACTTGGATACTTACTTAGAAAATTTACGATTAAGGATAAACTTAGAGTGTCTGTCGATAGACAAGCCTCAGCAAAGGCTAAATAGAAAACCTACATTTGGATGAAGGAGCAGATATACCACAGACTGTGGCTGTTGGTGTGTGCGTCTGTGCACTGCATATATACAGTAATTCACACAAGCTTTGTAATAGGGGTCAATATCTTGACTCTTTACGTGCGTAAGGCTTGTCTGAACCCTCCAATGCATTGTCTCTCTCAGCAACCTTTCCCTGACAGCAGAGAATGCCAGCTATAAATACTGCCAGCCAGGAACATGACAATATATCCCAGATCAAATATACAAATGTGTTTTTTGGAAGTCAGCAACCAGCCATCCATAACTGAAGTTGAGTGAGCATAACTTTTGCGTGAAGGTTGTTTCAAGGAATCTTGTTAAGCTCAGGAAATGCATGCCAAACCATTTGCCTCCCATTTTCTTGCTGTTCTTTCCGTTGCACTCAGAATTGTTTGAAACAGTTCGGTTCGAATTTAAGCGAGTAAATATTGCATTCAAAAGAAACAAATCATGTTGTGAATGCAACCGTGAACAATGAGAATTTATTTTGTGCACCAGTTAAATAAGTAAAAAGTTCCAATCTATTGACAAATGAAGTTTATATATGATGACAGGAAGTGTGAAAAGTCAGTCTGCATTTTGTTGCCTATAATTTCGTGGTTATCATTTGACGGTACATCACTTTAAGGGATTTTTTTTTTTTTGCATAAGCAGGTGTGACCAGTCCGGTAACGTTTTCCATGAATGCATGTTAGAGACCTTCCTTCCTGCCAGTGGCTTGCCAGACAAAAATAGAGGAATGACATACAGGTCAAACGGAAACTTTATAAGTTACAATGACTTTCAGAACAAGTTGCTTCTCACTTGTGTCTGGTAGGTCACTCGTAATTCAGCACCCAGCTATAGTAATGATCTTTCAGACAAAAACGAGCAGTGTGCAACTGCATTTGTTTATTCGCAAGCAAATTCACTTTGAATGGCAGCATGATATGTGCAGGGGTTCCACTGCGTTTTACTCAGATGACAAACATTTGTTGAAAGCTTTTATTGTAGGACTCTTAGCCTCAGCTCTGCATGATACGACTTACAGTACTTGCAGTTGCGTCGACAATATTTCTTCAACCCGATTGAAATCATTCTGATTACTGATTCCATCCTAATTGTTTACATGAATGCTAAATAAATTGAATCAATATGATAACATACCCCAATGCATAATAACATGATAACATTTGAAGACTTGGTGCCCCTCACCTCTGCTACAGACCAGCAAAGACTGGTGGGAGAGAGTCGTTCTCACAGAGTGTACAGGTCAGGAATGGAAGATAAAAATGATGCACGCTAATGGAGAGGTATATGGCTAATATTTTCCTATTGAACAGATTATAAAAGTTTTTACTCTCAACCCAAACAAAAATTCCTTCCAATTGGGCCAGTTCAGAGAGTTACATGAGGCATTTCTATTCAGATTGGGCTATTATTCAGATTATTAGTGGAATATGTAAACACACCTGGGGATTTTTTCTAATAGCATGCAAGTGTAACTACAGAGACTGCAACTGAAATAATGAAACTAGTGAACTTTAGTGAGGAGGCAAGTTTTTTCTAACCTTCCAGTTTGGTGAGGTCGACATCACCTCCACAATGAAGCGAAGAGGAGGCATCCCGCCAGGTGCCTTAACCCTCTAAACTTGGTCCTCTCATTGAAGCAGCATACTCTCTCACTGAGACAATAATCTTCTTCTTCTATCAGGTAGTGACACCAGAAACCTCCTCTTAGCTGCTTTTATCCACAAGCGCTTTGTTTCAGTCAGTACCTAAACCAGGGGTCGGGAACCTTTTTGGCTGGGAGAGCCATAAAAGCCAAATATTTTGAAATGTATTTCCTTGAGAGCCATATATTTAATAAAATTGAATGCAACTTTATGCATGCATTTTTAAGTATAACACGTCTCTGAGTACTAATAGCGGTATCAGTGTTTTATTGAATAGGTGCTCTTTTATTAAATAAACTAAACGCTTATGTTATTTATCTAATTAATGAGCACGTTTCAGTGTTTACTGCACTGGTGTCAAACTCAAGGCAATTATATAACTGACCTGCCGGTTTTGGTAATTAAATCAATGCATGGAACAACCACGGGAAAATACATATTCGAGGAAGTATCTCAATGTGTGAGAAATTAAACTGACGGGACTGACGACAGATGGAGAGTCTGCGATGTGATGAAAAGATTAGTGGGCAGGATGCGGGAGAAGATACACCGTCAGCTGCATGTTACACCAGGAAGCGCTGTGTTGTAAAACTCTGGAGATGGAACATACAATAAGCACCGTAACACAGAAAGGAAACTTTATAAGTCAATTTAAGTCTTTTCTGAACATGGTGGTGCGATGGCTGAGTCGAGGGAAAGTGCTGAATAGATTTTTCAAGATGCGTGAGGAGATCTGCCAGTTTTAGGAAAGCAGGACACCACAGATCTCTGGGACGATGTGAGCTGGACTGTTTGTGCGACACAACGAAGCATCTCACTGTTAAACCTGCAGCTTCAGGGCCGTGTGATCACAGACATGTGTGATGCAGTGAGAGCTTTCCAAGCCAAGCTGCCTGTGGGAGACTCTGATGCAGAAGGAAGTGTTTCCAAACACTGACAAACATCTCCACCGCTGTGTTCCCGACAGCATTCTGCTGATCAGCTCAGCGTATTTGCTGACTTTGCAGCTCAGAAATTTAAATTTAAATTTAAATTTAAACTGCTCAGCAATCCGTTTGCAGTTGATTTAAATATGTTCCATATCTTCTTGCACTTTATCCAATATGTGTATCCTATTCAATAAATGTGGACCGTGTTTGGCCCTCATCGTAGTCCCAGTTTTTAATATTGACCCTCTCTGTGATTGAGTTTGACACCCCCGGTCTACTGCTTGCTTTGTGCAGTTTCTCCTCTGCTCAGTTTCGCGGAGGGCGGGGCTTCACTGCCGACACACATATGTGCGAACACACCGACAGTCAGAGACAGGGCGGAGAAAAGGAGAGGGGAGAACTAAAAGCAAAAATCCGCTGCTAAAAGTTTTACTTTAAAATGACACAGTATAATTATTTATTACTTGATTACTACAAATGTCAGCTCAAAATTGTCTGAAAGCCATATTGTGTCATCGAAAGAGCTATATATAGCTTGCGAGCCATAGGTTCCCGACCCCTGACCTAAAGGATCGCTTCGGATAAGGGTTGGAACAAAGATGGAACAATAAGTTGACAACTTTGCTTTCGAACATAGTTGCTTCTTTACCATTCCAGTGCACATAAGACATCAAAGTCCTATTCCACCAAAAGGACAACATCATCTGCAAATAGTATTAATGCCAATTTTCTTCACATCTACAAAATGAAAAAAACATCAGGAACTAGAAACAAGGTCACTTAGTTCAACCTACCGTCTTACTTCATAATCTGTGATCTTTTGTTATTCAATGTTATGTAGAAATAATGTGAATGACAAACCAGAGTTTCCCTTACACTGTCTGTAAATGCAGTTGTTAATATGTGTAGGACAAACACAAATGATATGTCCAGGGTATCACCCTTACTTGTGAAAACTGTGAATGCAGCAGTATGTCTCCATAAACATACAGAGTTTCTGACTTTAAAGTCAAATTGCATGTCATTTTGAAACATGGTCATTATAATGTCTGATGCTGTGTCTTCATGAAGCAACCTCTTCTATCAGTATCAACTCAATTGCATCCTATGTATAAGTGATATCTTGTTTTTGATGTGATGCAACATGCAGTAACTAAACCTGGGTTTGCATATCACATGATTTTATGTTATCCGATGCAACATAGATCCTTGTGAAGATAGAGCACTTTATTAATTCATTAATTAATTAATTAATGGGAAATTGTGGTTTTACAGCAGTCACTCAAGGATGTAGGTAAGAAATAAAATAGAAAGAAATAGAGACAGTAATGAGCTGTATGTTAATAGTTCAAATCAAGTATATAATGTACTGTATATGGCAAAAGACGGGATTGAGTTGACATAAATCCCTACTTGTCTCTGTCATTTGTGTGGTTATTTTAACAATTAAAGATCTTCTTTTTAATGACTGGACACTATCTGCTGGATTGTATTACCAGTAAATAAAGATAAGATAATACATTAATCCTTTTCATTACAGGCATATAATAACATGTAGCTCACAATTATATAATTTAGCATATTGGTTGTTATAAGGCCATGACTTGACTCAAGAGGAATATGTGCCTTTGTAGAACGCAGACATTTATCAGACATTTAAAGGCCACAGTATCCTGGCTTCCTTTAACCCAACTAGCATATTCAATTTTGCAGACCCAGGATGAGGCCTTACCCGGGGTCCTTTAATCAGTATATGAAGATTATATGCACATAAAAGGGATAATCACAAAACTAAATCCAAACCAGGAGTCCTAATATTTGTTATCAGCAATCGCTCTACAAATTCAGCAGACTATCAGTGGGTGTAGGAGATTTGGCATTAAATTACATTATGGTGCAGCGATTGTTCTGGACACACACACCAAGGCAGACACACAGAAAGCATGTTACACTCTGCAGAGCAACACTGATGGAGAGGCTGTTTGTTTCCCATCTGTTTCTCCTTTTCAGTCTACTGAACTGCTCTCTGTCTTTTCTGCTGGTGGAATTTCACTCAGTCTTAATTGATTTGTAACTGTGCCTTTGCCATTTGATCACCGTGGCACAAAAACAGAAGTATGTGTTGATTCAACACAACTTTTTGGAGTCTGAATTAAAACATTTGGAAGCTCTTGCAATAACCAATATCTTTGAATCTGACTGCACCATGTTTTACCACTTTGTTAGTGTCAGAGTCAAATTGTGTTTTACTGTGCTAGTCATTTGTCTTATTTTAATTTGTTGGTGATTTCAGGCTCGCATATAGCATATGCTTTTCTTCATCAAAACCATAGCTGTTTTTTGATAAAAGAGACATCCTTATACCAAGTTATTAAACTGACACTGTGGGAACAATACTAAGAAGATTCTTTGTTCCCACATAATTTATGCTCAACCCAAACTAGAGAATAATTTGATACATTGTGCATCAGTTTTTCTCCTCCGTATCGACTTGACTGAATCGTCTGGTTTAAATACAAATAATTGGTTAAATCTGTCGTTATGTCTTTGGTCTCCCACATATTAAAATAAAGTTAAGATAGCACCAGTTACCATGAGCATTTTGCATTCAAACAAATGGACACCACTGTGCTAGCAGTGTGGCACATATTAACAACTCAAGCCATGCAGTTAACTGGAGGATAAGAGTAGAAACAATTTATTTCCCAGAGTTACAAATCCCTTGTATAGGAGAATAACATTTACATTTAAAATGTCAGGATTTCTCTTTTAGGCCCTGCTGCTATTGCATGAATTGATTGTTATTGATCATGACTGATGTTCATTGTTCAACAACAAATGTAATTTCCATCTTCTGTTTAGCATTTGAAATGTGTGAAACAGCGTCTTTCTGTCTCTCTTATTTATTTCCCGTTTTGATAAACAGTGACGGGGATCTCAGCAACCTCTGGATTCTGTTAGGTTCTGTAAACCAGCATTTCTGTATGTCTTAACAACTATGCATGTATAACCAGGCTGTTACCCCAGTTGAAGCCAATTACACCTGATCCTGGAAATCATCCACATGCACAGATCCATGTTATAGGCTGCTGTCCGACAGAGGATGTATTTCAGCTGCATCTGGGGGTTTGTTTGCACCAGCCCATGAAAAGGTCAGTATGCAGCTAATTTACTGGTGTGTAACTAATTTACAGTACTAATTTTTGGTCTCATCAGATGTTCATTGTGGGTTGACAGATGAAATAAATACTCCAACCTCACTGACAATGTTAGAGCAGCACTAATATGTGCAGTATATCAAAGAGATGTCTGTAAAGGAATATTAAGGAAATAATTCAAAATTTTAACTTTTAACAATCACTAAGAATGTCAGTGGGAGAGTCGTACATAGTTGATGTGGTTAATATGTCACTGTAAAACAAGGCAGAAAAAGAAGATTGCCACATAAAGACTGATGCTATTAAAGCTGGGGAGGCAGTTTATTTTTGGAATTATTGGGCAAAAATTCCATAATAACCTTTTAGCATATTCTATTTGAAGTGATACCCCAGAGTATGTTGTTTTCTGGAAAAGGCAAAAATAGAAATAAACGGCAGAATTTGAGAATACAGCCCTTCTTCTCCTCTCACCCCTCTCTGTGGTCAGACCCTCCCATCAGACAAGCACACGCTTCATACAATAACCTGTATGAGTACTAGTCAATAATTTCTTAGCCATCAGGCTAACGTAAGCTCTCAATGCTAGCCGTAACCGTGAGCAGAACGCTAAACTATTAGAAACATTTTCTCTGCATCTCTGAAACACTTCGCCAAGACCATCCACCTGTTTTGGGTTGCTTTGAAGTGTAGGTAGTTGCTGCCAATGCTTGAATAGCAACTTATCAGGCTTTCAAAGAAAGGACGTGAATCTGCATTTGTATAAGAGCCAATAGGATCGCTCTCTCTCTGAAATTACCTGTGATTGGCCAAAGTCTCCGGTAACAGGCTAGATTTTCTAAAGCATGAAAAGAGACGCAAGAGGAGGTACAGAAGTCTAGTTTTCTCTCAGAACACTCACTGGTTGGTCTGGGTCCTGGTAAAGCCTTGTATCTCGAGTCTGTGTGTCAATATATTTAATACCCAAAAAGATCAGCTCTGATGGTGGGTCTTAATCATCAAAGGAGAAGCGTATTTATCGACGTATTGACTGTTTTGAGTGTGTCTTTGAGAGTCTCTTAACTCCCAAGGCAATCATGAATGTGAAAAATAAAATTGACCTACTCCTGTTTAAATGAATAGTCTTCCCACTTTTAAAATTGATGTTAGATTATGAATAGAGTCTTTTTTCTGGCAAGGACAAAGAGGAAATCACTACAATCATAGCCAATAAGTTCCTCGAAAGGCACAAAAAAATAATAAAATAGAAAGTGTTATCTTTGTCTCATAAGGCAAGAAAGTCTTCACTTCATTCAGCACTCGTATTATTTAAGTGTTTTATTTTACTGTTTAGATGTGTGAGGGAGGAAGTTACTTCCTAATACAAATGTCCGGCACTTAGATATTACACCTTAAAAGTGTAGTCTTAAACAACGAACATTTTCTCAAAATATTCCTTTTTTACATTAAATGAAGCTGATACATTGCCGGTGGTGAAATGAGTGTGATGGCATTAAAAATGTCCTCTACCAAGATTCACTTAGATGTGATGGTGCATGGCTGTGTTCTTCAGAGAAGTACACTACTTTTCATCCTTAATGCCCCTCTTGTTGATTTAACTGATGATGGTTGGATTAATACCAAATATGTTATTCTTATTAGATCCTGTAGAGGTATTTGTCAAAGGGATCAAATAAATGTCACAGATCTAAATTCTAAACTTTTGTATTTGATTCTGACCTGAGGGCTGGTGAGTTAAGCTGATATGCTGTAATCGTTACATGTTATTCATTCCTGCATTAACACACTTTATGACTACAGAGTAGATAATGATCCTTAAATACATGTCCATATTTCAAACAAATATGTTACTCTCTCTTCAGTTTGTTTCTTGATGGCATGAGTGAGGGGGGGTCTGCAGAGCAAAGTCACATCCTGATCAGAGAGGTGACACCTGTACTTCCTTTCTTTAATGCTTCTGTGAGACTAAATCATGTTCAGCCTGACGCTTTGCACGGCGACGAGAGCAGCAATACAGATCTTGTTAAGGGCCAGTGGAGTCGACAAGTACATTCACTGTGATTTAGTTCCAGTGACGTGCACAGCTATCTTCTGGCGAAGAAGTGTGGGTGTGTGTGTGTGTGTGTGTGCGTGTGTGTGCGCGTGCGTGTGTGTGTGTGTGTGTGTGTGTGTTTGTCTGTCTTTGTGTAGAAGGGTCAGGGTCACACTCCAAATCACTGAGACCCCGGAGGGAACAAACTGAGCCTGTTAGAAATAGTGCAGAGACAAGCTTAACCTATTTTTAATAGTCCCTCCCTCTCCATCATTCCCTTCCCAGACCTGTCCTCTGTAACAGAAGGCTGCTGTTTTGAAGGTTAACATACTATCAATAAACTGACATTGATAAAGTCCACATAGTATTTTAAGACTTTAGCACTTTAAATGTGCAATGAGAATATACGGTCGCTCGTGTTTAGGAAGTTAAAAAGCCCTCGTGAAAAGACTTATGACACATCTAAGATAACCGCAGCTTAAAAGTTATATATAACAATGAAGGGCAACTCAACAATTAAAAGTTAGGAACTGATACTGGATGCAGACAACTTACCTGTGAGGTAATAAACAATTTATTGTGGCAAAACAGTGCAATACTTTCCATTTAAGTGCTCCTAAACAACAGTACATTTGAGAAATTAATATGCAGCAGAACTGACAGCTGCAAATTATGGCTGTTTCTTGATGCCGGAATAATAATTTTACACTACATTACGGCAGGTATTTACAATTCAGAGATGGAGGGTGCATACTTAAGTACGTCAATTAAGGAAATAGTTGCGGAGATGTCAGATACTCCATTGAAGCAAATCTTTAGCAGACGGGGATGTGCCATGTGTTGTATTATGACACCAGCTGCACTGGTTTCCCAATGGGAAATAGTTTTGATGTTTTCCATAACTGCTACTCTTCCGCTTCATCAGGATCCCTCAAAAATGTTTTGACAGGTAAACGTGTAGTTATGCACACCTCAAGTGAGGGACATTACACAAGTTAAAGAAAGATTGACAGAGTTGCCTGTATTGCCTATGGCTATGAAGTAAAAAGAAAAAGGGGAAGCATACATTAGTTTTCACTGTAATTCAGCTGTGGCTCAACAATCCTGCTCTTGTACAAACTGGCTACACTTTCTTTTGCGTGTACTATTTTAGTGTAGTGTCAGTGTTAGTTTACTTTGCACTATGCAAACAGCACAAACACAGAAGTGAAACAGATGTGACAGGAGAGATTAAGATAATGTAAGCTTATACAGTATGTAATGTTACCATTACAGCCGTCTTTTAGAAATGATGTTGATATACTACTAATTTCCAACAGCAAACATAGAAACAATGCCGTCAAAATTCCGTTTTATTTCAACACATTTATATCGTATCTATTTGTCACACAATGTTAACGGTTGACACCGAGCGTATCTGCAAAACATTGTTTTACAACATAATTCCTTGTTTTCCCAGAATATTTGCTCTTGCAATACAGTACTGCTCATAGCAACTGAAGCATGATGAAGATTTATTTTATGGTTCGGGCACTAAGCACTAGAGAAACAAAAGATGATGTGTTTATTTACGTTTAATAGTTTCCCTAACCGTAACCATTTGTTATCTTAACTTTGTCACATATAGGACACAATCCCCTGTTTCTAATGTCCAAGTATTAAGTTAATACCACAAATTGCATACCAAAACATAATATGATTCATAAAAGATTTGAAAGGATGATGGTTTAAAAACAGAAAAATAAGATTCAAACATTCATACAAGATGTGAACATCTGAAAAGAGAGAAGCAATCACTCTAGCAATGTGTGCAGTGTAATGTTTTCTATGTTGCAATGTTTGAAACTTGCTTTGCAGACATTCAGCACAGTCCTTTCACAGATTTCCAGTCACTTTTATTTCAAAAATTCAATTCAATTCAACACTCGCTTTTCAGACATTTTAATCTGCCCTTTCAGCTTTTGAGAAGCTATTCAACAGGCATTTTTAAGTATTAAGCTAAACAACCTAGCTTCATTCTTCCACCAGAGAGTAGCCTACTCTGCAACACATAAGATTAAAGTTAATTTATACTTAAAAAATTATATACAAGATTGAAACATTAAAACGATGAACTAACATTATCACGAATGTAAAGAGGTAACAGTGTTGACGTTATATCAAAGACGTCTATGTGTCGTGTTGCACAGATATCTACTGAAGTTAGCATGCTAACTGACTAGCTGCGCTCCGTCAAGTCTGTAATACCACTTGTTCCTCTAGAGGCGATAGTGAGTCACTGTAGCTCCAGTCTGCCCTCAATACAGAGGGAGAAGAAGTACAGCTGTCTGACTCGCTTGTAAATATTACAGCCGTGTTCCGTTTCTGTTTTATAATTTGTTTATTGAATTACATTCTGAGTGGCGGCCCCGGGAAATGGCATTGCTTCAGTTAGCAGTTAGCTCGAGTTCAGCCACAGCACCGGGGGACTGCAGACTCCCTGTTGTTGCTGTTGCACAGGTCCAGCAGCCCGCTGTGTGCCGTCGCTGGGGCTTGTTCTGGCTGAGCTCAAGTGTCTTTGGCCGATGACTGAGGCTCCGTCTGACGGAGGCGGTTGCCTCTCTCCTCCCCCGGTGGACTGCTTTCCTGGCTGCGCCGCTAGTGGAAGGACGGGATGAATATGTGGGTCGTTTTCTAGTTTCTGCCACTTTGGATTTAGTCCAATAAACAAACTAATGTAACGTTACATGAACAGTTACAGTCCTGGTTAACACAGATGATCAGCTCCACGAGAAGATTATAAGACAGCAGTGTTTGTTGACCTGCTCTCTTTTTGACAGTTTCAGCAGTTTGATGGAATATTGTTATTCTTGCCCACTGACTGACTGACAGGCATTACACAGGAGTAAATGCAAGAATAAATGAGTAAACAATAAATATGCCAAACTACTACAACTAAAATATAAACATTAGAGATTGTATGGACCCAGTTTAGAGGTAAAATACTGCCCCCTATTTCTTTGGAGCAGGTGGCTCAGAATTACACATTGAACCTTTAAGTAAAATTAACTTTAATCTTGTGTATTCCTGAGTTTTCTCTGATCAAGCCAAGTTGTTAAGCATACTTAGATGCTTGTTGAATCACTTCTAAAAAGCTGTAAGAGCAGATCTAAATGTTTGAAAAAAGTAAGTGGAAGAAAACTGTGGTGAATGTCTGCAAAGCAAGTTTCAAAACTTTGAAGATAGATTTGCAACATGGAAAACTTGACACTGCAGACATTGTAAGAGTGACGCAATTATGTCAGACATTGATATCTTAATTTCAAATGTTTTAATCCTATTTTTCAGTTTTAAAAGCATAGTGTACACTTTAAAAACTTCCTTTCAAATCTTAGTTTTAATATTTTGATAAATGACAGTAATCTAACATCGTAACAGAGCCCTGTGCTTTGTAAACACCATCCACCCTAAACACCTCCCTATGACATGCATGCTATACATGAGAGCACGGCACTTCATGCGGTGTTGGCAGCTATCAATAATGTTCTCCACAAAACATACTTACACTACTTAAGCAAATCTAAATGTAATATCTTAATACATAGATAGATAGCTAAATATGTCATAAGAAATTAGAAATGATTAGAAATTAGAAAAGTCAAATGATTTGTACTTGCTTGGTGGTTAAGAATAATATCTAATACAATATCTTTGATGAAGAAAGAGGTTAAAAAATATAACATACAGTTTCCTAGTTTGCAGCTGGTACATTGAAAGAAGGTGGCTTATTTCGGTGTACTTATGTGAACCTAGGAAAGGTATTCTCAACCTTATCAGAGAGGAAAACAGACATGTAACCCTAACCCTGGACTGTGATGACAGTCACCTGTTTTTGACAGAGGCAGCTCTGTGGTGGCAGGGATACAGTATGTTAAGGAGGTGATAGAAGAAGGAAGACATGGAAGGTGATGGGGTGTTAAGGGGCATCATAATAAGTGAGAGGTGGAAGAGAGAAAAGTGTCAGAAGGTTGAGAGGACTGTGAATGGAAACGCTGGCCCGGCTTGTCGTGCCATTTGAGCAGACTCTCCGACGACAGCATTGTTTCCGGAAGGCCTTGCCGCCAGCACAAGACTTTCTTCTCTGAGGCCGTCGCTGCTAACAGACGCCATCAGTCACACTGGCTCAGAAACCACTCGCTTCCAATCTCACCACAGCTGTGAAGGAAACTGCTCGAGCTTGTCTCACAAATCTGCTCCTCCGTGTGCTCTGCAAGCAAAGACATATATTTACCCACCATCACAACAACACACACACACACACACACACACACACACACACACACACACACACACACACACACACACACATACATGCACACACACACACACACACACACACACACACATACACACTTACACAAACAAAGGCACACAAAATTATTTCATCACTTTGCCAGAACTAAAAAGCACTACTACTGAATTTGTTGCTGTCCTGCTTTTTATATCCCTCTCTCTATGTAGTTGGCTGCTGGATTTACACTGACAAAATCCACCTCATGTCCACCATGTTTCCTGGGCTTACTGTCTTCATCTGAGCATTAAGGGCTCACTACCCCACATATTCTCAAGTTTTTCACTGGATTGAAACTTGTCCATGAACCATTTGGGAGATTTTGTTCTAATAACAATATAAAACCCATAATTAATTGTTTCGTTTTTGTTGTTTTATAACATAAATGTTCTAAATGTTCAGCTTTCTTCACTCATTTCGTACACACAGAGATCCAAATGCTGTTCAGTATTGTACTGTCCAAATATGCAATGACATTCTTGTCACTAGAGTGAGGAAATTGTTGATACACACAGCAAGGAGGTGTCCCAGTTATATGGAAGATAAATCATTATGTGTTTTATGTGTCGTGTGGTCAAGTCTGTGGGCGTTCATTGTTTCATCTGGCTGAAACAAAGAATTCTGCCACATAGAGTCCCTTTTTATCTTTTTATGTACCCAAACCAATTTCATTTCCATCCCTACCGATACAACTACATTAAATGTGTACATCATTTCATGCACTGTTTTCTAGTCTCCTTCTCACTGCACCTCCGAACCTCTATATATACACATTATTCTCCTGCACAACCCCTCCACAAACCAGTACTCCCCTCTAATGAACACAACCGCATAATTCAACCTCATTACCTCCTCCACTCCTCCCATGTACCGTAAGTGACAGTCTAACTAATATCCATAAGCAGTTGAGTTGTTGGTGGATTTGACCTTTGATCTCAAAGGCAACCATGTGTTTAAGAATTGGTATGAGCCAGTGAAACCGCCGAGGCTACACATTAATCAACTACGAATGAAGTGTAGTGTAATGAATTGACATTATTTAGTCTTGATTTTCTTCATATTTTGTATCAATTCTAGACATTTTGCTGAATCTTTCCGTGTTTTGTCAACTGAATGTTCTACTTTTTCAACACTACTTTAAACAATAGCCATTCTTAATAATAAGTTAAAAGAACATGCTGAAAATGTATATATAAAATGTATATCAATAAAAAGAACTTGACTTTGGTTCCCAATACTTGTATTTGTACTTGTACTTGTATTCCTTTCATTCCCTGCTCGCAACTCCTCCTGTATGGATTGTAAATGGAGCTTTACATACTTAATATAAAATTCAGAGCCTGTTTGGCTATAGCAGGCTTCATTACAACTTTGCTTGTTGGACTCATCTCCCCTCCTCTCTGTGTCTCTCTCTCTTTCTCTCTCTCTCTCTCTCTCTCTCTCTCTCTCTCTCTCTCTCTCTCTCTGTCTCTCTCTCTCTCTCTCTCTCTCAGCTGCTATTATTTATTCAGTTTGTTTGGCGGGACTCAGTAGCCGCGGCAGCCTCGGCCTGGCAGACCTATCGAACTGTGGCATAATAGATGTAATACATCAATGCGTTTGAGCTGAGAGCCTTTAATTAGGCCTTCCTGCTAGTTTCATCAATTCCCCCCTGCCCTCCTGAGATTTAGCGGAGGGTTGGGGGGTGATACTGAAAGGCCTCCTGCGCTGCATGTGAATCGCTGCACCTCCACCTCCCGAGCCCATTCCTTAGTAGCCTCTTTGTACCTGAAAATCGCCAGCCCACAGCCTCTTGTCCTCCTCCACTGCCACTCATGTCTGTAGGGTCAGACAGCATAAAATGCTAATCCTCACCTGAATGTCAATAATTAAAAACCTGTCGCCCTTCAGGTTTTGAAAAATAGTGGCTTTCTTTCAGAAAGCAGGAGGGATGTCCAACCTAAAATGAATGATTCTGAGAATGTAGGTTTGTGTGTGTGTGTGTACCTGCATACATGCATGTGTGTGTTAGTGTGCAGCCATGACCTTGCTCCCCAGGTGCTGTTGAAAAGTGTCATGTTAAATAAACGCCAAGCGGGACCCAGTGGTGACCAGCGGCACAACTGCAAACACAGATCCATCGTCTGCTGATTTTGCCATTTTTTATTTTTACCATTTCTAGCTGTTCAAATTTCACATGAATCATAGAAACAACATCTGACATTTACCACAAGTAATATGACCACACCAGACCACATAACTGAGGGCCACCAGCACAGGAGGCAGAGGCTGATCTAAGCAAGCATAAATTGAGGATGACTGCTCTAAAGTTTACAGTGAATGCCAGACCATTGATTGCATTCACACGTATTATTGACATTATAGATCGCTCTTGTTTCAGATGAACAAAACTATTGATTGAAATTCAATCCTGAATCCAAATGTGACTCTATTTATCATGACACTTAAGAACACAAGTTATGCAGGAAAACAAGCAATTTACATTACAAACGTGTGTGCAGATCTTTGTGTGTGTTTTTGCGTGTAAATGCATACATTAATGCAAGACAAATCTGTATGTAGAACTGCGTTCATTAATTTCTTCAGGGGGTATTGAGTTTTTACTCACAAAAAAAAAGCTAGAGGGAGATTAAGTTAACCAAGGCTAATGTCCTTCATAATTACCTCCACTTTAAATAAAGATTATGTCTGTATCCATGTGGTTTAGGTAGCCTACAGGGCTGGACTAGCATACATATTTAGAGCCAAACATTTTGTCCATAGATCGAGTGAGCAAAGGAAAACATGTACTTGTTGATAATGGATACAGCTCATTAGAACACATTAGAAAGAGCAGCTTGTCCCCTTACATATAAGAAGAATAGACTAATGGCTAAAAAAACTTGTCAAGATGCACTTTGCCAACTACCAGCACATCGTTGTTGTATTTGGTAAAGCATGTTTCTTCACTGTCACGGAGCGTTTGAAAGTAAAGGTAAAGGTTGCCGCCTGCTGAATCGCAGCAATCGATAACATTGCCTCAGTATATAATGATACTTTCACAAAAAGGGTACGAGCTTTTAAGAAAAGATTTTTCAAAAGATCTGATCCTCTAGTGAGAAAACATTTCAACCGTGGAGATCAGTTAGAAAAATAAAATGTAGTTGTAGACGGTCACCGTTATGCTTTGAAAGTATATTCTTTATGAAGAACAAAGCGCTGAAAATATTCATAGAGTTTGTCAAATACATGCATTACTCGATATTACCATGCTGGGAAATACATACAATAGAAGAGAGAAAAAAATCCACCCATACTGTACACAGCAGAAAGTAAATCCTGATCTGGTGCTGAGATTGAAGGCCAAACCGCTGCAATACTTAGAGGCACACTCAGAAGAAGAGAGGCAATGGGAGGGCTGCAGATCATAGGACATCTATGGAACTTATTATATAGCTGTGGATTTGGCTGCTTGCCAGGAGCAAGGGCAAGGCCTTTGTGGAAGAAGTATTCAAATGCATTATTTAAATAAAAAATAGTAATACCACAAGTGTAAAAAATATCTGTTATAAGTCAAAGTCCTATGCACATTCTTCTCCTGCACAAACCCTCCACAAAACAGATCAACGCACATTCACTCCCCGTTAAGGAACACAACTGCATAATTTAACCCCATTACCTCCTCCTCTCCTCCAAAAAGTACAAAAGTATTAGTGTCAAAATATACTTAAAGTATCAAAAGTAAAGTAGTACTATGCAGAGTGGCCCATTTCAGAATCATTTTATATTCTATTCCCTGATTATAATTATTGATGCATTAATGTGTTAATCCCTTTAATGTTGCAGCTAGTAAAGGTGGAGCTCATTTTAATGACTGTTTCTACTTCTGGGTAGCTTAATCCAAAATAAAACATCATATGTTATTAGTTCATTTATATTTCATATTTGATCATAATAATCTGAATCTACAAAACATCTAAAGCTGTCAGACGAATGAAATGCAGTAAAAAATACAATATTTCTCTTTGATTGGTGGTGGAGTAAGAGTATAAAGTAGCATAAAATACTAAAGGAAAGTACAAGTACCTTAAAAATGTACTTAAGTAAATGTACTTTTCTCCACTGACTGTGGCTCAGCTTCTTGCTGATGATCATAAACTTTGTGATGTGATAATATTGAAACAAAGACACAAACTGTGAGAACGTTTTGAAAGCCACATTAATGCAACAGCAGTTTCGTCCCATTGGATGCGCAACTCCCGTGAATAGCATATAAAATTGATTTAGGATTGAGGAAAAACGCACTTGGCATGGGCTTTACAATGAACGACAGATGGCATCAGTCTGTTATTCATCTTGTCAAGTATTGTTTTGTTAGAAAAACTTTTTTAAAAAGTATGCTCACATACACAAGCATACTTGCACATACAGCATCCGCTATGGTATTGGTTTATAAATAAAGTATACATATTGTATAGTACCTTCACTCTACATGATGAACTTCCCACAGTCTATTAATTCCACAGAAGCTAATCCCTTCAGTCTTTTGCTAATATATCCATTACATGAGTGATGCTCCCATAAGCCGGCCATAGTCAGTAAATAATTCTGGTTAATTAAAGCCAAGACATCCATCTTTGCCTTGGCTTTGTGTGCAGACTCTGCGAAAGGCATGTTCTATTAATAAAACAGTGGTTATCACCACTGTTGATGTAGTTTCACACCTGATAATTAGACTGTAGATTTCAAATGGAAATTAATGGCCAATAATTCATTGGAAAAAGGGAAATGAGTCAAATGACACTTTATGTCCACGATGGCCTTAAGAGGCACAGCAGCGGGGGATGGCTGTGTAAAATAAACTATTATTGTTTTGTGTCGATGTTCATGTCAGTACATTGCTTTTTAGCCAAGAGACATTGGTAGTTAATGACCAGTTAAAGGAAGCCCAAAGCTTGTTAGCAGGATGTCCATTTATGCTCTAAAAATAATTTTTAGATCCTTATTTGAGCATGAACTTTATGTAAAGCAACCACCCAATGGCTAAAAAGAAGATATCAAAAAATGAGAATTAAGAAATAAGGATTACAAATACATTAGTCATTTGTTTGCATGGGAGAAACGTCTTGTTAGCAGACACTTGACCTGCAGTGATCTCCTATATCTTTGTTTCACTTTTCAATTTAATTTTCACAAATGGGAAATAATACCCAAGAGGAAGCAGACAATATTTAGATTTTCTATTAAACAGCAAATTAATTTCATATGCTGCAAAATGTTGATTATTTAACTAGCATTAGTAATGTTCCACTATACCAGGATCACATTTATAATTTCCACAGGGAATTATTTCGAATATGATTATACTCCACTGGTAAAAATAATTAAGTGTGTAAAACACATTAGGTCTTTTTTCCTTTCACAAACACAAATGAACATATCTGCCCATCAATCTGTCTTTTTCCTATCTGTCTTTCTAATTATCTATCTACAGTATATTACCTTTTCCTGCTAAATGTAGAGTGGAAGACGTTATTAAGTATTAGTAAATGAGAAGAAGACCTGAGCTGGATCTTAATGTAGAATATTATTCACATAAAAGACAAAGAAATTAATGACATTTAAAGGTAATGATGAATAGGATAAAAAAAAAAGAGCTAATGAACCGTTGTGGATGCTAAGACCTGTTATCTTGAGCAGTGGCAATAGCGATAGCTGCCAGCAGCTTTTCACAGGACGCTGATTGATACGGTCACTGTCTGGCCTGAAACAAACGCATTACTCGAAGCCTGACAAGATGGATTTTTGTAGGGGCTTGTGATCCCGCAATTCTCATTTAAGAATCCAGCTGCCGTGCAAGGTAAAAGAGCAAAGTTCATGTATTTCAAAGTCATTTTGGCAAGTCATGCTAGCCAGGTTCACAATCTTAGTTGTAGCTGTAGCTTGTAACATTTTCTAATTAACACTAAACATAAATATAGTGCTAATGCATTAGGATTAATTATCTCGGCACAATCGATGTCTGTACACAAATTCATTGAAATCCATCCAATAGTTGTAGAGATTTTTCAGACTGAACCAAAGCGATGGACCGCCCATCAGAGTGACCAACACACCAACTTTGCCATCCCTGGAACCATGGCAAGTTCCCTTTGTTGACAGGTTTGCTGCAGCTTGTGGAGGAAGGGGTAGAGCTCTGATTTTCTCCCTGGTGGAAGCACATTCAGCTGAGCGCTCAACCAACAACACGTCTTTGTGAAGCTGATCAGTATAATTGAATGATTTAATAGAAAGCAGCAGCCTATCTGATATTCAATGCACCAGCCTGTTTTCACCTACAATAATAGGAGCATGATCATTTTTTTTATTACTTAATATAAATCTTATTTGTCATTTGTGAGTGAACAATAAGGTTTTCAGATAATGTGTCCTGCATCCCTGTGTGCCTCAGCCACTGCATAATGTATAATCACTTTGAATGCAGAGTCCAAAGAAATGTAAAACAATATCTCTGTGTGACAGCAATCAGCAATCAGCAGTTTGAAAATGCCAATATGCCAAAAAAATTAAAAAGCCATTTCCTCATACTGACGACAGTCTCCACAGGGAAGATGGTGCTAATGGAAGTTTGGGCAGGGAGCCTTTTTAATAGTTGTACAAAAGTCATGTAAGAAAGAGCTACTCACTTTGCCTTAAACTCAGTTTTTAAACTGACACTCGGACATTATCTGCATCCTTATATTTTCACAGGCTTTGAGAAGTGTAGAAAAGCTGGATCCTCGTGCAAAGTTTTGCAGGTAGACAGCAAGCTGGTAAGTTGTGATAGAAACTCTCACTAAATCATATATTAGTAGACTATAAAATATGACACATTGGACAAAGCATGTTGTGCAAAGGCACTCATTTATTGACTACTATTTACCATAAACTGCAGATCTTATTGTAGCCTAACTGTGAGGTTAATTTCACCTGCAGCTCATGGCCTGATCCAAATAGTGGCACGTTTTCCTTGTGGTGCATTTGCCTACTACTGCCCATTTACAAGCACACCAAGGCTTGTAAACAAAAGTTTACAGACAAGCACAACTGTCATTCTTTAAGAGTGCAGAATTTGAGGGCGAGTAAATCAAAATTTAGTTAATGCGTTTGTCAGTACATGTGTTAAAATTCAACATCTCTGGTCTATTACCCAGGTAATATGAAAAAAACAGTGTTGTTGTTGTTGTGTGATTATACGGCACAAATGGGGTGCCATTGTTCTCATTTGCCAAATCAAGCCAAACTAAACTGTCAAGGTTTCTTTCAAAAACAAAAGAAAAACAAGGAGAATTCACTGTGTGGTGTAAATATGCCATAATTCCCATGTGTCTCTTGTCTAAAGAATCACAGACACTTTTACTTACAGAGAAGACAGAATAACAACAAAATATTGTAAACTAGTCATGAAAAAGAACCTCAACTTTGAAGTACTTACATCACCAAAGCTACAATGTGGGTCATATTAGGCTGGATGCCAGTTAGCCGAATGTGTCAACTCTTTTTATGTGACCATCATATATCCATGTTGGCTAGTTTCAGCTTGTTCCTCTAAGTGCAGCTTGTCTATATTTTAAATATGGTTGAAAGAGTTGAGTTTTCGCTGATTTAATGAATTAATTTGCAAGGTTTTCTGACAGTTTTTGGTGGCACAGATAATCTGATACCTACATATGTTCTTTCATACATGACAAATGCTGCTAATTGGAATTCAACCTAATATGACACACTTCTGTAGCAGAGGTGTTTTCATTATTCTGGTCTACCGCTGCACATTATTAGATTGCTTTTATTATCTGCTTGACGTGGAATTTTTGTTTCAGACAGTAATTCAAAATGAGCAATTGTTTTTTATTGTAATTATTCTACAATACATGTGCAAGAGTACACATAAGAGCAAAATATTTGGGATTCCTTTTAATATATCGCGGCTAAATACACCAACAGGGTGGTCCTAAAAAATACCAAAGATGTGAATCAACACTGCTCCGGGACAGTCTGAGCACAAAGACCATTTTGAGCTCCACAAAGGTCGCTTTTATTACAGGGCTATTGGAATGCTTTGCTTTTTTGTGCCCATCCCCCTTTATGTCGCTAACATCCGCCTGAAGATGAGCAGTGAACTTCACCATGGGAACAAAACTATGTGTCTATTTAACACAATAAAGAGGGGGCTAAAAAAGACTTGCAGCCTCCTTCCTAATGAGCCTTGTAAGACCTCACACTGTTTTATGTCTAGGACTGTTTCATCCACACTGTCTCCATTGCCCCCTAACCCTCTCTGTCCAAGGAGGGGACTGGCGGGCTGGCACCCCTCTGACCTGTGCCTGCCACGCACCAGGCCTGACCATGTTCTCCACTTCATTTACCTTATGCTTTGCTCCTCTGCCAGACCAGGGCCAGAGGCCAAAACGCAGGCAGATATGCACCTGCAAGGTATCATCCCTTGGGATTAAAGCAGGCAGTTCATTTTGTTTGCGTTTTGACAGGATGTTTTTAATTTTACCTGCCAGCATGGGTTTGTTCAGGCGCTCCCTCTGGACCTTTGTCTAGTGTGACCTATCAACGCCATATGGTTACCGTTCCCTCAGCTCACTGTTGAAGGATCTGCTAGCACTAAAAGAATAATTTAACCTATGTTGATGCTATATTTAGGCTTTATTGTATATTGTATATTGACTGAACTCCCATTCCCAATTATCTTTTTCTTTTTTATAATTTCACACAATACAGGATAGCGTTTCTTTTGCTAATGACAATTGTTGGGTTTTTTTTCACATGTGCTCACAGTTTTCTTCCTTTCATGTATTTGAGGGAATATAACTTTAAGAATTTTGTACCATTGTTCTAGATCTGAGAACTTTTCACAGTTAGTTGATGGTGAGCCTGTGCATCTTGGCAACTTCCAACGTTGAATGTTTTCAGCTTTTTTTCATGAGATTGAGGTTTGATTTAATGGAAAGGTTTGTTTTTTTACAGTAAAAGGCACAGCAGACGAAAGGGAGTGAGAATGTAGTCAAAATAAGAGAGGGGAAAGAGAAGTTATACATTCAGTGAATATTTTATAAAACAGCTGGAAAAGGGAAGCACTGAGGGAAGAGCATCTAATAATTGTATAGATATATGACACCAAATATGCTTATTATGTTCGCTTGAGGTGTGGATGTATGTGAGGAGTGCAACATATGAAGAGAGTATGTAAAAGAAAGGAACATTTTGTTCATCTCTGGCTTGCATGTCATTGTAGTGGCTGGAGATTCTGGTCTGCACACTGTAGCAGTTTACACTGAGACATTTAAGTACACATTTGTCTGTGTATAGTTGAGTACACACAGAGGTTATATGGCATTGCCAGGCCAAGTTCTAAAAAAAACAATAGTCTAAACTTTTCATTTTGACAAACTAAACTATATTTTTCGACATGTACTATGTTGTTTGCATTCTGATTTTTTCTGATATCTTGATTAAATCGATTTTCACTTTTATGCACATTGCTGTAAACACATCCCCCCCTCCTTTTCACATTTGCTGTCAAATCACAGGAACATCTTTACAGCTCCCAGTTCCCCACTACCCCCACTTACATTTTAACCACACTAATTATCAATTACTCTGTCACAGCAAAAAACATCAAAAAGAAGATAGATCTGTGCAGCAACAAAGGTTGTAGCCTCAGATTTGCCTACATTTAAAAATTGCTATCAATTAGCACTAAACTACAACAACTACTCAACCAGCCATGTGGAAATGTGAACTGAACTGGTGTGATCAGTCAGCTGTGCTATAAAAGGTGCTACCAGGAATGCGACCTGTTAAACTCAGTTTGTGTTGTTTAAGGGTTTTGGAACACTGCCATAAAGTCACCTCTAACACATAAAGTGACTCGTGAATGTTTTGTAGGAGATATTGGCCATGATTCTGATTGGTTGGCAGCTATAACCCGACAGTATAACCCGACGGCCTGGCGCAGAGTTTTGTGCTGATCTAAAATGAATGAGTCAGTATTAAACTTGTAAGGACGGCAACAGTGAGACTTTAGCTTTAGAAAAGTTTAAAACAAAAAAAAGGTAAATTAGCCTCTCAGTCAGAACCACACAAATGTAATTTTGAATGTGTTGGTATACACATAACATGAAGCTGCCTGCGTGTCTGAGGGACTGCTTCAGGGGGAAGGAGAGACGACATGCGACTAAAACTGAACAGAAAAATAAATGTCGAGAAGTGAGATGTGATGGATAAGGTGAGATGTAAAGAGGGACATCGATGAAGACTGTGTATGTGTCTGGGACAGAGGGACGGGGAGAGAGAATCAGCTTGTTTGAGGGAGAGAGAGAGCTACGTAATGTTATCTCCACTGGAATGAGTTTAAAAATGTTGTGTAGCAGAATGCAGCGCTATCTATTCATGATATTGAGAGCAAGCAGTCGATTTCTCTTTATCTCCCAATTGCAAAACTTGTTAGGATTTTAAAACTCTTCACCCAGCAATCCTTTTCTTTCAAAGGACTGAGATTTGGAGATGATCCAATTCAACGTGAAGCTTGTCTGGTATTATCCTTTAGGTCTACATATAGTATGTATCAGGACTCCTTAGAGCAGTGGTTCCCAAATGGTGTGCCGACAAATCCCGGTGTGCCATGGGATTTTGAAACAATTAGGCCTATTGCTTTTAACTGTACACAAGGTTATGAATTATTTTTTATTTACTTCAGGTTTACTGCTCTGCCGGGTGCTGCCTGGGCTGGATGAGGTCCGTGCGTGGCGCAGATTTTTTAAGTTCTCTCCTTACTCTGTCTCTGACTGTAAGTGTGTGTGCACGCGCGCGTGTGTGTGTGTGGGTTCGGAAGCGAAGCTCCACCCTTCGCGAAGCAGAGGAGAGAATGTAAATACGCAAAGCAACTGAAACGTGCACATAAATGAGATAAACGACATAAGCGTTTAGTTTATTTAATAAAAGAGCACCTGTTCAATGTGAAAAGTGAGTTGTGAATATATATATATATATAAAATAAATAAATAAAAAAACGTCTTGAATTTCAGGGGTGGGGGGGCGCAGCGCAGGGAAACACTGTACTTTATCGGTACTTTGTCCTACACACTTATTTCACAATGTAGCAACAATAGGTCTTATATGCTTTGGCCTAAATATAAATAAAACAATCATAAAAAAAAAAGAAATCTTTCAAAGTGAACCCGTTGTAGAAGAATAGCTATCTTTCAAGGCTAAATAAATGTTCACAGAGTGATAACAGTGATACAATGTGTTATAGAGGGGATTTTGCCCGGATATGAACACAGGTGTGCCTTGAGATTTTGGCTAGGTCTTTGGTGTGCCTTGGCCACAGAAAGTTTGGGAACCACTGCCTTAGAGTGTATGCCATGACCTCTTACCACAAGTAAAAGGATAATCTGTGTTTAAATTGTCATTGTCATATGTACGGATTTTCGTCTAATAGAGCTTTCATACCAGACGCGAAGCACATTTTTGCGTCGCATTAGTTACGCAAGTTTAATTGCGGCATCATTTGTGTTTACTTGCACCATTTATGTTTACCGGCTAAACGCGCCGGGGAGGAGGCGTGCCTTTCATCAATGTACATATCAACAACGTTTCATCAACAATGGCCGAAATAACCACTATTGCTGAATTGTACGTATTGTGGAAGTCCCAGATTCATCGGAAAATCAAACGTCATTGTGTTTGGTTTCATAACATCTTTCGGCAACACACACAGCTCACTGAATTTCAGTGAATTATTCACTGTCTCTAACAAGTCATACATCGGCTGAATTAATCTTGTGACACTCGTGACTTGTGACATAAATATAGCAGTGACTTTATTGTTTGTACCATAGTCAGTCTGAGGTTTATACACATACATTGATAAACATTTGTCATCCTGTCTCTGTACACATATGAGCACTGTCGAGCTCTGGGTACCTACTGCTTTCCTCTGTCTCTGATTCAATAATGGCAAGACGTTATGACAAAGGAGAATGTCAATGCTGATAGGCATTCGTGACACAGCGTCACGCAAATCTTTCTGTGAAGTTGATTTTTTTCAACTCTGGCAAATGATGCAAATTTGCGTCTATTGGCTTATTTTCATTGACTTTATATGTAATTGTGCCAACTGAACAATTTGCTTTGTGTTCGTTGTAAATGCACGATATGTGTTCACCTACAGCTAATCAGAAACAAGTATTTTCCCTGACCATGGTACAGTACTGTTTGACTGTGTATCTCCTGAATATGACACTTTCAAATCTGCTGTAAGAAGATACAATATGCACTGAGATCTCTATTATTTAAATGGCCTTTTTGCAAAGTCAATGCATCAGCTAAGCAGAGGAGCAGACCTACTGGGACGGGAACAAAGCGAAACAATTGACCTTGTTAACGTTAAATTAGTAAACACAATAATAAGACTCTTCACTGTACCTCTCTCTTTTTTAATTGTGTTAGAAACCCAGGCAATCCTCAAGGCTGATCTCAACCGAAGAGTAAAATTTTCAGCTAAAGCTGTTAAAAAAGCTATAAAATAACACAACAATAAAACATCTAGTGGTCAAAAACTCGGGAGAGTATCTTTAACTGAAGGATAGCCAACAGCCAACTCCCAACTCTTTTTTTTAAAGCAGTTTACAGTCAGGGTAATAAACTTTATTTTGAATGAGGGATTAAAATGTCTGTGACGCAAGTCTGTTTTTGTGTGTAATCCATTTTCTGTCCCATTGCGAATTCTGCTGCAGGCATACTTGAGCTTTCAGTCTTTAAGAATTAATTCAGTCTGTTTTTATTGTAAATAAGGAGAGTGGGAAAACACACAGAAAAACATCCTGCATACTCTTAAAGATGAGTAGTAAGACCTACTATCCCTTAAAATCATATCACTATGGCATCTTTTGAGAATTCCATGCAAGGTCACCCATGAAATGGTATTCATCCTCTTCCTACAAAGGATCATTCTCATCTTGGTATAGGACATAAACTCTGTGCAACATCAAACACATTTCATTTTACGCTCAGCATAAAAATGGGCTTTCCACGTATCACATCACTACTTTCTGTAAATCTGCATTGACAACTCGAAAAACACATAAACATTTGCCAACACCCCCATACTTCATCAAGGTATAATGCACTCACACACACTCAAACACTCACACAGACACTTGCCTCCCCCTCACCTGCTCACACACAGGAGCACAATTAAAAAACACGATTACCGGCACCCTGACTGTACCAAAACCCAGCTCCAGTTCACTTCACTGACTTCACAACAGTGACTGGCTCTAAACAAATCACTTTTTATTTACTCCAGTGCTTCCTGCAGAATTAGATTGTATTTGTGGCGAGGGCTGGGGGAACCAGTGGTGGCTGGTGACTCAAAAAATTGGGGAGGACAGGAGGAAAACCAGCCCACGGTGTCATGTTTATTTTACACTAGTTGGCTTCTTATCTCTACTTTCTTATGTTCAACAAAACATTAGACAGTAAAGAAATGGCTTACAAGATTTCTTAAAAACAGAGGCTGCTCCAGCAGAGTGGAGCTCTACATCTGCTCCCCGGTCCAGCCGCAACTAGGCCACTAGTTAATTGTTCCTGGATAGCGTTGTTGTCTCTACAGTTAAAAAAAAAAATAAGGCTAAATATAGGCTACTTGGATGGCTGGTAATATACTTCACCTGCCGGCCAAAGTAAAGTCTATTTGTGGGAAAGACTGTGATTAAATATCAACAGTTTTAACAATAAAATTGATACTAATGAATATATGCTGTATCTAACTGACATTTTATGTGTTATTAAATCCGCTCCAGACTAAATGTGTTTATATGTGATTACTGCTTTTGACAGGTTATTGAACAATTTTATCCACATCCTTTTATCTCACCTTTGTCATATGTTTGGATTAGCCGGGAGTTAGGTGGTGTCATCACTGCCAAGATGGCAAGAACATGGCGACGTCCTTCAAACCTATGGGTGAAGTCACAGAGAATACGTTTGTGTTTTATGCAGTATATCTTATTAACCTCTTAAGGGGTTTGCCAACAGTATAAGGGAATTTACCCTACAAACGACATACCCAAAGTAAATTGAAAACTGCTCTTCAACCATTTGCACCAGATGCATGATATTGGTCTCATTCAAAAGATAACTCTCTTATTGTTCTTGCAAAACATTGAAGAACATTGAATCACTCCAAGTGCTTCTGGCAATGAGTAATAGTGGTCTGAATATACTGAATTTGAAGAAAATACACTGAAGTTTGTTGTTGAAAAAGATGCCTGAAGATGGGTATAGCTGGTAGGTAAGAGCTGGAAAACACAATAGGAACATATAATCAAGTATTACCAAGTTCAGGTTCAAATTTCAGATAAAAGGCACAAAAACTTAACTTATTACACTATTTTGTTTTGCTAAGAGTAACACAAGCAGTGCATTTGGAGATATTATAATATTTATTGATAAAAAGGCCATGATTAACTATTGGCCTTCACTATAAATAACTAATATATACCCAATATTCCCTGTCAGTAGTAATGACACAAAGTAAATGAAGGAATGAATGTCTTTCATATTTTTGTGTTTATTTTGTATTTTGTAATTAATAAATACAATTATGAAAAGATAATAACATTTGTAAAAAATAAAACCACGGTTGTCACATGTCTAAAGCTTTAGCAGTTCATTGGTTACACGATACGTGAGTCAACGGGAGACTGGGCTGCTGCTGAAAAGAAGAGGGCTGGCACTTCCTTATCAAGTTGACACTCATTGGCTATTGAAGGTTCTCGATGAGGCATGGAAGCTCCTATTGGCTCAAATGAAGTGTCAATCGAAAGGTCAGAGTTTGGCATCCCGCTAGCAAGCATCAAAATAGCGCTAATAGCTTGATACATGTCGTTTTTACTGATTATCATTGCGAAAATAAACGTATCGATCGGCTGATTTCAAAAGATTGCAACAGCTGTTCATGGGCTTTTATCAATGTGACGATGTTCAAGATGGATATAGTTTTGCTGGAAAGTATCTATTGGACCTCTGTAATGACACAGGAAGTGTTTTCTTTTATTATTACTGATTACAGGATTATGATGAGACTTCATAGGTGAGTTGGCTCAAAGTTATGGGTTTGATTGTGAGTTTGCTTGCTTGTGTGGGATGCCTACTGTACTTGCTGTTGTGATTTTGATCTCAAAACCGTTTTGCTCACTAAATAGACGAGATTTTAAGCTTTCTAACGATATGTTGCTACATATGTGGAACAACTCCATCATGGCGGACTGTAAACAACACAGGGCACCTCTCTGAAAATGCAAAACTATCACACCCGTTAAGAGGTTAACACACCACAACATAAGCTAAATGTTTTGGTTGCCACCAATGGAATGAAGTCTGTACCTGAAACCAGGCGCAGCATGCCTAAATACTTGACGAGCTACATCCTTCACTGTCCATCGCAGTCCCAACAAAAAGCTGCTTAAAATCAGCAGCACACTACTAGCATTGGTTTGTACCTCTACTCTCTGTCTGTGTCTCACCTGGCGCCTGCCCTCTGACCGACTCATAAAAGGTAAGACTTCTTGCCAGTTGGCAACTAATCAGAATCAGGAATGACAACCTGTAACTGTGACACTATCTTAATACAATACTCACAATACTGCCATATTTACTCCAGGAGTTATTGGCTGCTGTAAGCATTCGTCCTCTCCATGCTCCATACTGTGAAGCGATTCCTCCGTAGAGCAGCTACACTGTAAGAAAAGCGGGGCAATATCCACAATCTTTGTTCTGTGCAAAATTGGATTCTTAGAGTTCAGCAACACTAAAATGAGGCTTCAGCAGAGGGTGTCTTCATCCTGCCAGTTCCGTCCACCACAGCTCAGCAAGAGTCTATGGGGAAACAGAGAGGAAATCAAAAGACTGTAGCTTTGGGAGAGACCCACTTATTTTTGCACAGAATGAGGACTGTGGATTGTGTCCAGTGTAGACTATCAATCAATCACTTCACAGCCTGTATGGTGAGACAAGATTACAGCTACTCATAACTCTCTCAATATACATATGGCACAAAGGTATTGTGGTAACATCAACAAGCAAAACCTCTCCAAACCTCTGCTTTGACCTTTACGACTCAAGGAGCTCATTTCAATAATGTTTTCTCCAAGTTGAGAACCACTATAGGCATTGTCATTTGTTTTTGTGGTCAAATATTAAAAACATATGTAGCTTATAAATATTAATTACATATGTAATCAGCTTTACATTACAATCATCAGATGTTGTACAACAGAGAAGGTGAAAGAATATATTTTCTATATTTTTATATATATATATATTTGGTCAATTCTCTATTGTTTCTGTTTCTCCTAAGGAAGTTGTTGTTGCATCTGTGCAACAGGATTATACTGGAATTTGCATCTGATTTTTAACAAAGTCTTAAATTTTATAGCACTTATGTGTATGTGTTGAATGTTAAAAACAAGCTTTAGTCTGCTGTCCCTCAATACTGCTGGCCTGATTATGTGTTGCCTAATATTTAAATACTCAAATGTGAAAAAAGTGAAAGTAAGAACAAGCAGTGACACAGTCTGAAAAAACATCCCAGCTCCAATAAAATGTGAAGCATTGCCAATTGATAAATGGTGACAGTGAGAGTTATATAAGCTACTGTGGCAGATCTGAGTCAGTTAATGTGATTCCCCCAGCCTGACCGAGCCGCTTAGAGAACGCACCTTTCTTGACGTGGAATAACAAAAATTTGCATGAAATCCAAGTGGGTGCAGGAGGGAATGAGATTCGTGAAAGAGGCACATAACAACATTGAGAGACTGGGAGGGATGCTAAGTCATCGGCCTCGCACTGTACCTCAGCAAGTCATCCAATATAAATTAGAATGTAGTCAACAGAACATTTCCTCATTCATTAGAACCATATTTTGTCTAATGAAGGCTCACTATTTTCACCTAGCGTAATTCAGACATTTTCATCATATTCTCCACTATCATGAAATCCAGCCACCCACGTTTCAGAGGTTGTATCTTTTGTGTTTTAAACATCACAGTTTCACTCACTACACCCTCCTCTGTACCACTCTGTGTTGCAAGGTTAACACTCCAACCAGGAGAGAGGCTCAAAAAATACTGTACGAGCATAGAAGACCGTCAAGGGCACCTCTAGCACTCAGGGTTGTGATGGATAAACAACCACACGTACAGAAAGATCGCTCTCCAGCCCGCGAGTGATTCACAGACTGCTCAGAACCAACCGGTGACTTTAAACCTGCCATCTTCTATCGCTTCAGATGGCTTTAGCTGTGGCACTTTGCCGCCTTTTAAGAGGCAAGACGCATAATGTCAACTGGCTGACTTTGATGGTGCATTTAGCTTTTTCTGAATGTGTTAAAGGCACAATCACTTATCCAAATGTAGCCAAGTGAAAGAATAATACATGAAATAGAGAAACTCCTGTAGACATATTCTCTGTTATTCCGGTCTTGCTGCTCACAAGTTCAGACAGCAGGATTTTACCCACTGGAAGAGCGCTTTGAGAGTTCAGGAGGAAACAGGAAATGAAGGTCAAAAAAGGAAAAGGAAAAAAAGGGCGCTAGTGATGCTGACAGTTTAAGGATGCTGATAGACATATGGGGTGAAAACATATCTTTAAAGCCCACAAGAGCTTATCAGCCTTGAGTTTATTGACAATGTCGAGAATTGTTATTTCATTTCTTTGTAAATTCTTTACTCATGATAACTAGATGTGTTTAACAGAAGAAGGACTAAGAGTGGTGGGAGACATTTATATATTTTAGTGTGATCAGTGATATTGTGTTTTAAATGACTATGTTTCTTCTCTTTTGTCGAGGTACCACTGCCATATTTTCAGCGGTATTTTGGCGATATATATCGTGTTTTACCATAGTTACGATCCACTTCTGCCTTAAGTTGGAAGCCATTTTATTTTTGTAATAATTAATTTTATTTAGTGTGACTGTACGGTGCAACAGTGAACAATTAACATGCATGTCACAATCTATTTCATTATACGAACTATGGCTCATAAAAAAATATGCAAGAACCTCTTCCCAGTGTCAGCAGAGACGCCTTTATATCCCTATCGCTGTTCTTCTCGCTGTTCCAGTGTCCTACATGAGTGTGACAGAACTGTAACAGAGACCTTGGGAGCAGTTGAATAGGGCTGTGCGAACAACTGTCAGTGGAATCTCTAATGGGAACACCATGCTCCTAATATACAGTCCATCTGTAGCCTGCACAATGAATAACAACAGCTCTTTGCAATATTGACTCCTCCCTGCTCTTCCATTTTAATGATTATGCCTTTGTCCTTTGTGGTAAAAAGTCCTGTAGGAAACATTCCATTACTGCATTACAGGGTGGGGGGCTGCGGAGCACAAGGCTGCCTCTCCTGTCACATCAGCTCTTTATTATTCATTAGGATCTCTTTCTTTTCCCAGCGTAAAAGGACCTTGATAAGCTATGTTTATTCATACTCTAACCTTTTTGAATATTTCCAAAAGCTCTCCAACAAAGACCTACCTGGCATACCTAATACCTAATCTTTGTTTCATTATTCAGTCCTCATGCTCTCATTTCTCACTTAAGATGCAATACGTGAATTGTGCATCCACACTTCTTCTTTGTCTTTCCATTTTGCTATCTCCCTTTGTCTCTGTACCTGTCCCTATTCAGTGCTTGCACTATCATTTTATTATTTAGGTATTTATGGAGGCATTTTTTTGGGCTTGTTTTTAAAATGTATTGCATTATTTCTCTCTTCCTTCCCCCTCCTCCCCTTTCAGTCTGCCCTCGTTTTCTCTGGCTTTCTCTCATTCAGAAGTCCTTGCCTCTGCAGACTGATCCCTGAGGGCAGCCTACTGATTAGTGCAGTACCCCCCCCCCCCCCCCCTACCTCTCCACCTCCAGCTCACCTGCCCACATATTTCTTTTAATTATTTATAGCACTGAATGTTATTGTCACAGTATGCTCTATAAAAGAAAATACTAAAGATGGCACCTGTGTAAGTCTACTATGTGATGACACTACAGGCAATACCACAAAACAAGTAAATCAGGTCACGGAAATTACAGGAAAATACCATAGTCAGGGTCGGTTTGAATTCAAAATACAATAATGATACAATTTTACAAAGTGATTCTCCTAACAATGCGCTTATAGTATGAGTATCTCATTGCTTTTCTCTTTGTTTTTAATTTCAAGAAAGTTTGACATTTTTGGGAATAAGCTTAATCACTGTCTTGAAGAGAGTTAGCTGAAAAGATACCACTCTTATATACATTATCTGTAGGCAGTATGGTGCTACAGCCGCTTAGCTTAGCTTAGCATAAAGACTGGAAACAGGAGAAGCAGCTATCCTTGCTATGTCCAAAGGTAAGAAAATACACCTACACATCTAAATCTCATTAATGAAAACAGTATATCTTGTGAGTTTAATCAATACAAAAAACTAATTGTATACTAGGGAAACTGCGTGTTATGGGGGTTTAAGTGCCAGACTTGGTGTGGCCGTTAATTTCTTGTTGAGTGTGTTCCTGGCAACCTCACAGTGATAACAAGACTTTGGAAATTGAATGCAACTGGCCAAGAAATTGTTTTTGCACTTACACATACAACAAAACAAGAGAGATAACATGTCAAACTATTTCTTTAAAATGAGAGTTTAAGAAACAAAGAACTACAGCCTGAGCCTTGTTTACTCATTCTCTTATCATACTCTATTATTTACAAATGTAAATAATAAGAATTGTTCTGACAATGAATTTGATTGCAACTTTCAATATTTTCAATATATCCTAACAACAGGAAAAAGCTCACTTGTAATTGTCGGAAATAGGAATTGTATCAGAATAATTTTAGAGATGACACAGCAGGTATTTTGATTTGAATTTTCTTCTAATTTATCTATGAATCTATAAAATGTTCCTAATCTAAGGAATAACATATTAGTGCACTTATTTACATCAAAAGACTGAAATAAAGCTTGCATAATGAAGTAATAAAAATAGAACCGTAAAACCAAAACTGCCAATCAATGCACCTAAATAAAGCAAAAACACATTACATTACAGTTCATTTAGCTGAGGCTTTTGTCCAAAGCGATGTACAATAAGTGCAAACAATCATGAGGATACAACTCCGAACAAGAATTTGGCATTAGCTTCAAATAGGTACAATCATTTAAGGGCAGAACAATAGCTTTAAATAAGCCAAACAAAAGTGCAACATACAGAAACAATAGAATATGAATTCAACTATTAGCTACAAATAAGCCAAACCAATATAAGTGCAACATACAAAAAAATGTTTTTCTTTTCTTTTCTTTTTTTTAATTTGCCGAGGTGCAGTCGAAACAGGTGAGTTTTCAGTCTGCGAAGGAAGGTGTGAAGACCTGACATCAATGGGGAGGTCGTTCCACCATTTTGGAGCCAGGATAGCAAACAGGCGGGTTTAATTTGAGGGGTATCTGGGTCCCACTCGCAGTGAGGGCGTGGCGAGTCGATTGGCCGATGCAGAGCAAAGTGAATGCGCTGGGTGGTATGGTTCGACCATGGCCTGGATATAGGAAGGGGTTGATCCATTCACAGCACGGTAGGCCAGCACTAGAGTCTTGAAGCAGATTCGGGCCACCACTGGTAGCCAGTGAAGGGAGCGGATAAGCGGTGTAGTGTGGGAGAACTCGGGTAGATTGAAGACTAGTCGGGCTGCTGAATTCTGGATGAGCTGTTGAGGTCAGATGGCACATGTTGTCATGTCTCGTCGAATTTGTTGAGTTGTTCATGTTGTCTTGTCACTTCCTGTTTTATTTTGTACCTACCTCTTGTTTCTCAACCCAGATCCCTTTACTTCCTGTCCTGGTGTGATGTCCCTCCATCGTCAGCGTCTCCCTCGCCCCTGATTGTTTTCACCTGTTCCCACTCACCTCTTGTATAAATTGTCCTGTCTCCCCTTGTCGTGTGTCAGTTCGTCTTACCATATCCTTGTCGTAGCATGTCCAAGTAGCAGTGTGTTTTTTCAGACAATTCTGTTTAATCCTCCTGAGCGCTTTGATTTAATATTCTGTTTTACGGAAGTAAAGTATTGTTTTTTCACACTTTACCATTGTGTCCAGAGTCGTGCGTATGAGTCTTCCTTCCCTGTGTCTGAGGCGTAACACATGTAGGCAGTCCAGCCAGGAAGGAGTTACAGTAGTCAAGGCGTGAGATAAGCCTGGACAAGAACCTGCGTCGCCTTCTGAGTCAGTAGGGGACGTATCCTCCTGATGTTGTAGCTTGAGTAAAATTTAATTTATAACCTGTCACCTTAATCGATAATTAGACACTTAATAAGCCCCCTTGAATAACAATTATTCAAGCTGTTACATGACGTTTACCTTAAAAAAATAAACTTTAAACTAAAATGTGTGCGTTTGCATACATCCTTCATTAATTAGATGTGGAGAAATTCGATGTAGGTTTAACATTTAACCTCCTAATTAAGCTACCTGTCTAAGTTCCAGTGGGCCTGAAACTATTTTTTCCTTCTTTTCAACAGCTTCTAAATTGTCAGCACATAATCATGTTCCTTTCCAGCTCCATTTGTCTCCTATAAATGGCTCAGCAAACCTTACCCTGCTCCTCTATTATATGAAGAATGCTTGGATAGATACAGCAGTTAGCACTAGCAGACATGTTCCTTTTTCTCTGTGACCACATCTCCCAGTCCGCCAGCCACCCATGATACTTGGCAGGCTTTCACTGGCTACAGTGAGCACTGTAGCAGGACCACTGGCACTGTCGGCACAATGCTAAGACATGGGCCAGCTGTAAGCCCAGATACTGATGTACAAACACAGGCGCTGGTCCCAGTTAACATGGGTAATCTGCAAGGTTTCTAGAGCAGCAAGGTTCCAGCACAAACATGCCACATATCCAAGAGAGGAAATATACTGCACATACCCAATATACTCAATAGACAAACCTGTGCTTTCCATTTCTGCTGTTAGAACTGATTTACGCCTGTACCACCACAATGTTTTGTGTAACTGTTTATGTTAAAACACAAAGAATTCTCTTGTTTGTAACCCAACTCTTGCTATAGATATTTTTTCACTCGTGCCTTTTCCACTCGCTGGCAAATAGGAAACTGGAGCAATACAAAACCTGTTTTTACACTTTGGTTTAATTGCAGGATTGATTTCTGAATGCTGATGACTTTATTCCTGTGTTTTTTCTTATGAACATCTTTTTCATCCTCATCCAAAGACAAATAAAGCATTGGAGCTAAGTTTTGACCTCACAAGCAGCACCACTGCAAAATCATGGAACATGATGGTGAACAGGTAGTGCAGCAGGAAGTCTCTGTTTTACCTGACAACTATTGAGTACATGAGGAAATGTTTATTAGTGAAATTAATTACTAATTTAGCAACTGTGTCAGTTTCCAATTATTCTGTCTGGGTGACTTTATTTTCCATTTCTACTTTCCTACATGCTTTTGCACGCTGTCAGCCTCACGGCACTGTCAATATAGATCTGCCTGTTTGTTTTCCCTTCTCACTCCCATTCTTGCTTCAGATGAACTGTCACATCCCCTCCACTGAGCATCAATCCACTCTCGGCAATCTGCCCCAAAGTTAGTGATGCCAAATCCATGACGGCCTCACTCAATCCACATTTTCCACCCAATGGAATTTGAGGACACATAAACCAAACCTTGCTTGGATATGCACATTCCCGTTCGGACTCATCAATCAGACCTCATGGGGGCTGCCGTGCTCCAGATTGGTTTTTAGCTTTCCAGTGAATTGATTGAGAAAGAGAAACTTAAAGTAATGTGTTTGCCAATAAGTTGCCACACGGGCTTGATTTGAAATGGCATTAGGCATCGTGACTGCCTCTACCTACGATTACTAAGGTTTTTTTATGCTTTTTTAGAGCACTCCTATCTTCTCTATTGGACACACAAACTATCAAACTATGTTAAAGTACCCCTGGATATTACCTGCTACCGTGAGAAATAGGAGTTTGTGTGAAGGAGGGAGAGTGAGTAAGTAAGAGCTGGTGAGAGAACAGGTGGTGAGAGTGAAAGCTCGGCAGTGAGAGTGGAAATCTGAGGGGGAGAGAAGAAAGAGCTGCAATTCAAATGCTGCAATCTGACAGAATAATTTATTGAGTTTCTGCAGCTTGGTAAATAGTTTCTGATAAATGGAGCAAGTCACACTGAACTGTTATCAAAAAATGAGAAGGGGGGTCATTCAGAATTGATAAAATATATAGCAAAACTGTATCCACCAATCAGCTATACACGCTCATCTTTGAGGGTCATGGGGGGGCTGGAGTCAATCCCAGATGACATTGGGCGGGGTACACCCTGGACAAAACCTCATGGCTGAACCTGAACTTCATCCTTCAATTAGTTATTTAATGATGACAGATTGTGAAGGCGTGAGTCAGCATTGTCTCTTCATCTAGTGAGAAGAACGTTCGTCATAATCACAAAGTATTCAAGATATTGGATCAGACCAGTTAAGCAGGATGAGTAAACCGTATTTATATGTGTTGCTGTATACACATGAATAAACAGAATATTTAGGTCATTGTGATTGAGAGGAATTGTCAACCTAAACAACATTAAACAGAATAAGTTCAGTTGAGATGCTCAAAGCATCTTTGAAAGTTTTACAAACAATCTTACATCAACTGAAACCTATTTTAATGCTTTAATAATAAAAATAATAACTTTTTACAAACTTGGAAAACAAATAGTCTTCCATCTGTCTTTCACACAGAGGGCAGAAGAGATTGACATATCTGAATTTTAATTGAGGGCAGCATTTTTTTCATGTCACATATTTATGGAGCTTTTTTACTATCTTTATTCAAGAGCGTGTTTTTCTATTTGAGAACATGCCTCCTTGATTTCACGTTCAGATTTTATAATGCTTTTTCATCTAAAACCATGCCCTCACACTCACATAGCCCCTGCTTGACCTTAAATTTGCTCTACTTTTCCTCAAACTGCATGTTTGTACTCAGATATATTGTTGCTTGCTCAAATTTCCTGCACTCCAGCTTCAGTCCTTCTCCTCACACTCAGGCTGCTTCTGTGCACATGTGAAACATCTGCTCTGGGATTTCTCCGCTGCTCTTGGAATTCCCAAGAGCATATTCCCCAACCAATAGAATGCCAGGTGTAGTGTTGACAAATTAAATGATCCTTACCTGTTGTGGGTGCCTTTACTGAATCCCTTGATCAGGTCTCCATTGTAAGAACATGAACATTTGAACTAGTGATGCTAAAGCAGTTGTTTTCAGTGCACTGAATCACTAAAATGTGTTCATTTAAAAGATGATTTCTAAAGATTTGTTCACCAAATCCGACTGCACGTAGTCCCACTCACTCAACTGAAACACAGGTGAGCGTTCAGGTCAGGTCGCTAACTTGTGAACTGAGACCAGAGAATTTAGATTAATAAGGATACTGTTTGCAACCTGATTAATTATGTACAGCATGTATATTCCCGCAACACATCATTATTAATGGAAATATTTGGTTGTACATCCCACTTCCAGACCTAAAGATATGACCGGAGCAAGTCACTGAACTAAAACATGGCCGAACGTTCAGTTCAGCTTGCTAACCAGTGGACTGAGAACAGTTGTTCGTGAAGGATAAGCCAGTGAGCCGAGAATTTAGTTGGATAAAGATCCTGTTTGGAAATGAACGACTTGAATCACTTACTCAGAGAGAGTGCCTGCACGTTGGTTTGCAACAAACAGATTGTTTCAGGAAGCGATTCAGTTCAGCTTATTCACCCAAAAGATTAGCTAGTTTGAACGATACGTTCGCGAATGACACAACGTTATTTTTGTTGGCCCGACACCAAATCGACCCTCCCTCTTCCCACCCTTTGGAGGACTCAGCTCAGACACTTTTTGATTTAGAAAACCATGAACACTGCAGCAGCAAGATTAGAGCAGAATGTCATCTGCTGCTGAATTCTTATGTGAATGCCAAATATTAAAAGACTTACAATGGGGTTGGGGTTCATCATTATAAGATTGCCTGACAGGTCTTTGTGGTGCTGTGTCCCCTGAGATTCTGCTGCTGACACGCTGAGAATCTGTCTACAAACAACTCCTCTTTCTGGTGAATTACAGGTGCTGCGTGTGGTAAAGCAAAATAATGAACACAATGAACCTCCCTCATTCCAATCAAAACGCATCATGTGCTGTAAGGTCAATTACTGCATTAGCAAATGGATATTACGCAAGCAGGCCAATAGCTTGATATGGGTGAAGGTAAGGTTATATGATGGCAAATAAAACAGTGATTTGCAAAAGTGATTGCTTGCTTCGTAAACACTTTCGATGGCCAAAGCATGCAGAGACAAGTTCCCTGATTGCTTATTGATCATGAATGAGTACCTCAGTGAGAGGAGATCAGCTCAAGGTTGAAAAGGTCAGTCAAACAGCCTGCCAGACCTGGGACAAATCTGTTATTAATGATTTATGATGATCATCAAAAACAGATGTGTTATTGACTCATTGTAAAGCATTTTGTTTTATTTTAATATGTTTTATTATTATTGCTCTTGTTATATAAACCACACAATTGGATCAAATTGAGATTTCAAAAGAATCACTTTGTGATGAGCCTACAATTAATTATTTGTATTTCCTCTCAGCTCTACCGAGCTTTTAATATCTTTCAGGTCATTGTTTTGTTTTTTTCCGTCCTGCAACATTACTGACTGATTTAGATTCACTGTCCCAGCTCTCAACAACCTTGGTTTCGGAGGCAGCAGGCAGCTGTTTACAATGAAAAATCTCTAAAATCCCACTGAAACAGACAAAGTTAGGGACTAATGAGTCTGATATTTTCTTTAGGAGTTGGTAGATAGTTAACCAGAGTCCGGAGGAGAGCCAATATTGCTTACAGTGGCCAGATGGACACAAACATGCCTAAAATTGAATGCTGATTTTTCTCTGTATCTGCTTTAACATCCGCACCGTTAACAATTTGTCTCGTGTTAAGCTGCCTTAAGTCGAGCTAACTGCGCTCTCTTTTGAGTTACTAGCGCTGAGTGCTGATTAAAAAGGAGCTGCCTAAGAGATGTATTGTCAGGCCTGAGCAAAAGATGCATCCCCTGAAGCAGCACTGGTAATAAAATAAAGTAGCAAATCAGACTGTACCAAGTGTCCGCCATATCATGCAGGAAGAAAATGAATACATTAGACATACATTACATTTTTATATTTCTTTAGAATATATGTTTTTATATATATGTTTTGTTTGTGTTGTTTGTTTGGGATGGGGAGGTATTTATTTATTTAAACTGATTGTAAGGTGACAAATTGCCGTACATAAACCTAAAAGTAGTTCTGGGATGGGCTGCTCGTCCATTATATATAAATGTGTCACAGTTTAGGTTTTCTGTTGCAGTGTTTGTTAATGACATCAGCTGACAGGAAGTAAACATGGACCCATGTTGCCCAGCAACAGAATTCCAATTAAACTCTACTGTATGTACCTCTATTTAGTTTGTTTTGTGTTTTTTTAAATGTCATCTTTTGTGGACAAAGAACTTGCATTATTTCATTATTGTAAATTGCATAATTTCTGTGCTTTGTGTAAATGAAACCTTTTTGTTTATCCACCTGTTACTCTTCACACCTGCCAGCCTTGTTGCTCAGTTGCATTCATTTAATTTCATACAGGTACCATAGGAATCAAATTTCAAAAAATCCAAATGAACTTTATTTGAAAGTTTAAGCTGTACATGGTGTAGATACTGATTTAATTAGAGAGATACACAAACAGAGGAGATTATTTGAGAGAGACAGCATGTCTGCTGAGTTGGCTTGCAGTGTTCACAGTAGACAGGCATGTGCACATATAACGTGTCTTTTCATGAGAAGAAGGGGAGACATTTGGCTGTCTTGTGTTATAATCTATAGGTTCTTAGAGAAAAGGCGAATGAGTGGAGGATTGTAAACCATATTTCAAGTGAAGTGAGTAAGATAAAAAAAACTCCTCAACATTCCTTTTGCTCTCCTCTGTTTCCCAGCTGTGAGTATCAATCATTCTCTAATATTCCCAGCATGTCTTCAGGGTCTCTCTGTTCGTTCTCTAGAGCCCAGCTTATAGCATCCTTCTGATCTTTCCTTCTTTCATGTGAATGCACACCCCGACTTCAACATTTCCGACCAGCATTAAGCTTTAGGGTTGTCTTTGACGTGTAGAAAATGGCTGAGGTTTCTTTTGTGTGAAATAAAAATGCTCCACAAATCAGAGAGGTCAGTGGCCAAAATTAACTATATAGTGAGCAGCAAAGGACTTCAGTTTAAGAAATGTATCTGGGAGGAAGTGCATCTCTGACCTCACGCTGAAGAAGTTGAGCAAGTGCTTTCCTCTGAAAGGTAGAGCATAAAGAAATAGTTTGAAAGCTAAAGTAATCTAATGTCTCTTACAATGTCATGTCTTATTTTTCTATTTGGAACAAAATAGATAAACACTTTATGTGTTCACTCTAATATTGAAGAGGTGTCAGCGAAGGTAGATATCTTTTTAAGATGTACTGTAAATGGTATACAAATGTTTTTGCATACCATTTTACCAGCCAGCCACTTGATTGGACACAATTCTATATTAAGTATCGGCAGTTTCGTCTTTTTATGTTCTTATGTCCTTCAACTTCAAGTCCTTTGTAGAGCAACTGCTTACTCTTCAGTGCAGTTGTACAAAATGTTTCCCATTCAAAGTTCTGGTGTGATGTTGATTGTAATGTAAGTGGATCTTGTTTGATGTTAAAATTACTGAGTATTAGACTAAACTGCCTAGACTGGACACACACAGATTCTTTGACAATGTTCTAGAGAAGGAAGTGCTACGTTTTCTCTATGTATAAATCATAGATACAGTATATGTTGTTATAGGTGGATGGTTGGCTTTAAAAGTGCAGGACTTTGGCACAATAAGACCGGGGTTTGCATGCTTAAGCAGTTCGGATTAGACAACAAAAGAACTTTGGTTAAGCTTAGAGGAAGATTGTCGTTTTGATTAAATATTAAACACATCCTGCTTCGCACTTAAACTCACTGTTGACTTTTCAATATTTAACCAAGACCGTAATATTTTGTGCCTTGAGTGACTACACATAACCCGAAAAAAGTGGATATTGTAAATAAACAAATGAAATTAGTTGCCATTCAGCATTTTGCAGATATGGTATCAACATTTTGTGACTTGCCAGCTACGTAATTAACAACGTTTCCTCCTTCTGTTAAAAAAACAAACAAAGCTGTAAAGTGATGCAATTATTAATGTCAATTTCTTTCAAATGTGATTACTGTAAAATAAAGAATTATAATAACGTATGAAGTATATTGTTTTAGGTGACAAGTTCCTGTATCTGGGAACACTTATTAACTATATTAACATGTAATTAATGGTTTATAACACACTATCATGAAGTAAAACAGATGCAAGGACATTTTAACACATTGTGAAAAATGTATTCATTCATTATCTGTATATACACCAGCCTCCACATAATCTTTGACACAACCACTTATATCTGCTTACAGCTATCTTATAGGGACACTATAAACAATGTATTACGTGTGTATTAATGCTAAGTAAAGGATTACGCAGTAGGGTCGTGTAGAGAATGTTTGGTCTTTATTATGTTAATTTACAAAATTCTTGGAATAGAAATGTGCAAAAGTAAATAGCTTCAAAGCTTGAATAACATGTATCTTCAGAGGACAGAGCAAACTGCAGAAAAAAATGCTTCAGTGAACCATCAGTTCACTGATGATGTTCCACATGTTTTGATCTTTTGACAAAGTGTGCCAGTACTTCATTGAAATTGTGAATTCTGTATATGAAAGCAAATGAGCTGTATTGCTGGCATATAATGTTTACTTTGAAGATTTAATTTAACTTGAAATCCAGTTGTTAAATTGCCATGCTTGTATTTTGTATTAACTGACACATTCAATACATCACAAGATCACACTTTATCTGGATAGTCCAATATTGACACGTCATTGATTTTAAGTTTAATTAGTTTCAGGTGACATTCAGATGTGTGAAAAGTTCTCTTTAGATAATAATCAATCAATTCAAACTGCCTTTTTAAGTACTATCAACAGAATACACAAATAAATCATTTCTAAAATCAGCAATGCCATGTGGTAAGTTAAGCAGGCTGCTATTTTTAGGTTGTTTTAAATGTAGGGAAATCCAAACATGATGACCTAAATCTTTCAACACCACAGGCTGTCATGCAAAAACTGAACAAGATAAAGGTGTGTGAGAGTAATTTGCTGCATCAGCTTTCCCCTTTGTTTGTTTGTTTGTTTAAATTTCAGTTACCTTGCTAAGTTGCATGTTGTGTTCATGCCTCTCACTTTGTTGGAGCTGCATGGCCACCAGTGCGAGTTGACAAATGAGGGAGGAAGACACAGCATGAGGTCATGGCGAGGTAGCGAACTACCTCTCGCTGCGTAAATAAATAAGCCATGGTGCTGTCAGCAGTGCAGAATATTCATCACAATAATAGCCACCTTGGGGTTGGTTAAATGTTCCAAGGAAACATCAAGGTCAGACTGTGTGCCTTGATAATATAATAAACTTCAGAAAATGTCTGATTTGCGTCTACGTGAGCTGAAAACCACTTGAAGAAGCAATGGAGGCTTAGTGAGAAAACATGTTGGGGAGAAATTTGAATAATTAATATATTTTATCAGCAGCATCTCCTTGAACTTTTTTATCTTTGTATTAAGTAAATGCAGCAGTTTCCTATGTCCATATGTGCAGAGAGACAGAGAGAGAGAGAGAGAGAGAGAGAGAGAGAGAGAGAGAGAGAGAGAGAGAGAGAGAGACAGAGAGAGAGAGAGAGAGAGAGAGAGACAGAGACAGAGAGAGAGAGAGAGAGAGAGAGAGAGAGAGAGAGAGAGAGAGAGAGAGAGAGAGAGAGAGAAAGATTTGGAAGTCTTGTGGAAATGTCTTTCTACCTGATATTCATATTGCTCTTGTCACACAACCTGCTATCATTCAGAGCTTGAAGGAACATGTGAGACGTTTCCCTTGTGTCATGTTTTCTGTGTCCTTGGCTGCCCCACTCTCTGAACGGCCTACAGGGACTCAGGCATGAAGGCAAAGGATAGTATTCACTTATATTATTTAAGTTAATAAGCACCTGGAGCACAGTTATACTATACCAAAGGGATATTATTCACCTGAAGCACTATCTTGATCATGCTGTGTAACAGTATGCATAATAGGTGTTTATGTGGCTAAATCTCTCTGCTCTTTGCATTTGTGATTGCAGGGATTGTTACACTCATGATATGACTAGAACCCTTTGTCATAAGTGTTTCATAATGGAAAGCTTAACTGCAATTTTATCGGTCACAGAAACACATTTAAATGTGTGTTTGCGTGAACATTTCCTACAAACGCTTAATTTAGAAATCTTCAAAGAACAAGAAAGAGCTTAAATAAGATTCATTATGTATATGATATATGCAATATGTCCAGGGGAGACGCCCTCACCGTTAAAGGGCTTGGAAGAGGTTTTATAAAATGAACTCCAAGTTTGAAACACCATGATTGCCATTGAGATGGTCTGTACAGGTGAAAAAACAACTTGAGTAATTCAAACCACTTTTTTTAGGTTGAATTTTAAAAAAGGCAAAGCAGTGGTGGCCTTGAGTTACAGCAGCAAGGGCAGTTATTAATACATCAAGTAATTAGCATGGTTCCGTAGTGTTATGAATGAAAGTAATTGCGTTGGACCTTTTTCCACCTTGCATCTCTCTTAAATTTTATAGAAATGGAAATTCCATCATGACCTTTTAACCTTGTGCATTATGCAGGTGAGCAGTATACCCACTATTTCTCTCACAATATAGCCCAGGGCCCAGTTTTTTAGCATGTGTTGAAACCTCTGCACGGCTCTGGAGAGTCGAGCCAGGGATTTATTACCCTTCACACACCCTTTTGGCTTCTTGAAAAATACCTTCCTTTGGATTAAATGTTAAAGACTAAGGCACTCACATTTTGTAAGGAAACTAAATTAACCTATGTACCCTGAAACTCTCTTCTTCTGCCTCACACTAAAAGCCAAAAAGTGCATGAAGCTGAAATGTTAATGTCAGTGATACAGACGGAGAGCAGAAGAACTTTGAAACCACGTGCACAAACACACTCTTTGAGGCTAGCTGCTATTGATTACATAGTAATCCTTTCTAAGAGTAACTAATATTATTTTGAAGGGCCGCTTGGCTCTATACTATAATGTGCAGCAATATAGCACCAATTTACTTTTTGATTTGATTTTATTGACGTTATTACGAAAGACTTCATAATTAAATGTCATTGTTACACAGTTTGCCTCTTGCATCTATATACATGCAACATCAAGCCATTTTATACTGTACCATTGTTCGTGCTCATCTTAAAGTTTGTATGAGTGCTGTGCTCTTCAGAAAGTATAGTACCATAGTGCCACTCATCAGGCTTGAATAATGATTTTATTTTACAATTTTACTGATCCTTAAGCATAAAGTCATGGGCTGCTGTTCACAGTATATCTACCAAGCTCAGTTTTAGGTAATGTGCTCTGTCAGGTTTGATGTATAGCCTTCTGTCAACTGCCATGAAGTCAATTAAAGGTACCCTGTGGAGTTTTCTTGGTAACAAACAAAGTTTTAGTGTTTCTCATCAAAATGCACTGCGTGTATCCCTGAGGCCTGACAGACTTGTCGAATGCATTTTCTTATTCATAAAATACTTGCAATGCAGATTATTTTAACATCAGAAAACATGTATTGCTTACTTCCATGTTTGTAAAGTTTTTTTTCCTTGCCTTTGTTTGCACATGGCTACATTTCTTTGCACACTGCCGCTACCAACAATCGATCAGTGGAATAAAGCAAGCAGCAGCGACGTGCATTGCATCGCCTGCGTGCTTGTATGTGTGCAAAATATATCAAATGGAAAACCACTTTTAAAAACATTGCTCCATAACGCTACTGGTGAAAAACCGTAACAGGGTACATTTTAATCCCTTTAATCACCTCTAAAGCTAATACAAGCTTTTGCCTTCATGTGTAACATATTAAGCATTTATATGAAGCATCTCTGATCTATATAGGCCAAGGCATGTTTGCCCTGTCTACAATAGTGTGTGCTTAACAATGAATATGTTTTTTTGAAGCATGAGAGCAAATTTTAGGTTGTTTTCTTTGTACCCTCTGCAGGAACAACACAGTGATTATTAAACTGGAAAGGATGTATATACCCAATGCTTTATTTTTATTAATGTGTAAGCATGAAGTGTTTCTTATTCAGGAAACAAGTGCTGCTAATGTAAAACATCAAAGACAGCGCAGCATGCGGTTGCAAAACTGGAGGTGTGTAACCTGGTGTAATGTTTGCAGCCACAGTAGGGTGTGATTCCAGCAATGCTCTGTTCACAAATATTAAGGTGACTGGTGGTTCTAAGAGAAAGATAGAAACAAATATATTCAATCATTCACAGCTCATACTCCACTGAAATAACTTGATGGGCACATATAACATTTGTGCAATCTACCAGGCCACCACAACACAATGTTGGGATTCTGTTTCATATATTGTATGTTTGTATCCATCTTTGATGTTGTCTCAGTACTAAGCTGCTGATGGCCTTAATGAATGAATAAAACATCTCACAGCTAGTTTGCTCCTGTGTTTTATTGAGGTTTTCCCTCTTTGGTTACTCAAAAAAGGCAGTTTGGGGAGCAGCTATATTTACCATATCTCTCATGTTTTGAAGTTATTGGTATACAAGCCTAGGGACAAACACAAAGCAATCCCATTTTTCATTCAGACAAGAACTCATTGCTTGGCCTTGTCTCTGGCTTTATGAAATCCCCCCAGTGCTCAGTTTCATTGAACGTCTTACTTTACAGAAAGCAGACTGACATCCTGAACCTAATAATTGACTCTGATAATAAGCTAAGACCTGTGTGTTCAGTTATTGATGTTGAACATTAATTCACTCGAGATATAAATGCTGCATTCTATAGATTTACAGGCAGGTGGATTCTTGTCAAAAGCGGGGTGAAAAAAAGTCTTCTCCTTCCCAGATTGATGCCGTTTGGCCGGGATTCCGGCATTCACTTTTTTTAAATCAGGCTAAATCGATTTTCCAATAACTTTATACTAGTAGGTACTAGGGTATGGGTGTGTTCACCATTCAATGTAAGCATGTCTGGTTTCTTAGGCTCGGCTTGGTCATTAAGCAGCAGTGCTTTAACAAGAATGCACTACTTGATATCACATCAGCTGTTTGGTTAAGCATTTAAAAAAGCAGAAAGTAAGGAAGCAAGGAGTTTTTCTAGAAGACGGCAGCCCTATCTTGACGTATTCCATTGAGTGCAACCATTTTTAACTTTGCAGAGCAGATGCTTACACCTGGGCACTACGGCAGACACATTCACATTTGGTTCATCCATTGCATATTACCAGTACAATAAAAGCATACACATGCAGTCTATTTCAGGATTTGGACTTTAAATTCACACATGAGAAGACTATACATGCTATTTGGTTGAAATGTCACAATTATATGGACGGTACAATTCTGACTTGGTATTTTAATGAACTCACAAGCACATTATCATAGTTTACTCCTGTTTGAGGGGAATGCAAGCTGGTCATTAATGTATCTGTTAATTATTTGTGTTTGTTTATTGTTTATCAGTCTGGGCCTGTGGAATTATTGTATTTCTAAAACACATTTTTGATGAATGGGGGAAAAAAAAGAGTAAAATTATAGATTTAATAATCAGTCCGGCTCCTTAGTGTTAATAGAATAGCTTCATATTTTAAATTTATGCAACACATGACAGTGTATCTCAAATATCTCCTGTAACAGTTTTAAGCTACAAAAGAAGAAATGAGCACACAGCTCTCTCTGTGTGAGTGTGTGTGTGTGTGTGTGTGTGTGTGTGTGTGTGTGTGTGTGTGTGTGTGTGCGCACGTGTGTGTGTGCGCACGTGTGTGTGTGCGCACGTGTGTGTGCGCACGTGTGCGCACGTGTGCGCACGTGTGCAAGTGAAATGTAATGAAACAGGAATCGTCAAAGAGCTGAGAAATACGTCATAAACTCAGGCAGGCTTCATTGCCTCTTGTCAATTTTAACAATTTTGTAAATCCAATTTGAATTAAAAAGGCTACAATGCAGCTAATGCTGACTGGTTACCTGACTTCTGTCTCTCAGAAACAAGCGAGTGAGAGTAGAGGTGTGGGGGCGGTTTTGGTGCAGTGACAAAACTGGATGAATATTGCCTTTTGACAACAGGTAAAATCAGATCACAGATCACAGAGCACACAGCGTGCGATTGGTGCTTTTGTTTCAATCTTATATTGTCTGTTGAATGTGTGCAAGGATGCTTAACTGTTGAATCAGGATTACCATATGTGATATCTGATGAGATGTTTTCATCTCGAGTGTGCTCCAGGCAGTGATGTGCTAGACAGCAGGGCTGGGGGTGGATGGGCCAGAGATGCAGCGATGACAGGAAGTGAGCCATGTGAGGCTGCTGCTTACCTGTTCAATTTCAATGCATGATACCTGATGAGGGGATTTGGTCTCAAGTGGGCACGCAGCTGCAATCTGCCTTTCAGCTTTTAGAAAAGGCACTCACAGTCATTACCTCGAAATCAACAGAGCAGACAAAGCTTAATAATTATCTTATTCATTAAAAGGGAGTGTATCTAACAGGGAAGGTCACATACATAATGAGTCTGCATTGTACATGTATAAAAGGAATAACACTAAATGGAGTGTCAGCCCAATGAGGCTGCAATGCTTGTTACACACCAAGAACCATTTTTATTTGACTGGATGGAAAGAAATGGAGAGATACCACAAGTGCATCAAAAATTGCAAACAGGTAGTGTTAGGGTAATGTCTGAGGTAAGACATGTTGTCGTCAAAATCAATCAATCAATTGTATTTGTCACTTGAAATCATACAAGGTGCAACTCCAGTGAAATTCAATGCAAATGCAATCCTGTCAGCTCCTTCAGTTTGTGCATTATTCACCACGAAGCACATGTCTCATCCTTTTTTCTTGCTAGAGGTCTCTGCTCTGTCTGATCGGCAGACAGAAAAAGACTCACCTGGTCGAATGACGCTGCCGATGCTGAGATGGCTGAAGAAATGGACTTGCTTGACCATGTGGTCGGGATTATAGATGGTGCCCATCGTCTCCACCTTTTCTGCAATGTTTTTTAGGAGGAGAGTCCACAAAGCGATGAGTTGATTTCCCTATCCCGATGAGCGCTTTGTTGTCCTATGTCATCAAATTATCCAATGTCAATCAGAGAAAGTGCAACTAATATTTGTATAGTAAACATAAGTAATTAAGTAAGTAAGTACAGTACAGTACATGTAGCATAATGTTAGCGAGTCAGGGACTCTGGTCTGCGCCTTCTAGAACAGAAAAGAAACAAATTAAGTTAATCCTAAATCACACCTCTAATCACCTGTCAAGCCTACTTATACCCAGTCAACACGTCCAGCCTCTTTTGTCCCAGGATTCTCTGCCACAGACCATGCTTCATGCTCATGATCGCAATATTACAACTTTGAAAAAATCTGCAATTCAGATTTCAAAAGTGTCTATTAACCATGGATCCCAAACTGCAGATTAGCCCACCTGATTCAATTCAACCAATGCCTGCCTCCAACGCTTCTGAAAGGGAAAGGCATTCCCTTCAATCGCAGTGTCAATAAAACAACATAATTTCATCTCTACTCAGCCTTCAGCAATACTCCGGCAGCAACAACCAAGGCTCCCTTCGCTTCCGGCTTCCTCTCCAGTGCCCACCACCACCAGTGTCATCACGCGTGACGTCCCAGGACCCCCACCAACTTCACGGCCACAGCTGGCATCATCAGCGTCCACTAGTGGGTGCCAGGTTGTATATCCCACTGTGCCTGCTCCCTCTGTGTCTGATCTGTCTCAGATATTACTATTACTATATCACTAAATTCCCATGCACATGCATCCTTTCATTCCATCATCCTTTCCTCTTCCATTCCCTCAGCCGCTTCTCTCCTCCCCCTTTTCTCTCTTAGCCAACACGGCAGCCCGTCCAGCAACTCAAGGGGCTCCACCACAGGCTAATCAAGTCGGCGATTCTCAGCCAGCTTCTTGTTTCCAATTGGTCTATCCTTCCCCCCTCTCCCTCCCCAACACCCAAATGTGTTTCTTCCTATGTCTCCGTATAAGTACATTTTACACCAGCAGCGCCACCCATCCATTTAGCTTCGACAATGTATAGCCCTTCTCCTGGCTTGTTAAAATATGCCGGATCTACAGCAGACCATTTTCCCTGCTGTCACTCTCTCTGAGTGATTAGCCCAGCTAATTTGGTTCTCGATTATTGACACTTGTCAGCCCAGGGAGACTCAGACTAACCTCAGTTCAGTAAAGCTTTGTCATCTATTACCTTCCAGTTAAATCTTAAATCCTGCAGAGTTCGCCCTTGTATTTTCCTTTACCGTTACATCATCTGTTCAGCCTTCAGATATCATCATCTGACCACATTTCTATGCTGTTCAATTTTCTAACCAGGCAGCCAGCCAGGGAACATACTGAGAAGCCCTTAACTGTGAACTTACTGCCGCATCTCCGCAGACATACGCCCCTCTGCTGCAAGTCATGCAGAGCTCCTTGCCACCACGCCACAGCACGCACAGTCAGTCAACAGTCACATCCCATCATCCATAGGCATACCAATCATTTAATTGACCTGGGCGTGCTCTTTCTCACTGCCACCTTGCACATCTGCTCTTTCCGCAGAGGTGCTCATGGGTTAATTTCTCCCACAATCCAACCACATCTACAGACTGACTAACATGGCACATCGGCACACCTGTTAAGGCATAAAAGTACTTCCCGACAACTCAGTTATGCATTTGCATAATCCCACAAGTAAATCCTTCCTGTCCAACCGTTTAACTAAAACTGCAGCCATTCCCTTTCTCCACGATAGAGTCCTTCCGGAGGATGCATGCAGTAATGTGTTGGTGGTAACATTTCCTGCCTTGTCAGAATAGCATTTCCTTCTTCTATGATGATTCCTCACTCAATAAGAGGATATCCAGCTTTCACAGACGCAGTCCCCTCCATAGCTTTCGACGGCGAGATGGAGGGAAATGGTTTGCTTCTGTACGGCCCTCAGAGTTCTTATCTCTCGACTCGGAGTCCCACTCTCATTCATCTGCGCTTCACATGCTATAGCCCATTGCCTTAGCTGCCTTTCTTTTTAGGGGCACAAATCCTCTAGGAAATCTATACACATCTGATAACATCGCAGTCACAGAGATCAAAATCAAATCAAAATTATTTATATAGCCCACTATCACAAATTACACATTTGTCTCAGTGTGCTTTACAGAATGTACAGTATACGACACCTTCTGTCCTTAGACCCTCGCACCACACAAGGAAAAACTCCGCAAAAGAAACATCACAATTAAAGGGGGAAAAATGGAAGAAACCTCAGAGAGAGCAACTGAGGAGGGATCCCTCTCCCAGGACGGACAGACGTGCAATAGATGTTGTGTGTTGAGAATAAACAAGATAGTAAAAATACAGCATAGACAATCTATGTGACAAAAATTATGATGTGATCGTATATGAAAAAGATGGATCCAGGAGGATGTCAAAATAAGCTTCCAAAAAATAGAAAACATGTATTAAATAATAAATAAACGTCCCGTGTCAGGCAGGACCAGGGCAACAGGTGCAGCCACGATGCTTGATCCAGATGTAACATTTAATTGTGGCAACCTGCCAGATGAGAGACACAGAAACTCCGGGAGGATGCCCCGGATGCTGAGTTAGTAACATGCATTTAAGGGACATGAATGCATACAGATAGAGAGGGAGAGAAGGAGGAGAGAGACCCACCCTTTCCCTTCCATTAATCTATTCTCCTTCCTACTTCATCCTTTCCCACACCGCTTCATTCCTTCTTCCCATCTTCCCTCATCTATTAATCCCATATTTCCATCTCCCCTCATCCTTTCATCCCTACATCCCTTAATTTCCCTTTCCCATCTCCCCTCATCCGTCCATCCCCTCATCCCTTCATCCCCTCTTCCCATCTCCCTTCATCCCGTCTTCCCATCTGTCCTCATCCATTCATCCCACATTCCCATCTCCCCTCATCCTCTCATCCCTTCATGCCATTCATCCCACATTCCCCTCACCCCTTTATCTCCTTATCCCTTCATCCTCTCTTCCCGTATCCCGTTATCCCTTCCTATTTATTCATAACTCTCTTGTATTCAGATGGGGCAGAAAAACACCTGAGACAGAACCCCCACACTGGGTCTTGCTCTGCCTGGACTTCAGTACGTCCTCCGGACCAGCCTGATGGGCAACATCCTTCACCTCTGCCCCTGACAATCATTCATCATCCTCAAACCTTGTACAATTCTGTTAAATCTTTAAACGACATATTGTTTCGACGTAGTCCTTGCTAGTGAAAAGGGTTACTGACAATTTAGCCTATGACTGCTGTACAGGTTCAGCTCTATGCTGTCAGACTTAAGATCGAGCCTAAGCCTGACTTTGTTACTTTTAGCAGGACTTACTTGACCCAACTGTACTTGTATCTAAACATTAGGCTGTGTTCTGCATTCTTTTAAACAGAACATTACATTTTCTGACCTTTGTGATTGTGAACGCAAGATATTTTAAAACGTTGTTATTCAGTATTGGAAGAGTGTGGTGTGACATGTTTTAATTTTGATGAAATCACATTCTAACACTCAAGTTTACACACTCACAGTGGAAAGTTTAAAGGGTTAGCATTTCTCCACATCACAAAATGATGTGCTTACAAGCCTGACATTTACAGCAAGGCTAATTTTTGTTTGTCCATTTTCTCTCACCAAGACCTATTATTTTGAATAACAGGCACCATAGCTCGAACAAGAACAGTACCAAAAACAAACTTCAACAGAAAATCCAAGAAAAAGGGAAACATTAATTGCTGAGAGGAAGGCAATCCTGCTATAAAGAGGCTGCCTCTGAGCCAAAACTTGAATGAACATCTGCCTTGCCTTTCCGAGATGAAAAAGCACAACAAAATGAGAAGGGACTGAGAGGAGATACAGATGTGGTTTATTTTCAACCTTTTGCTCTGGCATCTTTGTAATCAGTTTAAACTGAAAAGCTTCAGCTTCTGTTGAGCCAGTGACTACACAGAATATTTGTAAGTAAATTAAATTGAGTTTAATTTACGTGTTTGTTGGTATAACAGCCCTTATATCCTTCCTTGAGAAGTTTATTTCCTTGTTCATTACTTGACACTTTCTGATTGGTTTCTAAGGGCGCTTTCACAAGCCAACGTTTAGTCAGTTGTGCAGTTGTGAACGCAATACTCGTAGTATGGTTGGGACCACAACAACCAAACAATTGAAAGCTAATGCGTTCTATTGCAATGAGAACAAAAATTAACAAAATGCAGGGATTATGGGATGCATCTACATGCATTTGTTGAGATGGACACAGGTAAATGACAGGTTAGCGTCCATGGGAGAGGACTGACGTTGCTTGACATCTTTGCATGAGAACATACAGAATATGCTAAATAAAGTCCACAAAATGAGTGACATTCATAAAGTCATTCATGTTAAACAGGAGGTAGAAGGGATTTGAGTTTTGTTCGGTTTATTTTTTCTCCACGCTTGTTTATTTCCCTTTTTTACATTTTCCTGGCCAATAACAAAGAATTCACCAAGTTCATTTGCGGCCCTGATCCTTTGTACAGGCCCCTCAGCAAATGTAATTGATTTGGTTTGCTTTAATTTGTGCACTGTTAAACCAAAGCAGACTAAATAGAAAACCATCCAAAATGATCCATTTTGTTCTAATTCGGGTAACCAAAATGACTATATCTTGTATTTGGCTCCAAGGGTTAGCTTCGAAATAACAACTGAAAAAATAAAAAGTGAAATAAAAAATATATAGATATTAACATAATAAAAAGTAAATACTTGTTTCTACACTTGTGTGGGAGATTATGTGGTGTACACACCTAAATGAAACACAATGCACCTCTACAAGTGTCAATAAAGCGCTACACCACAAAACAAATTAGAAGTAAGTAATGCTATTCAAATATGCTGCTGTGCAGAGTGATTTCTTCAATAACTGGGAGACCTTCAAAAATATCACACACAACTGAACAAACAAATAAATGAACTAACAAATGAATGACCACAGCTCTTATCGAGTGTTCAATTGAGCTGTAATAACATATCAATTTGTACTTGTTCTCTCAAGAATGCCAGTGAGGGCATGCAGGTTTCAGACAACAGCTTAAATCAACCAGCCATACAAAGCAAGAACACCTGGCCAACTGTGGAAGGTGGACTGCACTAATTGCATAACAAGAGCAGAAGAAACAATGAGATGTATGTTTTTTTATTTCTCTTTGTGTCTGTGCAACAAATACTCTGTGTGTAATCAATTAGAGCTAAGTGGATTAAACAGGTGACAGAGAACAAAAGTAAGATTCAGGTGTTGCAGGATGTATGTCAATTATCCCAAATACATTTTCAAAATACCCTTAGTGGTATCTTGCCTCCGCTTTTGCAGTTTCGCCATTTCTGCAAATGTTGTTTAGTTTTACAAATGTCATTTTTAAAGCTTTTAATATCATATAAAAAGATGTCAATCACCCTCGTTGTATTGAAATGGCAGCTCAAGTTTCAGTGGTGGATCCCTAAAAACCTCACCAAATATGCATTAAATAAGCAGGGTTTTGTGTCACTTGGGTGAATCTTTAATCTGCAGTCAACCATATCCAGATGACGTTATACAGAATATATGTATGTAATTGTTCTACAAACTGGTAATAGTCAGTTATTTAATGTTTTCGTTTAATATGGTTACAGAGCTGTTACGCAGACAAATTAATTAATTTTGGAGAGTAACTAAATGTCAGAACACAAGTGCTGATTACGCCCAAGCTGATGTTTGACAGGAAGGTTAGAGTTATGAGACCTCTGCTGGCACGGTTTTATCTCTCCTACTTATTGATATTCATCAAGAGTTCTGTTGTTCTTGGTATTGTTGTTTTTCCAGATTTCCAGATTCACAGTACTTAAACTGCAAAAAAGCACACTAGAAATATGTTGCATATTAAATGAATCAGGAGTTGGCAGCAGGAATAAGGCCAATCTTGTAAAGCCATACACAATTTCAGTTATCAGAATTTAGAATGAGCGCTATCATGTAATGTCTAACGAATAAGTTCCACAGTTTAAGAATCAATTATCCACAATGATGACAATCACATCCATTTTAGCTTCTAAGAGACACAGCCAAAGGATATGGTGTTAAAAGAAATGTGCAAGTCTCTGTTGTGTGGCAGGAGGGGGGACATCATTTGGGCAGTTGAGTTGATTCCTTTCTGAAAGATGACTCTAGGCACCTCAAGAGGAATACAGCCAGGGTGTATAAGTGATATCGGCTCCATGGTTAATTCAGTGCGATTTTCCAAGCACAAGGTCACTCATTGTCAGTATCTGGCAGAGGCCCATTCAGAAGAATGAAATGAGCTAAGAGAGCTTTCTCATTCTGAGGCCCCATCTCTCGACTCATAATTATCTGGATGGCGCAGGCCTGCGTGACATTGTCAAGGAATACAAAGCTGTAATCTCTGCTTGATTCTTCTGTAATGAATTAACGCCAATGGCGGTGAAATAGCAATGCATCAAAGGCACTGATAGATTTCATTTTAGAGAGTTATCAGTGGTCATATCAGGGGAATGGCTCCAGCAACACTATTTAGAGTGGAATGACCTTTTCACCAATAAGGTCTATGTGTCTGCTAAATACTCAACCTTTCATTTAAACCCACGGGACACTGTCAGATTCTCTCACACATGTTTAAAGGGTTTTGCATTCATGGAATCATTATGAGATTACTGCAGATATAACTGATATGCAAAATGAGACAATAAACAAACTATATTTTCACCTGAGGTTGATGTTTGTCCCTCTATTCATAAACTCATCCATTGTTAATTTGTGTAAAGACAAGCCTACATTAAAAGAAAAGCAGTTCAACATAACTATGTTACTGTTTTACAAGTCCTCCAATTTAACCAACAAAATATGTTGTCCGTCCATGTCTTCTAGAACAGCGTTTTGGGACTATTGCTTGAACAACTGATGCTGTCGTTCTTCTTTGGAGGACTCTGTTCCTATAAGCCTATAACATAATAATGGTCACACTGTAAGTCCACACTTTGTTATTCTGTTCTTTCTGCAGAGTAACATCTATATAACAGCCCTAAAGAAAACTTTTTCTTTGACTGTGGCTGCAGACAAGAGAAACTGTTTTGGAATACCCCCCTGCACACATGGAAATCCGCAATAACAACAAAATATAATATCACATATTCATTTTCTTCATTTAGAACAGGGGTCGGGAACCTATGGCTCTTTCAATAACGCAATATGGCTCGCAGACAATTTTGAGCTGACATGATTAACAAGTAATAAATAATTATATTGTGTCATTTTAAAGTAAAACATTTAGCAGCAGATTTGTTTTTAATTCTCACAATGAGATTCTGCCCATTTATTCAGCTTTCTCCCACTGTTTGAACATCCTTTCACCACACAATGTCGGTGTCCAAATCCCATAACTAGAAGAGCGATGATTACACACTAAAAACTAGCTAAATACAATGTAAACACGTATAGAAGAAATCCAATATGGCGGCCCTTGTAGAGTTGGTGCTCACTTTTCTAGGCTTGCCACACCAGCATGCATTGAGATTGGGGGGGGGGGCAGAGTGAGCACAAGCGAAGTGAGTGAGAGGAGCGGTGTTTGCACATGCACAACCTCGATGATTTAACGGGAGTTGTGTACTGAACGTAGAGAAGAGAAAATGAAACTTAAGTATCGATGTCATCACGCAAGTATTGATCAATACCGATACCAACGTTGGTATCGATACATCGATATTTTAGATCGATCCACCCATCACTAAGCAGTAGACCGGGGGTGTCAAAATCAATCACAGAGAGGGCCAACATTAAAAACTGGGACTACGTCGAGGGCCAAACACGGTCCACATTTATTGAACAGGATATACATATTGGATAAAGTGCAAGAAGATATGGAACATATTTAAGTCAACTGCAAACGGATTGCTGAGCAGTTCAATTTTAATTTCTGAGCTGCAAAGTCGGCAAATGCGCTCAGTTTATCAGCAGAATGCGTTCGGGAACACAGTGGTGGATATGTTTGGCAGTGTTTGGAAACACGTAGTGACCAAAGTTTTCTTTCTGCATTCGTGCCTCCCACAGGCAGCTTGGTTTAGAAAGCTCTCACTGCATCATACATGTCCGTGATCACACGGCCCTGAAGCTGCAGGTTTAGCAATAAGATGCTTCGTTATGTCGCACAAAAAGGCCAGCTCACATCGTCCCGGAGATCTGTGCAGTACACACTGAAAAGTGTACATAAATAAGATAAATAACATAAGCGTTTAGTTTATTTAATAAAGAATAATAAGAGCACCTGTTCAATGAAACACTGATACTGCTATTAGTATTTGGAGACGTGTTATTCTTAAAAAATGCATGCATAAAGTTGCATTCAAATGTATTAAATATATGGCTCTCAAGGAAATACATCAAAAAAATATTTGGCTTTTTTGGCTCTCCCAGCCAAAAAGGTTCCCGACCCCTGTTTTAGAACATAGTGTGAGTGTATGTAATGTACTTTTTGTGTTGCTTCAGCTGTGTTATATGGAAGCCTTTTTGCGTTGTAGCATGGCGCAGAAGGTTTGCACGTGGTTAATGTTGAAACAAATCTGCGCTCATAATACTATGTCTGTTGCTCGTAGTTCCCATGTGTCCAGTAGCGCCAAACAACTGACCATCATGGACTAAGTCTATTCTTGTAGTGTACGTAGGTTCGTTTTACGTTCTTACGTCATAAATGATCTGCAAGGTCAATTTGAGCGGTCATCTGACAAGATGGATCGATGGCTAAAGACAGGGTCAGTTAAAAGAAAATTAAATTAAAAAATCTGACGCGACAGGCAAGGTGCATCGTCCTGATGCAGGTGATTCAGCAGCTTCAAGTGCTTCAGCCGCAGCAACAAGTAATTTTGTGTCCGTTACTGAGTCCCAGGAGAGCGGTTCGCCGTGTAACCACCACCCGGCTGAAAGGTGTGAAACTCGGCTTGAACGTGGAAAGAAAATATCACAGCGACTACATAAGATTTGTATTATTTTGGACTGGAGATGAAGAGGATCCCAATCCACACTGTGTTTTGTGCTACGAGTCGTTGGCGAACAAGGCTATGAAACCCGCCAAGCTCAAGCGACATTTTGAGAGCGAACACAAAGATTACTTTGGGAAACCTTTAAGTGTTTTTGAGAGAAAACGTGATGAACTCAAGAAACAAATGACAAAGGCGCCATCACAGTTTTTTTCACCAGGGGAAAATGCAAAGGCTACAGAGGCATCATACAGGGTATCCCTTCTCATCGCAAAAACAGGTAAACCTCATTCGATAGGTGAGAATTTAGTCAAACCAGCTGCCAAGATCATGACTGATTTATTGTTTGGGGAGAAAGCAAGAGACGAAATTAACAGGGTCCCCCTCTCCAATGACACGGTCCAGCGGCGAATAACAGCCATGGCTGAAAATGTGAAAGATCAGCTGATCACACGTTTAGGCCAAAGCCAGTTTTTCACACTGCAACTGGACGAGTCGACTGATATCGGGATTGAGGCAAATCTGCTGTGTTTAGTAACGTACATTTATGCTACATAATTAACTTGTGTTTATTGTTAAATTCCTGTTAAACTTGGACCTGCAACCATAGTGTTACTGTATTTTATTTTTGAAAATCCACAGAGGAAGTTTGTGGTACTAAATGTGGTGCATTTTGTGTATCGTGCTAAGGGTAAATTCACTCTGACACTCAGTAATAAACTCAGTAGTAAATGTATTCTACGTTTCATTTGATGTGTACAATCTATCAGCATTTACCGTTGTTGGAAAAATATACTTAAATAAACCCACGAAGTCAGGATAAAAATCAAATAAGAGTTTTAATCAATATTCTTGCAAGAAGGAGCAGAGTTATACATAAAAACAGATGTACAAACTCACACACGTAATTTGTATTGTTGATTTAATGTGTGAACGAGCGATATAGAGAAGGTCACCTAAAGCTCATTTGTAATATATTGTTGAAGTGGTAAGCAGGCCTATTGTTTTGGGATATTTGGGGAGTTAGGTGGTCCGTGAGTGTTTTTTTATTGGTTAAGTGGTCCTTGGTCTGAAAAAGTTTGAGAAACACGGCTCTTGATCAACTTCCAGTTATAAGCATTTTAACACGGTTGCTTTGAAAAGTGCAGTAAGCTCCAGGTTACAAAAGGTAGCCAGTTCTGCACAACACCAGCTTTAAACAGACAAGAAATTATGCTAGCTTTCATCTCCGTTAAACTCTGCACTATAGACAGGTTTCCCAGCGATGTCATTGGGGATGCAGACGTACACAGGGGGCAGAAAAACAGACAATGTTCATGTTGAGAGGTATTTGAGTTGGACATTTATAGAAGTTAACTGCATGAATAACAAAATTGGTGGATGAAAAATGTTCAATATCCCTGCAGGTTTTTAAAATATTAAGTATGTTCTGTGTGTGTGTGTGTGTGTGTGTGTGTGTGTGTGTGTGTGTGTGTGTGTGTGTGTGTGTGTGTGTGTGTGTGTGTGTGTGTGTGTCTGGGTGTCCGTGTGTCCGTGTGTGTCCGGGTGTCCGTGTGTGTCCGTGTGTGTCCATGTGTGTGTGATGTAGGATAACAGCGAGCAGTCTCTGCAGCATATTAGCAGCCCTTGTGATTCCTGTATAAAATACAAAACCTTTTAATTCTTCCCAGGGATTACTGTTTAGTTATAGCTCATTAAAATAACATACTGGCTCCAGCTCTTTTACCTCATTACTTTAAACCATTAAATCAGGTCATTTCATTATTCAAACAAAAACATGAGACCTTGGGTTTAAGACTGTGAGAGCACTCACGGATGTCAAATGCATTGTACCATATGCTCAACTGTTTTATTGATAGCTAGCTATTATTAGACCGTTGAGAATGTCACATTTGACTCTTCTCACTCTCTTCTTGTTTTTGAGAGCCACGAGTCTTGTTATACTTGCTGGGACAGAGATGCAACCACATAAGACTACTGTCTGTAAGAAATACAACTCAACATCACAGCCAAGATCATCCTCTCAGCAATGATGGCTTTGTTGTAGTGGTAAAAATGTATTCTACCTGAAAAAAAATTCAGATAGCAAAATACCAATTGAATTTTCATTATGTCACATTCTCTCTCTTTGCGGCACAATACAGACAATTTTAGTCCATATGTGTGTTGCAAAGTTTTTTGTCATGTTGTAGAGCAGCAACAAAAATGAAATAAAGGATTTGAGGAAAGTGTTGAAAATATAATAGTAAATTACATGAAAGATAGCCTATTTTACTTGCCTTTGGTAACAGGAGTAAAGTTGAGGTTTTGCTTTTCCTACAACAATATGTTTTCATGTTCTGCGGTCAAACTCCACATGTGCATTAACGTCTACAAATTTATTTTGTTGGCCATTTGGCAGCAAGACTGAAGGGCTCAGCATGATACAAAGTAACTAGTTCATACATATCGCCCAAAAACTTGGTCACACACAAAGGCAACATATCCTCATAGTTCTCATTTTTTGTGCGTTCTCCTAAAAATATCCAGCAACACATGTGAATTTGCGTTTGTTACATGCATACTGTCTTTTTAAAAATACACTTTAATACAGACAACAACTTAGTTAGGTTTAGTATTTGGTTTAGGTTTAGTTAAAGATTGTGCTTTGGGTTGAAATAAGTACGTAAGTGGCAAAGTTTTGTGACAAATAAGTCAACATTTGGGTTAAAATAACTACGTGGCAATACATAAGTTCTGAAGTTAAGTAGAAAATAAATTATTTCTGGGTTCACAAGGGACACAAAAAGCGGACTTCTGGGTGAAAGTCCGTTGTTTTTGGAACCACCCACACTGACCTCCTCTTTACATGTACTTGGTTGCTTGTTATACTTCCTGGTTCATAACTATGTGGATTACATATGAATTGATTTAATTGGATATTTGCAAATTACAGTGCATTACGCTTTGTAGGTATAGCTATGAACAGTGTATGAGAACAGCCTTCCATTGGGTACACCTCACCTTCATAATGTTGCACAAGGTTGTATACAAAAGTAGTTGTGTAAAGACTAAAAAAACGTATGCATAACCAAACTGCCTTTTTTTATTTAAAATAATAGCCACACCCACCTGCAATGTTTTTTCCCATTGGTAATTTATTTATTTTGCTTACATGGTAGACACACAAGGCTTCCTCAAATTGATGCATTGAGCTGACATTCCTTTACCAAACCCCCTCCAGCTCCTCATCTGAAGCCACCTTCCTGATGTATAATTCATATGGGAAGATGTTCAGGGGACACAACTCTGGTAATTAAGTTGTGTAAATGACAAGGTCATTAACAAAGTTTATATGGTAATGCCGTGCCCCAAAAGGAGATGGGCAGCAGCACCTGTCGTGTTGTAGATGCTGACCTCAGCAGGCTGCCCAACAGGGGCTGACGAGGCTTCCAGTGTTGCATTAGTAAGGGAAATGTTAAACAGCATTACAAAGATATTTACATACACACCATCTACTCGTGAGGACTTCGACTGTGATCTCAAGTTTGTTTATTGAACATTATTTACATTATACAAGCTGAAATTCTTCTACTATTTTTTATTAGTTTTCTCTGTATGTATATTTCATCCTTTTAGCTGACCCTTAAGTCAAACACATTCAATCAGGTAATAACAGAATAAATTCTGTGAGTGATAAGATTTATTTCATCTGACAAATCCAGGCTTTAAATCAAAAAAGAATAGCTTCTGCCCACCCTACACAAGCAAGAACTGTGTTTGTCAATGTACAACAAGATAGGTGCCATTTAATTTCATTCTCGTTCAAAAAGACATGGGGTGTGCCCACCCGGGGACCGATGGCTTGTTGTACAAATAACATTCAATAGAGAGAAGGCACTATGGCTGTGCAGCTCAAGGTGAGGCAGTGCTCCTAGATATTGACGATTACACCCTTAATTCACAGGTCTTGTTCCCTTATCCCTTTCCTTCTCTCTGGCACTGAGGGCCTAGCTTTGACAAATCTAAAGCAACAGAGGGGCGACAGAAGAGCAGATACTGCAGTTAAGTGGATGTAAGTCAACCTGCCAATGAAGGGCGTCCCTTAATTGCAGCACTTGTGCGACAAATCAACATAAATGGCCCTGGAAATGTGGCCTTGAAAATCCAAGTGGCATCGTTGAATCACACCTCTAAACATAGGATTAACAAATGACGGTTTTGGTTGCTTTGAAACTTTCACTGGATCTCATTTGATGCAAAAAATATGGAAAAAATATGGAGAACTTGTGATGAGTTCTATTTTTCAAGCTAAACGACTTGTTCTATCTAACTAACACGGGTTAGTTTGGCCAGTATGAAAATACATGCTGCGCCAGACGAGCCTGCTAAAATCAAGTTCAATCCATTCCTGCAATTGTTTTCAGTTAATGTAACAAAATTAGACAATAATGAAGAATAATGGCTTACCTCATTTGGTTAAATATGAAATTCATTTTGATTACTCTCCTGCTTTGCAAAGATTTTATAATCTCTCTAAATTAGCCATCGTCTGTAATGTCCCTAATAATAAAAATATCAGTCAAAGTCCACACCTTTGTTGCATAAATTGGGTTAAGTATGAATTATAACACTTCTGAAATTGTTTCACATTGTAAGGAAAAACATCAGTAGTTATAAAAAAAGGTTGTATTGCACTTCATTTGTGGCATTGTAAGTGACAACGTTGTAGGTTTGTAAACGTACTGTCAAATTGAACACCTCAAGTGAAATTGTTCAAACTGCAGAGAGATTTGCTTTGTTGATTCAGAACTGCAATCAACTGTGTACAATTCTCTGGCACCGTCTTTGATCATGCCCATCTTTTCACTCTCGTCTACTAATTATTGGTATTTTCTTTGTCAGATTTGATGCTAAAGCCTCCCTAATCCCAGTTTCCCCTCTGAAAGACACAATTTACTGAGAGAGTGATACAGTGAGATAGATGAAGAAAAGAGAAGTTTGTAAACAAATTAACAAATGAATTAAGTGAACTGCACCTGTGACACTTTGTGAGCGGTCAACACACTACAAATAACATCATGTGAAAACAATGACAGTGACAATTTAACTTTATTCATAATGTGCACAAGGCGAAGCTGTAGCACAACTGTGTCTACCAATATTAAAATGCTTCTGCTTAAAACAGAGCATATCATTCATCATTCATTTGTATTTCTTTATGCCTGTAGTCCTTCGGAAATATTATATAAAGAAGTGAAAAACCTATGAATGATGTAATCATGTTCTACTGCACAAAAGCATTTTCTCCCTCAAGCTTGCATACTGTGTTAATTGCACATTAATATTCCAAATGTGATCCTTATTCTGGCAAATGTTACCAAGCGGTTATTTAATTTATCCAATTACATGGAGATGTACTTCTTGCAGTTGCCCACCTGTATATTATTTTCAAGTCAAGACTCTACCGTTACCCTTTGCCAAACAATAGACAGGTATGCTTTTAGCATGCTTATATCACACATAGTATTGTACTTTTCCTGATTACTACAAATGAGATATAATGTTTACAATTGGCAATTTCAACAGATTTCAATGCCTTGTCTGTTATTCTTTTGAGTAATAAAGCCTTGACTGGCAACAGATAAACCATTGATAATGCATCCCATTATATTACCTTCAGTACAACTTAATTAATTAATCTATTACTCTGAGGATGTTATATATTGTTATTAAAAACAACAACAGCCTAGTTAATAAAATAAATCAGTACAATGAAGTGAATTCATCACACAATTGGGTATCAAGAACCAAATGTAGACACCTGGCAAAACAGGGAGGATGAAGCGGCAGGCAAAATGCTTTACTGAGAAATTAGTGTCAGGAACTGAAGGCAACCGAAGACAACAACAGTGACAGTCAGGACAGGAGTTTAAATATACAAGGGATAATGAGACAACCGGCAACAGGTGAGGCAGCAGAACATGCAGCCTGATGAAGGAATTAGCAGCAGGTTTACAGAGCAGAAAACACACTGATTTTTGTGTGGTGGGCGGATGAGGAATGTTCGAGTAAGTATATTAAAGATGTCTGTGTTTGTCTGAATGTTCTTTTTAACAGGTGGTCTGAGCTAGAAGAAATCACACCACAATTTCATGCAAAAACCAGTACAAAATTGCACTGCATCTTCATTTGCATAAACGTACCCTCAGCTGCTGGTGTAAATGGCCATGTGTTCATTTCATTTAATTTCCCTGTCACTAATTAAGACCTGATTCAGGGCTGTGTATAGTTTGACTCACACATGTCTCCTAACAAAATAGGTCAAAATGTGTCATTGCCTTTCAAAACGACCCATATGAGTGCTTTCTTAACTGGCGCTCCTCTCGGCAGGATGACATCACTTGTTAGTGACATTACAAATGACGATTACAAAAGTTATTTATATTTGTTTTATGTACCACTGTGTTTAAAGTTTGGTTATTCTTAGGCAATTCAATCCACTTTGTTAGGATTAGGGGAAACATTGTTATTACGGTTAAAAGTAACCTGACTATTGGTACAGCAGCAGTTTCTGTTGTCAATGTCACAAATGTGTTGAAAGAACTACCAAACACATCCTACTGTCTAAAACAGGGGTGTCAAACATACGGCCCGCCAGAGGGTCCAATCTGGCCCGCAGGATGACTTTGCAAAGTGTAAAAATTACAGAAAAGACATTAACTGCAAATTTTTAATAAAAGTAACTTAACCTTCTAATAGTTCCCACTTGAGTTTGTATGGTGTGGTGTGTCAGGATTACTCACAGATGTGGAAATGAATGTACATTTTAAATCATTTCTAGATCTTGACAAATTGTTTTGATCATGAAGTAAAATACTATATTGTTCAGTTCCAGATACCTGTGACTAAATGTTTTGTGCATTTGTAGATACACTGTGAACTGTAAGTTGTAACGCACATGTGTAAATGATAAACTGAGGCATAATATTGTAGAAATTGCACTTATTTTTCTTAAGAATTTTCAGGTTGTTCATAATGTTTTGTAAAAAGATAGTTCATTAAATGTGAACATTTTCAGATGTACTTTGAAAAATGTGGAGTTTTTGTTATTTATAGTTTATATAGTGGATACTGGTCCGGCCCACTTGAGATCAAATTGGGCTGTATGTGGTCCCTGAACTAAAATGAGTTTGACACCCCTGGTCTAAAAGATGTTGTGGCATTACTGCAACATCGTGCTCATCCTGCTTTTGCTCCTGACCGTCATCATTCACATGACCACTTGAGGCCCTGTCAGGAAAATGTAAACATGAGTAGACTGTCCTCCCAAGCTGCTCTTTTTCCCTTTCCTACTGACAGTCAATGTCGGTTTCTCGTACATTAAGTAGTGCACATTTGAAATGATGACACAAAATGTTTTAAAATGGTGTAGGGATAAACCAAAATGAAAGAACAGTATGCACTTTGTATACTCAAATGAGTCAAAATAAGAGGAAAGAGATGTGTCTTATTATTTATAATACCATTTCTTTACTCATAAAATATACTTTGTGCTTTATTTTCCTGCAGCCATACCTACAGGACAGATAGCCCGATAATGAGGGGAGAGCTCCTTATTAAAAAAAACTATGCAGTCAGAGTGTCAGACCAAAGCCTACAGAGTCTCTCTGTAATGGATATTAGGTCATTATTAGGATTGAGGACAAACAAATATATAGTTTTCCAATTGTTTTCTGTATTCAGAAAATGAGCATCTTTGCAGTTATAAAACAATAAAGAGGCTGCAATTTAAGTTTAGTTTGTGTTGTTTTATTTGTTCTTGTTGCTTAACAGATTCAGCCTGCATGGATTCGTAATTCATATCTTATAGGAAATGTCAAAACAGCGAGTCCTTTTGGTCTTTTGTCTTTGCTGTGAGAGGGTTACAAGAGAGAGACCATGAGGAAGAGACAGAGACTCGATGAGCTTCAGTTCAACAGAGCAAACCTAGTGTCCCCTAGTGGACATCAGGGGTAAAATTCTCCTTTTGTCAGTGTGATGTTGAAGAGCAGGTCTGAGCCATATCAATTCTGCACATACTCTGTGCACTACATAAAAAACATGCAATTTATTGCAGCCCCACCACATTTACATCTATGTGTTGTCTGTCTGTGCAATATGACATTTCACTTTGCAGTCAAATTCGTCATCCCTTCAGTACTTGACATGTGTTTATGGTACATCCTGCACTGTATAAATCAAAACTGAATGATGAAAGAATAAGACCAGGCATAATATCCTCAGTGAATTTAGAGGTTGAGGAGAGTTGACATCGTATGTAATCAGACGAGAGATGTATGGTTGTAGTGGGAGGGAATAAAATCACAGTGTTTTTCACAAAAAGCACAAACAAAAGCAAACTATACGAAAGGTTCTTGTTTGGATCCAATTTTTGCCCATTCGGTGGAAGCGTTTGATGGCACAGAAACTACTTTACTTTGTTGACCAGGGTAAAACATTATCTCCTATCTGGTATGAATATAGGATTAACATTATTTCTAATATCACTGATACACAGGGTTCAAAGACTTCTGAATCACCAAAAGCAGGATTAAGAATGGAGATGTTATCCTGTGCCAGAGCAAGAACTAATTCCAAACAAAAATGGCAACATGTGTGGATGAGATCACGCAACACACAACAGTACAGGTTGTTGTAAGTTGACTTCCAGAAAAAAAAAGCTCTAGTGGATGCAGCTGTCTAGCTCCACTGGACACGTTATCAAAAGCATCTCGCTGACAACTGTGCTATCTCAATGCTCTCGCTCTATGTTTGCAGGACCAAATATGACATGAACACTGCTTTAGCAATGAGAAATGTGTACTGTACCATAGCAGAGTCTTCCTGCGAAGTTCTCCTAATACCAGATAGTCAAGTCCAAATCTTGAGGACCCATATATCTTAAGTCATAAGTGTTTTTTGTTAAATAATTAATTGCTTGAGATCATTAGGGCTCGCGAGACAGTTTGGTTATTGAATATTAGATCAGCGAAATAATTATAGTCATGATTGAAGCCCTCTTAACTTGCTTTCTATTAATCAGCGGCTCCTGAGGTTTCGGGCTTGGACCAAATGTTACCAAAGAAACCACCATTGGTAAGCTCTCAAATACTATCTATTGGGTCAAATCATACGTTAATGAACTAAACCCTTTGGGAAACTCTGTAGCAAAAACTGTAAATGAATTATGTTATTGCTTCTATTCATTACTTTATTACTGCTTCACCTGTCCGTGGCTCTCACAGCAATCTTAATTGCCTTTCCACCAGTTGTAACACAACACCGTCTACATGAGACTTTAACAGATGTCAAGCTACATGTATGTATTGATTTACAGTGCATCGGGGGAAATACAGACAGTCCATCTGTTTAAATTAAGAAAGTCAATGTGTGGACAGTACATGGTTGATGAAAGTTCGAGTTACAGTATATCTGAAGATGGTTCTTTATCTTCATTGCTGTTCATTCTGTTTTTCTCACTATGGCTAAATACTGTACACCTGACTGAAGAATATTCATATTAAGTATTGTTACAGTGTTTTTCTTCTTTTTAATATTGTATATTGTTAAATAGTAGTACTGTCTGTATCACGAAGAATCAGCAATGTATGAACTGTAAAAAGTGAAGTTTAGATAAGTGATCATTTAGAGTCAGATTTCATGTTTATTATGATGATTCTGACGAATATTTGGATCCAGTCCCTCTGAACTCTCTATGTAATTATTCTCTGTGTGAGAGCTGATGCACTAATTCTGTTTAATCTCTCTCTCTCTCTCTCTCTCTCTCTCTCTCTCTCTCTCTCTCTCTCTCTCTCTCTCTCTCTCTCTCTCTCTCTCTCAGCTCTCATAATAATGTCATCAAGCCACGGAGGTCAAGTTGTTTCCACTAAATATTTCTCAAATCAGAGACAATTGGACATCATCTATACAATAATTAGATATTGTCCTAAAAAATAAGATTTTGATGGCATAATAATTTGTTTCTCACAGTGTACTGTAGACTTCACTAAGCCATAGTACTACTGCATGCTGGGCAATCATTCCTGTGCAAATAATAAAGTGACTCATGTCATATGGAGTCAGAAGAAATATAAATGATCTAAAAAAGTTTTCAGATGTCCATTTTCCTGTATTGTATTAACACAGTGTAGACCATGATGTCACTCATGCAGGTAAATCACAATAAACTAAAAGCAGATATTTTGGCTTCAGTCGGATGATTTCTTTAGAAACCAAATACTTTGTCATTCCTCTATTAACGACTCACCCAGTCTTTACATGACATTTGTGTATGAGTTCATTCACATCATGCACCCTTAGTCTTTATTGTTCACACACTATATTACATCAAGTTAGTTAACACAAGCCTCACTCTCTGAAATGGTAAAAATCTAGGACACAGGATTTGTGCTTTTGCAGCTCGGACCCTTAATTGATTGGGAAAGCGCTTTTACTTTCCTATCCAACACCATTGTTATTGAAGGCTCAAATCTTTCTCTGCATGCATATTTTTTTAATTGCTTTATTTTCACATATTTAAATTTAGTGTTAACATCCCCACTTAAGAAATGGAGACAATAGATGTTAAGAAAGGATGTTACAGCAGAAATTACAGCCTATAAAGCCGCATACATAAATTAACAGCATTTTAAGAAAACTTGCTGCTTCTATCAAACTTCTCTTCCCTGATTTCCATTTCTATTGTTTTTTTTTTTACTTTCAACTAATGAGGAATACATGAGGAAAACTTAATGTGTCCCATCTATTCCATTACATTTTCGAAATAAATACTTACTTAAAAAAAATTCAAAGGGGAAACCATGAGCCATATTATTGTCATATTTCCATGCAAACCTTCCAACTCAAATAATGAAAAACAGTTCTGTGTGTCCCTATGAACCTGAGAGCTGTGTTGTCTGGAGCCTAGTGCTCCTGGTAGGGTCTCCCAAGGCAAATTGGTCTCAGGCGAGGGGCCAGACTAAGAATGGTTCAAAACGACTTCATGAAAGAAAGGGGAAGGAAAGGAGAGACCCTGCCCGGAGGAAGCCCGGGGCCCCCTGTCTGGAGCCAGGCCCAGAGGGAGGGCCCAACAGCGAGCGCCTGGTGGCCGGGTTTGCCACGGAGCCCGGTCAGGCACAGCCCGAAGAAGCTACGTGGTGCCTCCCATCCATCCATCCTGTGGGCCCACCACTCATGGGAAAAACCGCTGGGGTCGGGTGCGCTGTCACACGGGTGGCAGTGATGGTCAGGGACCGCGACGGACCAGACCCGGGCAGCAGAGGCTGGCTCTGGGGACGTGGAACGTTACCTCTTTGTGGGGGAAGGACCTAGTGCGGGAGGTGGAGCGCTACCAGTTGGATCTGGTGAGGGTTACCTCTACGCACAGTCTTGGCTCTGGAACCGTACTCCTGGATAGGGGTTGGACTCTATTCTTCTCCGGAGATGGAGTATACTCACTAGCCCCCGGCTGAGTGCCGCTACATTGGAGTTTACCCCGGTGGACGAGAGGGTCCAAATAGGGTTTAAATAATGAAAAACAGTTTGAAACACACACAGTCTGTCAGCTCAGGCTTCATGTACATCAGCCACTTCTCTAAAGTAGAACGGTAGGGAGAGGAATTATAACCAATCAGTGGGTCAAGATGTTAATGCAGTGGATTAAAGCCAAAGGGGGTGGTCTCCCACACATTCAAAAACACCAACGGAAAGTCACACACTTACATGATATCCCTGAAAACAAAGAATCCCTAAAACAACTTTCCTGCTGCTAATAATGTCTTTATTAATATTTAGTAGAGTACATAACATGTGAAGGGGTTGGAGCAGTGATTCATCTGCCATCCATTAAATATAATACATTTATATATTGATATTTTTATGTAGTAAGGCATCTTTTAAATACACAATAAAGAGAACATGATCTGCACTTCTCTAAACCTGAACACTTACTTGAGTGCAAGAGGCTCTAACCACTATCTTATCACAGATGAATGCCTGCCTGCCTGCCTGCCTGCCTGCCTGCCTGCCTGCCTGCCTGCCTGCCTGCCTGCCTGCCGATTTTTAGCCCCACAATGTCAGTCAGTCTGTCGGTCTGTCGGTCTGTCGGTCAACCACTCTGGTTCAGACTGAAATATCTATACAATTATTATATAGCTAATAACTATTTTTTATGGATTGCTAGGAAATGCTGTCAAACATTCATCGTCTTCAGAGGATAAATCTTGATGACTTTGGTTATCCTCTTTTCCTCAAGCGCTACCATGAGGTTTACTTTCTTTTAATATCAACAACAATAATCATGATCTCTATTGTTTTTTGGTTCTCATCCTGGACACCAAAAGCCACATATTTACTGGTAGTATTCAAATGAACCAGTCACAAATATTAAACAAATAAAGCTTTAGAAAAATAATCACATCTGTTTCCAATATACAACCAACACAATAATGCACTTTCTTTCCTTTAATTAACCATGTGGTTTAATAATAATATAATAATAAAATGTATTTATACAGCACCTTTCCAAAGTGTTACAACGTTATTTTCAATAAAAACAGAACACATTTAAATCACAAAGAAAATTAAATGAACTAAGAGCCAGCAATTAAACAAATAATAAAACACAGAGAGTAAAACAAACAAAATGTAATAAAATCACTGAAAAGCAATTTTTTTTAAAGTGGGTTTTTAAAAGTAATATAAAAGACTAGACAGAGTTATTGGTATACTCTATACATTTGGTTACTATACACATTTGTTTTCTATAACATCTCATTCCGTTGACTGACATCAGTGATTTAGTGAGTCATAATGTGTGTGTGTCTGGTAGAGCGCTGCAGCGCTGGAGAGAATAGGAATAAGTTTCTTTTATTCACATTTAAATGTGACAGATCAAAACATGCATCCAACAAGCCTTGGAGGAAGCATCTCCTTTAATCCAAACTTCTGTATTCTCTCCAGAATTTCTTTCCCATGTAGATCGCCTACAACCCTATCAAATAATATAAATAATATATGAGAAGTAAACTCCCTCAATTTGTTATTGTCAACAGTCTGCTCTCGAGCAGACTGTTTCTGTTTTGTTTCTGTTTTCTGTTTTACCTCGGGCTACGGTAAGCACACTTGTCAGTGTTCCCTGGGATCTTCTTTCATTTGTGTGTTTGTGTTTGTGTATGTGTGCGCAGTTGTGTAGGATTTATTTTCTTTTTACTTTTTTGCGCATGTGTAGCATGGCATGTTGTGGGTTTACAGAATGTACATTATGTATACATGATGTTTTTTGAATATTCATATGGAATTAAAACTGTATTTGACACTCCCACACTTATGCTTGTTTTATAATTATGCAATCGTGCAGAAAGCATACCCTTAGAATAACGTGAAATTAGAATTAAAATCTACATAACTAAAGGATAAGAACATCTAAAAAACTGCAACATAGTTTTACTTGCAGTTAAGCAGCAGGTTATTGGTGTATTCAGAAGGAAAATATATTTATTCTGGCAATTTACCACACCTTCAGTATGGAAAAATATAAACAACACCACTAAAACAGCAATATGGTTTCTATTGCCAGAGTTTGTATTCTTGGCAAATGCTCCAACACACTGGCCCTGCCACACATTGCAGAATATTTCCTCATTTGGGAGGGGATGGAGAAGCATGTGCAGAGATGTGAAAATAAGCCCAGACTTCCCGATGAGTATTCCACTCACAGCGCCCTGACCTTGAGGTGAGCTTATCCCTGGCCAGTGTGCAAAGCTGCATGAATTATAATATCCACGTATAGGTCCAGCCCTTGCCTCTGCCCCAACCAAACAGGGCCGGGCCTCGCACAGCGTCTCCTTGCCTGAGACCAGCTGAAACTTTTCTCCACACTATAACTCTGCCCACTGAAGGATGAAGTCCCGGCCAGTGAAGACACTCGGTTCAAGAATACAAAGCGAGCATGGGGATCATGGAAGAGCTGGTGGGAAGTTTTATTTAAAAAAAGGTTTATTGAGTAAGTCTACTGTCAGGAGGAATTGCATATGTTATATTTCATTTAGATTATTTAGTTGTATGGATGGCTGCCATATTTCTTCTCCGAGGTTAAGGGATCTCTAACACTTGGCTGACGAGGTGATGTGCAGTAGGATTTGCAGTGTTTTAGACATAATTATTATTACTGCCATCTTCACTGTATCAAGATACACAATAAGAGCATTTCATGTTGCTGTTACATGAACATATTTTATTTCAATCCATATCAACCATTGAAATAAAATCCACTGTTGATTACCAGATTGTAATGATAGTGTCAGAGGCATAGTGGCATATTTTATTGAACCCTATTAAAATGTGCAGAAAATGAAAGAGTTCTGAATGGATAGAAAACTAGCTCATCAATACATTCCCATGTACCATCTTTATTAATTGTTGTAATATATTGTTTACATATTACTGAAATGTTTTTATTCTGTCCAACAACATTATTCTGAATCAATGTCTTATTATAAATGCACAGTATGGACGTATTTGTACTTTCAGTGTTTTCAATTGCAACCACTTATTTGCTTTCTGTGGAGAGTTACATAAGAGGATCAATCAGGCAGTATTATGTTTAACATTAGCTGAAAAACGTTATCCGCCAGTAAACACACAGAAGAAGAAAACAGGAACAGTAACACAGAAGAAGAAAACGTATGTATGAGAGTCACAGTGAACGGGAGATAGATGGAGACGCAGTTGTACCTGCCAAACAAGTTAAAACTTTATGTAAGTACCAAATGGGAGGAGACCTTCCCTTATTTATTAAAAGCAGAGTCGGGACAACTCGTGCTTTTTGTAAAGTGTGCCATTCAGATGTTAGTTTTGCACACGGCGGAAAAAGCGATGTTCGCCAGCATGAACAATCGTCCAAGCACAAGCACGCCCAAAAACACACACTGTCAATGACTTCATGTGTGACAAGAACTGTGTCGGAGGCAAACCAAGTGACCAAGGCTGAGGGAAAGATGTCGATGCTTTGCGTCAAAAATAATGTAGCCTTCAGCTTCTGCGTTGATTTCAGTCACAGTGTAGCGGACATGTTTCCCGACTCGTTGGGGAAAACAAAAGCCACACAACTCATCAATCATCAAATACATTGATGATATTAACTAATAAATAAAATATATACATTGTATAAACATGTCTGTACAAGTAATGCATACTTTACATAAACATGTATTTCCTGAATGTATAAACCCGTCCTTTATGTGTTTACATTTACATTATATGGGTGGGGGCTGGGTGACTGAGAGCTGTTAAAATATGGGCGGAGTCGCCAAAAGATTTCCCTTATTTTGAAATTCCAAGTTTATCGGTACTTTGTCCTACACACTTATTTCACAATATAGAAACAATAGGTCTTATATGCTTTGGCCTAAATATAAATAAAACAATCATTAAAAAAAAAGAAATCTGTCAAAGCGAACCCCGTTTTAGCCATTTGCGCATGGTGGGAAATATTAGAGTGTGACACATCAAAGGCTCTCTGCTAGTGTGAAGGAGAATAGCTTATTACAAGGACTAGGCTAAATAAATATTCACAAAGTGATAACAGTGACACTATGTGTTATAGAGGGGATTCTTCCCGGATATGAATGCAGGAGTGCCTTGAGATTTTGGCTTGGTCTTTGGTGTGCCTTGGCCACAGAAAGTTTGGGAACCACTGCTGTAGAGAATACATTGTGACATTTTTCTTTAAAGTGTTCTGAAAATGAATGTGCTTTTCTTGGTTACGAAACAGGAAGAACTGACAGGGAATGAGAGAAAAGTTTAATGAAAGCGCAATAAAAAAAATGTTGATGGGTGCCATGGTTTAAATTATGCTGCAGTGAGCAATCATGGCCATTTCTGTGCTATTATACAATCTCTCTCTCCTCCTCCTCTCTACCTCCATCTGTCTTTTTCTCTCCTCTGTCCATCTGTCTTTTCTGCTCGCTTTCCTGCATGTTCTCTTGTAACCCCTCCTTGTACCTCAACACACACACACAAGCTCAGCCTTATCTTTATTCCCAGAGAAGGCTCCCTGTTTGAGCTGTCATTACAACCACTTTGAATAGCCTAGCTTCATGGCGAACGAGGAGAGACATGCTGTGCCCAATCACACCACTTTCTTTCTGTCCAATAGATGCATGTCATATTTCATTCGGGGTAAGGTAATATGTATTGAAGAATTTGACTCCAAAATCCTGGAGTGACTGAACATAGCTCAGAGAGTGTTTTTTTTTTTATATAAATGCTCCCAAACAGGGCTGTCGTTCAACTTTTTGGGGGCCTTAAGCAACAAGAAGTATTCCTCCACCCAAAAGGCTCAATTATTTATTTTCCTGCTAAGTGTGCGATCAGGGCTGTAGCTTAGTTAAGTACTTCAGAAAGTGTGGGTTGTTACAGGATATATTACAGTAATTTATATGAGGAGAGGTTTCATGAATCATGGACCATATGCTGCTGAATACTCGCCGCCATTTCAACCAACAGAAGTAAGACAGAAATATGTACTAAACTATATTTACTGCTATAGAGCAGAACCACAATGAAATAAACATTGTGGGGTTATTTCATGAATGTATGCAGTTCTGGTCTAGCATTATGAAAGAATCAAAGAAAATTGCAGAAGCATTTACTTTAGGTTTTAAGTAAGTGCCAAATGAAGTTATCAAGTCTGTATATTTGAAAAACTTTGTCTGCCCTTCTAAGTAGTTTGATGGGTAAAAGGCATTAATACTTCCAGAACCATTGTCTGCCAAAGAAATTACATAAAACCTCATGTGGAATTTCTTATTTATTCTTAAAAGCGAAAGAGACATGTGGCTGAACTGATATAGCATAATAACAATTATTGATGGCAAATGCTTGATGAAATTCTCAATTTATTTGATGCAATGTGAAAATTGAGACATTTTTAATGTGCCTCACACGGTTTACCTCTTCAGCACACCTGTTGTAGCGAAATTAATTCATCCTCTGTTTAGATATGGTCAACTGACCTTGACGGTGTTTGAACTGTGTCTATGGCAAATAATTAATATGGACAGCTCAGGTGTGGCACCTAGTTATATATGCTGTACATGCATCTGTGTTTTTCCTGCTATGAAGTCAAAATATCTTCTGTGGAAACGGTCTATAGGAGACTAGGGAAAACAATTATCACGTACAATGAAATGTTCAGACCTGTAAATGAAGTGTATTACAATAATTGAGTCAAGTCTCAAATGTACCAGTATTTTAACATGTCTATGGTCATAATCACTCCCAAACATTGTGACATAAGTTAACTGCGTTCCAAGTCCTGTTCTTTCATGTTGACAAAGGGTAAAGGGACTGCATTTCTCTAGCGCTTTTCCAAATTTTGCGACCACAAAGCGCTTTACAACACGTCAGATTCCCCCTTTCACACACATTAATACAGAGTCAGATGCTGCCATACAAGGTGCCACATGCTCATCAGTAAACGGTGATAAACATTCACACACACACACACAGTATCTTAGTATCTTGCCAATTTTACATTTCGACATGTTGATCGAACCACCAACCCTCCAACTGGTAGATGACCACTCTACTTCCTGACACACAGCCGCACAAAATTAACAACTTACACCTGAGCTAATTATTCCCACCTGTGAGGGGGGTGGGTACTTAAACCACACGTAAATGGTGATTAAATGTGCAAAAATAAGGAAGGAATGTAGGTGACTAAAGACCTCAGCAATTAATTTGAACAAGAAAAGTCAAGGTAAGAATTTGAAGCTCAACTTGAGTGACTGATTTTTTTCCCTACATGGTGTTGCACTCACTCAGTCAGGACACTAGGTGGGTCAATACTTGTCTAAACCCGTGTTTGAATACAAATTATGGTGGTGCTTGTTCAGATGTGTACTTGCCTGTAAATGAGTTTGCTCAGTGGTGACATTACCTTGTCTGATTACAAGTGTTAATGCTAATTAAGTTCAAATGAAGTTCACTCCTGATGGTGTGTGTTTCAAGTAACTTGGTGAGTAAACACCTGCATTTATCATGATGCTACAGAATGGCTGAGATTGTAAGGGTGCATTCACATCTAACGTTTTTGGTTTAAAGCAACATTTATGTAGTTATTTTACCTTTTTTAAAATGTCTGCTTCAAAATCCTTTTGATGCTACACTGACTTTAATAGGGAGAATGATGCCTCTGTCATTTCCACTCTGCACCCCGAACGGCAGTAAGTCACACACCACCATCTATGTCAATGATTATGTTGAAACTGGATAATATTTTATGGAGAAAAAAAAAAATGTTTCTAGTGATGTATGAGTTTAATGGACAGAAAGCTTTACTTGACGGTAAACCAATTACTGCTGCTGACTGTAGCTGACATCAGCTGTTACCTTCGTTAGCCGTGCTGCCAGGACTGAGAGCTTAGACCACCAGGGAGTGTTGGTGTTTACATTGCTAGCACAGGAGCTTTGGACCGCTGGAAGGAGGAGGTTTTCAGCCCCCGTGTCATGCATGAATTGGAGCATTTGCCCATTCTGGACATTTTGAAAAAGTGCTAGAGAAGGATCGAGAAAGAGAGCATATTTGGTGAGCAAGTACTCTCAAACAAAGTAGGTCTTCAAATTAGTTTTTTCACACTACAATGGAATTCTGATAATCTTATCCAGTTTGGTAATAGGACTGGTCGTTGTTCATTTGCAGATTGCAGTGAAGGAGAAGGCTCATAAACCAGTGGCCACTCTGTAGGCGAGTATTAGTGATTTGAACTGAACAGGGAGCCAGGAGAGCGTAAAGAAAAGTGACATGAGCTGTCTATGGCTGGAGACATGCTGCTACATGTTGAACCGTTTGCAGGGGTCTAATAAGTCCTGCTGATTTTTAATAAGCCATCTATATAAGCAATGTATATATTTATGAAAACCATTAGTGTCCGTGGTAACACGTAAGCATGTCAGCGCGTGAGTGCAAGGATTTCCCCTTATCAATTTGAAAGGTTAAATCAGAGTTCTGTTGTTCTTGTGTTCTACTCCAGGAACTTTGGCAGTTCATTGAATCTATTAAAAAACAAGTGACATAGCTATCCCACAATATTCCCCCCTAGAATATCAATTTGCAGTCTAATAAAACAAATAATGCTTATAATCTGTTATTTCTCCCTGAGCTCTTTGTGACAACAGAACAATTCAACATACAAAGTATTTAATTGGCGCATGAACAAGCTATCAGCCATGGGAATTTGATTTCCGCTTGGTCCTGATGATGCAGGATGACATCACCAACACTGTCCGGGGGAGGTTTATATATAATGTTGCATCTCAGGGAGTTGGAACTTTTCCAGAAAGTTTCCAATGACCGTTCACACCTGGCATTGCGATCTCACTTCCCCGCTCTATATGCAAATAAACAAGTTAATCATTTCAGTTTGCATATAGAAAATACATATTCTAATGAAGTTCTTTTTTGTAATTGAAAGAATTGGTGTGATGTTAGTTTTTTTTATTATAACAGAAACATGCGATAACTAACGAAAGAGCGCTGCCTCTCATCTCTGTGCCGATAGGTGTACTTTCCTCCACCCAACGGTGGTATGTTTACAATATGTTAAGATATTCCGGGTACATTTTATGAACCTAAACTAGGCTATGAAGTTAGAGAGAGTGCAAAGAGCTCCAGAGAGCCAGGGATAAGAGCAGACGGGCTGCTGTCAGATCTGCACATACCTGTCAACATTGGATTTTCAAAATAAGGGAATTTATTTGGCGGACTCCGCCCATATTTTAACAGCCCCTACCCATGTAATGTAAATGTAAACACATAAAGGACGGGTATATACATTCAGGAAATACATGTTTATGTAAAGTATGTATTACTTGTACAGACATGTTTATACAATGTATATATTTTATTTATTAGTTAATATCATCAATGTATTTGATGATTGATGAGTTGTATGGCTTTTGTTTTCCCCAACGAGGACTTCCTTGCGATGGCAGAGTCGGGAAACATGTCCGCTACACTGCGACTGAAATCAATCGCAGAAGCTGAAGGCTACATTATTTTTGACGCAAAGCATCGACATCTTTCCCTCAGCCTTGGTCACTTGGTTTGCCTCCGACACAGTTCTTGTCACACATGAAGTCATTGACAGTGTGTGTTTTTAGGCGTGCTTGTGCTTGGACGATTGTTCATGCTGGCGAACATCGCTTTTTCCGTCATGTGCAAAGCTAGAATCTGAATGGCACACTTTACAAAAAGCATGATTTTGCCCGGCTCTGCTTTTAATAAATAAGGGAAGGTCTCCTCCCATTTGGTACTTACATAAAGTTTTAACTTGTTTGGCAGGTACAGCTGCGTCTCCATCTATCTCCTGTTCACTGTGACTCTCATACATACGTTTTCATCTTCTGTGTTATTGTTCCTGTTTTCTTCTTCTGTGTGTTTACTTGCGGATAACGTTTTTCAGCTAATGTTAAACATAATACTGCCACCTGCTCTATCGGAGGCCACTGTACACTTTTCTTTAATTAGGCCTTTTTTTTTTTTTGAAAGGTTAAAAATACAGGATAATTACGGGGAAATATTTAAACAGGAGGAAAACAGGAAAGAAGGAAAAATATGGGATAACGGGAACAACGGGAGGGTTGATAGGTATGGATCTGCAGAGCATCAGAACAAAAGCACAGACGCATATCAACGACGGTATGTGAATAACATCCAAAACACAAGATTCTCTCTCGGTGGTTTCTGGGACGTGAGAAATACTTTGTTCTTTTCTACCTTGATTGGCAGCTGATGAATTAACATAATAGCCTGGTTACTTCCTGACAACTTGAATCCAGTCTCTCTCCCTTCCTTTACACCAATCACCGAGTTTTACAGGAACAGACACTTTTTTCTTCAAACTTTGTTTATTACTTTCTAAAGTGACAAACAAAAAATGCACAGAACATATGCCCCAACCCCCAATAACTCTGGAATAGTGATATTGGTGTTCACAATATAATAACAAAGAAAAAAAGACTCTAGAACAGACACTGAGAAGGGATGTATTGTATAGCAGATGAACGCACAGAAGGCACAAACAGCCAGACTTTCATAACAAACTATGGGTAGCTATCACTGTGATTTGTTTGTAGTTGCAATGCTCTAATAGGGAGAAAGTGAGGAGGAATTTAAAGACGATAGACAAAGTATGCATGAGCTGGTTCACATTATTTTTTTGTTACAAAGACTAGTTTAGGTTAGTCTTACAATAGGAAACTAATAACCCGGGTTTCAAATACTGTGTGACAGTGGATGTTGAACATCCCACCTAGGCCCTATTTACGGTAGCACTTCAACAGGCTTCAGCAAAGATGTAGTAGATTCACAAACCTGTTGACTCAATAAAATCAAAAAACAACTTGCAGCTTGACCTTGACTGAATTCCAATATCTCCCCCAGCTCAAAGATTAAAAATGACGCTTCCCTTTACAGCTCTTGTGAGCATGTGTTTGAGAACTAGTGATAAAATGTGGGGCCAAGTATTTAACTGTGCATTGAGGAAAACAATGGGAACTAAAGGAGTAACCCACCATCTTTGACCTGCCTCCTTTCAAGCCTACAGGGGACAGGTCTGTGATACTAAACATATTGCTAATTTTACGTAATATTACGTTAAACATATTAACCAACGTAAATTAGTTGTGTATTAACGTTGGTTTTAGTAGACAGAGTGGTCAATGCGGTTTGATGATAGGAAAATGTTTATTGCGCAATTATTATAGTACAGCCTAGTCTATTTGGCAGAAGCACCAAGAGGGGTAAATTATTGCGTTATCAAAATGTATCTGAGTTGACTTTGTTCATTTATGTCCATGGACACTGAAAGTAATTAGATGCTATACATTCAATACATGTACAAAAAATTACTTATATATTTAACAGATTTTGTCGAAGTGGGGCACTATGTTGTAAAAACACTTTGGACCAATTTGGAAAAGGGTTGTAAAAATTAGATACTAGAGACAATGAATGGAATTGATTATTTAAACCTTCTATGAAATCAATGTTGGAGCTCTTGTTAAAGTCAAACAGACAAACGAGTGATAAAAATGCAACGGCTGCACCCTGAACTGATTGTAATTGTCTTTTAGTGATCAGTTTGATCACCATATTCTTACCATTTAATGAAGCAATTTAATTTTAATTGAATTCAATTGTTATTGAATGTTTATTTTATTATTGTTATTACACTGATGCCTACTGTTTCTGCTTAATTTTTTTTTAACGTCTACAATATTTCTCTGATCAATACACTCTGTCTTCTTTAGCACCCTTAGCTTTGAGGGGGGAGCGAGAAAAACAGTATTACAGGGTAGACCTGTAGACCGGGAGGGAGGGGGGGGGGGGGGGGTTCTTAAGAAACTGTTCAAACATACAAAGCATTTATTCTTCTGTATTTCTCAGGCCGGGGTCCACTCCCGTCTCTTCAAATAGTTTAGTAATTAGAGTATCACCAAAAACCCCTAGATATTTCCCTTTGAGTATTTTATATGAAACAATAAAGTACATTTTTAAACCTTTTTCTTTGGTGTGGTCTTTTTCCCCTCGCTGGGACTATCTGATTTATAGAGAACCTGCAGGCCCACCTAAAAGTACTGCAGTGGGTGTTAAACAAGCACAAAGAGAATCACAGACAGAGACGGTGCTTTGTGCAGACAGGTCTCACAGTCTGTGCAGGTATCAGAGCCTAGCAGCGGGTGGTGATGATTGACAGCTTGTGTTGTATCTGAGATTGTCTGGCCGTTTTTGTTTTCTGTGTATTAAGCAGGTGAAGTAAAACAAGGCTGTAAAAACCAAGCATATTTTGAAAACAAGCCCAGAAAAACAAACCATGTGGCTGCCAATATTTCCACGCAACACTTAGTTTTTAAAAAAAACAAGCCAAAATGTCTCTCAACCAAAGTGGCACTGGCAGTAATACTGTGAACACAGCAGGAGTAGTTATACAGCATCCATACAAAGCCAGGTCGTTTCTGGATTTGTTCTCTGAAATGCATAACTTGACTTTTGTCTGTGCTATGGATTCATAAAACGTTTAACATAACATATAGGCATTTTTTGTATGCATTAAGCGGGCAAACAGAAGTTGTGGAAGCTGCACTGTGTGACACACACATGCAACAAGTACAGACCACAACATCTCTCATTGCTCGATTTAAGGGCACAAGGCTATAAGTTATTTATAAAAAATAATGAACTTGTAGTGTAATAGTCTTTTCCTCCAGGCCAGCTGCTCCTAAATCATTAGTACAGGGTTGTTACGAGAAGGGGTGCAGCAGGTTTTAAGAAATGATTTGATGAGTCTTGTCACCATAGTTACAATACAAGTGTACTGCAGACGTTTCATCTGCGCTGTTCAAGCAACTGTCCACAACAAAATGAGCTAATGGAGGAGTGTGGGCTGAAAAACAAGTATAATCTAGACATTTATCATCAGATTTCACTTATCACTTCTAATGAAGTCAACTATTAGAACCGTTTCGTGAATGTATTATTTTATTCTATTTTATAAATAATTTCCTGGGACATTTTCCAAAAAGAAATATGTAATGTGGCACTAATTACGAGTACAGATAAAATCATATTCAGCTGGTATACTTCCAGTCAATTATTTTCTAATTAAATGCTGGTAGACTGAGTCGTTTAATCAGTGCACAGAAGGTCAGCTTAACATGCAAAAATGAAAGTTAAATATTAATAAGCTATAAAAAGCCATAATAAAGTTTGCAAATATAAATAAATAAATAATAAAAAAATACTAAAGTTGGTTTAAATCAAGCAGTTATTTTCACAAAATATTGCTTGTAATTAGTAACAGTTCTTTCCAGGAAATTAAATATAAAATAAGAACGTTTGTACATGTAAAATTAAAGGTTACTATGATTTTGAAACTCTTAATATTTATATTTTAAAATAAAGCTTAATTATATGGTTACAAAAAAAGATTTACATTTCTAGTTATAAATTATAATTGTTGTCAAATAATGTTACATGATAAACACTTGCTGCATACAACTACTTTACAGTCTGTTACCAAACATTTATTATATGTTTGTATACTGCTTATAAGTGCTAAATAGGGGGACTTGGAGAAAAGGTTATACCTCTAAATGTACCTCATGCTTCATGTAAGGGGCTGAATACAAAATCAATGTTAAATAATTAGATTCATTATTTGCAATCCTTTTTTAAAGCTTCACAAAATGAGTTGTCAAAACAAGACAAATGCACTAATACAGTTGGCTTGTGTTTTAAGGCTGGTGTCAGATACAAGGTCAGCTCAGTCCATACAGGACATGAGCAGCCAAGTAGCCCGTGATCATTGCGCTAGATGCGTGATTTTCCTAATGGATCATTCATCAGTAGTAATTTGCTAAAATAATCTTCCCATTTAGTCCTGTGAGAGAAAAAATGAACCTAGCCAATTCACGCTGACAAATGGACCTATTATCAACTTTAAGGTAAATTGAGAAGTCAAAGTGAGGTGGCAGCTTGGGGAACCAGGACCCCCCTATAAAGGAAAAGTGTCAACACTTAGAAAATGATCTCTCACCTCCATCAGTAGTTGTTAATATTACCCAGATGTATTTCTGCGAGAGGGACCCAGATTCCCCTCAAACAAAACCCGCCTGTTTGCTATCCGGGCTCCAAAATGGTGGAACAACCTCCCCATTGAAGTCAGGACAGCAGACAGTATTCACACCTTCCGTCGCAGACTGAAAACTCACCTGTTTCGACTGCACCTCGGTGAATAAAGAGAAAATAAAAAATAAAACTGTTCTTTGTATGTTGCACTTACATTGATTTGGCTTATTTGAAGCTAGTATTCTGGCCTTAAAGGATGGTACCTATTTGAAGCTAATGTACTTGCAAGATTCTTGCTGTTCGGCGTTGTATCCCCATGATTGTTTGTACTTTTTGTAAGTTGCTTTGGACAAAAGCGTCAGCTAAATGAACTGTAAGGTAATGTATTAATAAAGGTCGGGAAGAGCATTGTTTCACAGAGCAAAGTGTTATCCAAAGCCCCTGTTGGATGGGATTAATATTCCAGAGGGAGGTGGGTAATAGAGTTTATGCAGTGCGGCAGCTTGATGGAACTTTAGCTAATGTCAGATTACAGAGCGTGGCTTTTATTAGGCCATGATATTCAGAACAACTCAGAGATACACTTTAAAATACAAGGTGACAAAGTCTCCAAGAGAGACCAGAGGCTGAGTGAAGAAAATTGTATTTTCATCTGACGGGAAAAAGAATCGCACACACACTCTATATGCCAGACTGGATTAAAGACCCTGCAGACCCACACAGCTGTTTTTAGATATTCTGGCTAATTAGACTTCTGTTCTGGTTAAAGTTGGCTGACCTACTGTACACTGTGAATTACACCAGGTCACTAAAGCTTATGAACTAATAAGTGCCTGGTTAAACAGAAAAGTAGTTGGGTGAATTGAATTGTGTTTACTTATATAAAAGATTGTGCTTCAACATATTAATATTAATAATAACACTAGACAAGATCATATATACACTTAGCTAAAACAATTAGTCGTTAGAAAGAAAATGTATAGGCAACAATTTGAGTTTCTTAAATGTGAGCCTCAAGACTTTTTTGTCATGATATTAAACTGAATAGCTTTTGATTTTGGACTTATATAGTTACATAAAACAATTGAAGTCCAAGCCCTGTAATTTTTTTTATACAAACATGCATGTTGCATACAGTATAACAACTGGCAGTAGTGACTACTTGTGGGTCGTGCAGTGGCTAACATAGTTTGTGATGACAAAAGGGTTATTACTGTGAGTGGACAGTTTGTTTAGTGTTGCTTCTCATCCAACGGGCATGATTATATAGAATTGGATGGCACTGCAAAGCTATTATGATCCCCGCCTTAAATTTGGACTGCAATGTTCTCTCCATTCCCTCAAATGTCAGCTCTGTCATTACAGTTTGCAAATGTACATCAAAGCACAGCGAAACGCCGTCCCCACGTCCTCACGTCCACAAGCAAATCATCTGATTGCAGCGACTGCATTAAAGTTAATTGATTTTGGTCCAAAATGTCTTAGTCATAAATGTTGGTGTGCTGAGAATGATAAAGCTGCAAGTTACCCTGTCCTAATTGGTTTCACAAAATAAACAGGAGAGTGAGGGAGATGTCAATCAAGCACAGTCTGTACACACCTACACAGTCCTAAGAAGACATCCAATCAGGCAAGATAAGTAAAAACGCCTTCATAGGTGTGTGGAATAACCAAAATTAATATTAAAATCACCAAGTCTGGGGTTTAACAGCTTTTCTCACAACGGACACATCAATCCTCAGAAAGAAGTCCGGTAAATTTAACAACGTCAGCTGTGACCAAAAAAACACACAACATTAGAAAACACTATGGAATATGTTTTTAATATTCACTTTTATACATGTGGAGAGCAGGAAACTTTGGATTCATGACGGCTGAACTGTCCCCAGTAAAGATAGAAAAGGAGAACAAGAAAGACACAAGAGAGGTTAAAAGACACAAAGAGCTGAACGACATAGAAACCGGCAGAATTGAAGAAGACAGACATGAAGTCAACACTAAAGGGAACACAGGATGGGCTCTGCCAGTGATTACAGACTAGTTAATGGAAACAAAAATGTGAACAGACTTTGACAGTTACGAGGCAGAAAACCTCAGTCAGTGCTGCGCTCATTTTATGCATCTGTTCAGAACTCCTGGGATATGTCGACACTTGTCAAAGTTTGCCATATTATGAATTACTTATCTTTATAAATCTACAGAGTTGCGTTGCTATCACTGCAGCTCCAAACGTTGCTACGCAGTAAAATCTAACGGACTATTTTTTTCTCAGCGGTAGCAATACATTTATTAATAAATCAATAAAAACATTTAAGCAATATTTTCTGTCAAATTATTGATTAATTTAGTAAGTAGACGTGTAATCACAGGGATAATGTGCAGCGAGCAGGTCATTATTGCGAAATGAACCCCGACATAATATATTATTTGCATAACACTTTACATAATAATCAGCTTGCTGCACATGATCTTGTAACTAATTACTAGTCTTCTGCTATGGCTTCCTATCACAGTTTGTAGGTTATTTTCTTATGCGGCATTCATTTCTGTGTTTATGCATCTAATGCGACCTAATACGAGGTCTTTCCACGTGACCAAATATTAGTTGGTTTAAACTTTATACTGTCCAAAATTGGAACTTCCTTGCAAACACACTGTGATTACATGTATTTAACTACTGTACACAAACAACAAAAGTAGTAGTTTGTAGTAATTTTGCACTTGAGCCATAAGCCTCAGAACGTTTTAAGACTGAGACATTGTACAGAGTAAGTCTTATCCAAAGGAAAGCCAGTGAGTGACTGTAGATAAGCAGTAAAATTGAGCATGCTGATACATGCGCTGTGGAAAATAGGCTATAGGCTTCACGCATCATGTACCTCAGCTTATACATCATCTCTATGTGATCACGGGGCAGTCTACTGGTTGGTCAATATGTTATTTTAAAATGTCCCAGGTACAAATGTCATCAACAGAGGCTTACAGAAAGGTTGGATTCAACAGCATTGTCTTACTTTGTGTAGGTATGTGTTTTTGAAAGTCTGACTGAGCTACGTATTAGTATTTCTTCAAATTCCTTACCCGCAAAAGCAAGTAATAACATGGTTTTAAAGAATGGTACAGAAGAAATAAGGCTGTCATGTTTTCAGAAGTGTCCACTTGCTCTTCCTACCTGAGCTGCCATTCTCAGCACCTCACAGGTGTAAACGCTCATAATCAGTGAACCGTCATCATTGACCTGCATCCAGCCCAGCATAACACAGACACTTCCTTTGCTTGCTTGTTCAGACTGGGCTATTGATCCTGACAAACAACCCATTCAGGGTGTGTTGCAGTCATTCAATACATCACTCCTCTTGTCTCAGTTCAAAGTTACCTGTAACAACAGATCCATCCTTTGCGTCGCAATGCAAACAGTCTGCGGAGTTTACCTTCAATGAGCGAAGCCTTAACAACTCACTAAATGTTTGTTCAAGCAGAAGGTGAGGAGAAGTGCGGGAGGGATGGAGGGAGAGAGGGAGGCAGTGATGATAAATCACCAGCGAGGACTATGCGAAGCTGACAGTATTACATCCTTGAACTGTTCCTCAGTAGGCAAGGTTAGGTTGTCTATCGGTGGGCTGTGGCTCCCTCTGAGCCTGCAGGAAAGGCAAAATTAGGCAATTACAGGCAAATAAATCTTGTATCCCTGGACAGCAGCTTTCAGAGTCTGAATGTAAAATGGTGTTAGGATTCAGATGAAGTGCCTCTGTGCACCAGGATTTGGGCGTGCATGATGTACTCTACACATTATGAAGAAAGGTAACCAAGAGTTGGTGGTGCTAATTCTCTATGCCACAGACCAATAAAAACATAACATAGTTAGAATTTTGGAAACATATGGGAGCCCAATATAATTCATGGCCACAGATAGTTAATTATGTGGTATGATGTTGCACATTTGTTGTGTAATGAGCGCCGTGTATACATCTTTTCTTTTTTTTTAATGTCTGTTTTCACCTGGCACAACAGACTTTAGCTCTGAGGGCGCAGTGCACATGATGAACCTACAAATAAAGGTAGTGGCTCATTAGTAATCCTAATGTAGCAGAACAATTGCATTGAATAAATAACTAAAAAAGTTAGTCAAACTCTCCACTGCAAAAGGAAAAACTTGATACCTCACCTTCTATTTAGTTTTGACAAATTGTGATTGCAAAAATGTTAAGCTGTAAAAATAATGATCATGAGAAAAAAAAGACTTGTAGTGAGCCAACCTCGATATGACATTATATCAATATGACATCCATTATGAATATTCATGCAAGCATGACCTTTAGTTAATTACATTTTTAAGATCAAATTGTAAGGATCATAAGATTATAAGTAATTTACTCTTCAATCTCTGTGACACAGCTCTAATAAAGCTATAGAGGTTGATGTATTAGATACGTTTTATCTTATACATGTTGAAATACTCTTTACATCCCGACAGCAATAAATAAATCAAATGCTAAAAAAAGAAAAAGATCCGATATCGGTGGCTTTCATAGGACTGTAATATGTCCATCTAATCACCGGCCCTCATTGCGCATCACTGGAGTCTTCCACAAGCTGCTAGCTGGATAGCTGTGAGTACTAACAATAGCCATATACGTTGTTTACGTTCATTATCATATGTTTACCTTGATAATGATCATTTTGGGAGAATGGTTTTGAGGGGAGGCCTGAAGGGACTTTTGGAGTAAGTGCTGCTAGCAACTTTAATTGGAAAAGGGCTGGCAACATTTGGCTGGCTTTTTCAGTTGGATAATTTAAAATATCTATCTTAGTTCTCCAATAATATCTAGCTAAACTTGAACATAGAATTTTCCCTCCAATATTTAAAATGATTTAATATGTATCGCAGATCAAAAGACTTCCAGCAGCTTTGTTTAGATTGTTTAGATACATATGAGATAATGAAGACGGCACAGCTCAATGCCATTATAATTAATAGACAACAAACCTCATTTTTTATAATAAATTCCTTTTGAGATGTATCCTTTTTTTCACATGAAACAACATCATCACACTCACAGTCAGTGTAACTGGCTCACACATAGCAGTCAGCTGGCAAACATGCTATCAAATTAGCGGTCTTGCGGTAATGCTAGCTTGGCTACCCCTGTTGGTCACCTGACCCTTGCCTTGCAGGTCGCAGTGGTCCGTCAAGTCTCCCTAAATTGGCCATTGCCCACACCTCTTGTGATATTTTTAACGGTTACCAGTGTATTTTTGCAGTTTCACTACAGAAGGATCAAACGTACTGAGACATTGGCTGTTGTTTCGGTTTGTATTGGAAACACTGTAGTTGCAGAGGAAGAATGTAGAACCAGTTGATATTCTCTGCATGAAATCACACCTCAGTGCTCCTAACTTTACCCGCAGCCGAGGTGAGGCTGGAAATAGTAAAGATACATTTAATGATAGTGAAACAGAGGTATAGTTAGTATTCATGAAGAGACATGCCACTCCGATGCCCGCTCTGCTGCGGAGGGACATGGCTGGCCAAACACAGCAGCTTGAGGTAAATGCACAGAGGTAGTTTATAATGTTTGGGAGTCATAAACATTCTGCCCTTGGCTCTTTCCTAGCAGACGGACCATGGAGAATTTTACTACCGCCATAAAGCATGTTCATCTTCTGCCTCTCCCCTTGCTTCCCCTCAGTTATAACACACACAGAAACACGCACATACACAAACACCCTCACACACACCCATCCCTGTCATATTTCACAAACACCTTATGCATTAAAATGAAGAAAGTAAACGGGGATGCCTTCTGTAAACAGAATGGTCAACGACTCTCCTCACAGCTGCACCAACAACTAAGGAAGAGTCCATCTTTCAACTGATTTATTTTCATTTTAAATGTGAATTTTTTTTTTATAGGATAAGGGAATTAAGGCAAGGGGACAAACTGAGGTGGGTTGGACACAATAATACTTGTAATGGGAAAATAAATGTCATTGAGGTGCAGATTGCTGTTGCTCCACTATATGTTTTTATGCTTTTATGCTTTTAAACTGTTTATTTATTTAATTGTATCCCAAATCACAACATAACTGATCACTCTTAGGGCATCTCATGACGTATGTTTCAAGTACAATTGAAATTAAGTATACTGGTGGAGAATATATTTTCAAGAGAGATTTGATTTGTTTGTTTTGTTCTCTCTGGAGAACCACAGCATTTACTGGAAAGTTTATTCTAGCACTTATCAAAACCAGCGATAACAGCACTTTAGAAGGAATAAAGAAACTGTGAGAAAGGTAAACTGTAAAACAAAGTATCCATTCATACGTACAGTATGCAAACGTGCATGCATTTCAACCTACATAACACATGCAGACAAAACTACCTAAATAAGATTATCAACTAGAGATCATCTTGCAATAGGATCACACCAGTCGCAGCACAAGATTGGACCAGGGGCGAAAAGTATGGGGGCCAATGGCCACTGAGGCCCCCTAACTGGGACCACGCCCATCTTCGAATGTGACTTTTCGAATGTCAAATGTCATTTTGCGCCTTGAGATTGCTTTTAGCTTTGAAAGGCTCTTTATAAATACAATTTTATTATTATTATTATTATTATTATTATTATTATTATTATTATTATTATTATTATTATTATTATTATTATTTTGATCGGAACTACACATCTGTAAAGTTTCGTGACAAAGATCTGTCCCCAGATACGCATACACAGACTCACAAGGTGAAAACAATACCAGCCTCGCTGTTGGCACGATAAAAAATAAATTTTCAAAAGCATTAAAAATCAGTTTAATCTTATTTTGCAAATCTGACGAGAGGTTTCGGACTGCGCACCTCCACTCAGACAGAGGACAAGGGAGAATTTAATCAATTAGACTGCAGTCATGCTCTTGGTAATGTAAACACATTTTTTGAGTGTAGTTATAGTTCTGCACTAGAGGATGATGCCAAAAAAAGACAGAACATTATTCACTCACACAAGAACCTGTGTATTTTTTCACCCTGCCAATTGTTTCCAAAGAAAATGGATTTCTCAACGTGATTTAATGTAGTAAATGTTATTTTGCCTATAGGTTGAATGCACTTATTGCAAGACGCTTTGGACCATGGCATCTGCCAAATAAATCCAGTGTGATTGATTTAAGTATTTTGTATGGTTAAATTAAAGCCTTAATTAAGTTTCTATTTTAGGAAACATGTTTCTCTGAGGTAAGTGAAAACCTGTGAGATCCAGAAAGATGCTGTAATAAATCTACTTTATGTGCTTTAGTCTCCCTGAGGATACTGATTCAACTTAACTCATAACCAACAGCTCTTTATTGAACTTCTCTAAGGGTCAATATAAATTTGATTGAAAATACTGCCAAAAGATAAACTCCTTCCTTGTCAGATGTTTCTCCCAAAATCCCTTACTCTCAGTACAACTTTTTGAAAAGAAACTTTCTAACTGCAGTCATAGTCATCTTTGGATTCATCATTTTCAGTCAGAAAATTTTGTTTTTTCTGAGCTTGAATAGAATAAATACAATTTTGAAAAAAGGGATAACACTTTACCCTGTTCAGAATTCCATTGGCTACACGATACGTCAGTCATTGGGAGACTCAGTTGCTATTGGCTCGGTCTGTAAAGAAAAGAAGAGGGCCTGGCACTTCCTTATCATGTTGACACTCATTGTCTATTGAAGGCTGTAGATAACGCATGGAAGCTCCGATTGGCTCAAGGTGTGAATCGAACGCTTAGTCTGGGCTGAATTCAGGAGCTGCAGCCTTCGGAGGCTGCATTTGTAGACCGATTACGTCACAGCGGTGTCCCATTTCGGCAACTCCTTCAAATGCAGCCGACAAATGCAGCCTTCTTTTGCCAGATTTGCAGGGTACATCTGATGTATCCTACACGGCTACAGGTCTCCCAAGATTCATTGCGCGCCCAGAGAAGTATTTTTCTTACTTTTAAATGTAAGTATTGTGTTTCAACTCGCTCGAATAGCTAACGATACAAATGTTATAAAATCAAAGGACCTTAAAACATAAAATCTTCCCTAAAATGACGGTTAAGTTACGGGACGTTAGTGCCGATGCTAGTTAGTGGCTGCTTGGCTGCCGGCGGCCTTTTAAAGTAAAACTTTAAAACTTTTAAGACCTTAACTTTCAAACCTAAGACAAGACCTTGTAAATGTTGTTTTATATTTTACATAGATTGTGGCGATTGTATAGATCAGTGGTCCCCAAACTAAGGCCCGCGGGTCGGATACGGCCCGCCTCCACATTTGGCCCGGCCCCCTGAACAATACCAGAGACGCATTATGATTTTTTTTTCAGTCTGGCCACGTGAATCCTAGACTAGCCCCTGTCAAATAGAACGGAATAATGGCGAAAAGGTTAGATAAGAGAAAAATGTATTCAGAATGCAGGGTATTTAACCTGCAGTGGTCAAACAATTATTTTTTTGTTCAATGCAAAGAAAAGGCTGTTCAAGAGGCGGTGGTGGTATTCAAAGAATACAATCTGCGCCGACACTATGAATCCCGTCACAAAGACAAGTATGATAACTTGCAAGGCCAAATGCGAGCAGACAAACTCTCAAAGCTAAAAAGTGGACTGTTAGCTCAGCTTGGTTATGTGTGGCTTTCTGGAAAACAATAAATGTTTACGTTTAGGCACCCCTGCGATCGTCACACTTTTTCTGTTACAAACTGACCCCGGCCCCCATCAGAGAAGGGAAAAGTTATGTGGCCCTCACAGGAAAAAGTTTGGGGACCCCTGGTATAGATAATGTATAGGCTACTTCATATTACCTGCTTGGTTTTCTGACAGTTGAATATCACTTAAAAAATCCAGTGCAATAGTTTGGATTGATTATACATATTTTATTATTTATAATATATGTACTTATTTTGCAACTTAATCTGCTTTTGTATCTACCTATCATTGAATGGAAATGAATGATCGAATAAATGAATGAAATGAATGATCGAAGAAAGAAAATGATTGAATGATTATTATAAACAGAAAAGTATTATAAAACAATATAACATTTACAGTGTATACAGATAAAGTTTGCTGCTGGACTTGGATGGGATGCCACAATAAAGCCCCTGGTGTCTCCTGATGCATCATCTGGGGGGTCTCCAGAGTGTGTATGAGATGCCCCTCCACCGTCTAAAATATATTATGCGCCAGTGATAAAGCATATCTTCAATCAAGATTGAAAATAAAAGTATTATCTCTGGTTCCGTTCTCTGGAGAAAAATGCTAAAGTAAGCCGTCAACTGCGCTTGATAACTTCTGAGAGTTGCTAGGCGACGGGAACGGCTGGTGACGTACCAGGAAGACCCGGCCACCAAAGACTGCGAAGGCTGCAGCCCCTGAATTGAGACACAGCCCTTGTCTCCATTTTGAAATTGGATCAGCGCTGTATAAACCGGAAATCACACAAATCGATCAGCTGATTTCAAAGACTGCAACAGCTGTTCACAGCGCTTCATAGGTGAGTTGGCTCAAAGTTATGATTTTGAGTTTGCTTGCTGGTTTGAGGAGCTGATTTTACCTGCTGTGATTGTGATCTCAAAATCTAAATAGACGAGCTTTCTAAAGATTTATGGCATGGGTACTACATCCTGCATGGTGGACTGTAAACAACACACGGTTTCAGCATAGTGGACTGTAAACAACACAGCTGGTAGCTGTGTCTCAATTCAGGGGCTGCAGCCTTAGATCGCCGTCTACCGCGAAGGCTGAACCGAGCAGTCTACGAAATGAGTCGGTCCGGTCTACGGGGGGTTTCCTGGTACGTCACCAGCTGTTCACACCCTACCTTTTGCTGCTCCCGTCACCTAGCAACTCTCTGAAGTTATCAAGCGCAGTTGACGGCTTACTTTTGCATTTTTTCCCAGAGAACGGAACCAGAGATAATACTTTTATTTTATTTTCAAACTTGATTGAAGATATGCTTTATCACCGGTGCATAATGTATTTTAGACAGTGGAGGGGCATCATACATCATACACACTCAGGAGACAACCCCAGATGCAGCCCCCCATCAGGAGACACCAGGGGTTTATTGCGGCAGCCCATCCAAGTCCAGCAGCAAACTTTATCTGTAGCCTATATACTGTAAATGTTATATTGTTTTTTAATATTTTTCTGTTTAACCATTCAATCATTTTCTTGTTTCTTGTTTCTAATGTGATTTATTTTGTGGCCAAGGCTGCCCAAAGACTGTCAGACAAATTACTGGTTTGTCTTTGCTGCTCTTAAACAAACCCTTTTTTAACTCTAATTTTTAATAGCGCACCTTCATCTAATATTAGGACTTTCATCTTGCTATGAGTGACTGACCTCATCCTATCATACATTCACATCCTGTCAAAAGCCACACTGTGGCTGGTGGCAATTAGTGTCCCTTTTTGTAGCAGTTTCTGAAGCCCGAACTGTTGCTTTGTAGAGATGTCCCACTCTTTGAAGCACTCTCACTCTGCCAATGTTTTGTCCACAGTAGGACTCGGGGAGAACGGCTCATCCCAGTTCAAATGTCGAACCGGAATTTAATTCAGGCCCTTTATAGTTCTGCAAATGTGATTGGTATGCATTAAAGAGTGAATATTTGAATGTATCGTTGCTGTTACTAAAACATGAAAATGTCATGGTTTTACCTTTTGAAAAGACCAACTCTCTCTCAGCAAGGTATTTATTTTAGAACTACATAGTAGCACTTTCCAAAAATAGTATTGATATGAGATGAGATACATAGTATGAAATCCAGCTGTTTTTAGCAAATGGACTGGAATAGGGAATATATTTAAAAGTAGCTTCTCAGGCAAAATTCACAACTGCAGCAAATACATTTTCATTTCAGTGAATGTTTTTTATCAGAATGAAGCAGCAACCAAAACTGTTATGATTATATGCGTGGAATTTAGCATGAGTGGGAAGGCCCCTACAATTTGAGCTGTAAAAAGCATCATCAGTAGGAGAGCTGAAGGAAGCAGCAGGTGTGTGCCTGTTGCTAAGCAGCACCACGACATTTCAAAGGCACAGCTAAAAAAAAAAAGGCCCAAATAACATTTGAAAATAATACTAAAAGAAAGATCACTTTTGTGTAACATCTCAAAGGGGGGGGGGGGGGGGCATAGATGCAAAAGGAGAAAACCAATGAAAGAGCGGATAAAACATTGTGGCTGCAGCTCAGGTGGTAGAGCAACTAGAATTGCGACATGAAAATATTTGTATAATTTTAAAGGAAAACGAATCTTAATATAAAATGTATCTAAAACGAATCCACTTTTAAATTACCATCTGTCCATTGGAAAGCAATTTGTTTTTTGAAAGGATTTCTTAAACCGTGGAGATTTGTGACCATGGTCAACACAATTCATCAACAGAGTTTGTGTCCTGAAGCAAATTGTCCAAGGTGAACATTTTGTCCTCAGACTTAAAATGAACTAGAAAGAAAATAATAAGGGATTTAGAGGTTTTTAGGGATTAGATTGTGTTAAATTGTTATTTAACATTACATACCAATAAGCAACAATCACATTAATCACAACAACTGTGATTGACATTGGCAAAACAACACACCAACTGTCATTAGACGGACGATTCAAATGTTGCTGAATCCTGATAGGTGCATGAAAGTACGGGACATCACATTGGCTGCGCACCATTTGGCCATGCCACCATGGCACTTGTTACGTAGAAGAAAAGACGAGGAAACCCAGTCAAATGGACGTACAGGTGGCATACATGGCAGCAGATATGATGTTGAATCTCTCACAGCTTTTAAGCATTAAAAGAGACATCACATAACCTTTTATATATATATATAAATATAGATATAGATATAGATATACATTTGTATGTAAAAAACTGTGGTTAGACACTATTTGCAAAACTCTAAACACATTCTCCTTTACTATAAAACACAATTCCCACTGTGATGCACATGTGTTGCAAAATGCTAAACACAGGCAGCAAAAGTTGGACACAACTCCAACACAGTGGTCATCGTTTAAACACAACGACTCAACATTGTTCTCACTTGTTTCTAATGATGTGATCAACCGATTTAACACACTATATAAGCAAGTTCAGAGTGAATACCGACAATGGATGAAAACATTTTGAGAGGAAGAGGTGGAAGAAGAGGAGGAGGAAGAGTACGGGTAAGAGGTGATGGGCCAAGAGGAAGATATCAAGGCCGAGGAAGAACCAGAACCATCATTTCAGATACAATTCAGGCAACGGTCATAGACCATGTTCTTGTTCATGGCTTGACAATGAGGGAAGCAGGACATGGTTCTCCACCATCATGCAACCCTGGGGCCTCACAACACTGAGCATCTTCTCACATATACAGTATATCTCAAAAGTGAGTACACCCTTTAGATTTTTGCAAATATTCTGTTATATCCTTTCAGGGGATAACATTATCCTACTGAAACTTTGATATAACTTAAAGTAGTCAGTGTGCTGCTTGAATAACAGTATAGATTTATTGTCCTTTGAAAATTACTCAGTACACAGCTGTTAATGTCTAAACAGCTGGCAACAAAAGTGAGTACACCCCATAGTGAACATGTCTAAATTGTGCCCAAAGTGTCAATATTTTGTGTGACCACCATTGTTATCTAGCACTGCTTTAACCCTCCTGGGCATGGAATTCACCAGAGCTGCACAGGTTGCTTCTGGAATCTTCTTCCACTCCTCCACGACGACATCACGGAGCGCACGGATGTTGGACACCTTGCACTCCTCCACCTTCCTCTTGAGGATGCCCCACATGTGCTCAATTGGGTTTAGGTCTGGAGACATACTTGGCCAGTCCATCACCTTAACCTTCAGCTTCTTCAGCAAGGCCGTTGTCATCTTGGAGGTGTGTTTAGGGTCATTATCATGTTGGAAAACTGCCCTACGGCCCAGTTTCCGAAGAGAGGGGATCATGCTCTGCTGCAGGATGTCACAGTATATATTGGAATTCATGTGTCCCTCAATGAAATGCAGCTCCCCAGTGCCGGCAGCACTCATGCAGCCCCAGACCATGATGCTGCCACCACCATGCTTGACTGTAGGCAAAACACATTTGTCTTGGTACTCCTCACCAGGGTGCCGCCACACACGCCGGACACCATCTGACCCAAACAGGCTTATTTTGGTCTCATCAGACCACAGGACATGGTTCCAGTAACTCATGTTCTTGGATTCATTGTCTTCAGCAAACTGTTTGCGGGCTTTCTTATGCATCGGTTTCAGAAGGGGCTTCTGTCTGGGGCGACGGCCATACAAACCGATTTGATGCAGTGTGCGGCGTATGGTCTGGGCACTGACAGGCTGACATCCCACTTCTGCAACCTCTGCAGCAATGCTGGAAGCACTCGCACGTCTATTTTTGGAAACCAACCTCTGGATATGACGCTGAGCACGTGGACTCAACTTCTTTGGTCGACCCTGGCGAGGCCTGTTCCGAGTGGAACCTGTCCTGGAAAACCGCTGTATGATCTTAGCCACTGTGCTGCAACTCATTTTCATGGTGTTGGCAATCTTCTTATAGCCAAGGCCATCTTTGTGAAGCGCAATAATCCTTTTTTTCAGCCTCTCAGAGAGTTCCTTGCCATGAGGTGCCATGTTGTCCAGCATTCAGAGAGAATTGTGCCCAAAACACCAAATTTAACAGCCCTGCTTATCATTTACACCTGAATCCTTGTAACACTAACGAGTCACATGACACCAGGGCGGGAAAACAACATCATTGGGCACAATTAGGACATGTTCACTATGGGGTGTACTCACTTTTGTTGCCAGCTGTTTAGACATTAACAGCTGTGTACTGAGTAATTTTCAAAGGACAATAAATCTATACTGTTATTCAAGCAGCACACTGACTACTTTAAGTTATATCAAAGTTTCAGTAGGATAATGTTATCCCCTGAAAGGATATAACAGAATATTTGCAAAAATCTAAAGGGTGTACTCACTTTTGAGATATACTGTATGGTGGTCTTCGGGATTTTCTGATTGATCGTGAGCAGCAGGTTCCTCATCAGGCTGGGCCTCCTATTTATGTTGTAGTTTGGGACAATGTCAGCTTTCACCGTGCAGTCCGCATACGTGAAAGGTTCAACATCAACCAGCGCTTCATAAATGTTTGCCTTCCACCATACAGCCCATTCCTCAACCCAATAGAGGAGTTATTTTCTGCGTGGCGCTGGAGGGTCTGTGACGGGAACCCCTTACACCAGGGTAAACCTCCTACAGGCAATGGCATTTTCCCCCGTTGCTTAGCAAGAGAAAACACTGCGTGTAATGTAGATGAAGTCCTCTGGCCGGACCAGCACAAAGGTGTGATGCTGCAGAAGTCAGAATGAATCGTACGTTGACGTTTTTTGCAGTTGGTTTTGTAATGTGCTTTTCATTTACGTATGAAGTTTTCTTTGTTATTTGTATAAGTTGGGATAATTGTACTTTTGTTTAGTTTGGCAAAAATGTGTTAATTTACAATAAAAATAAATCAAACTAACATGCACTGGATGCAGTGTTTTAATGTTGTTTATGTAGTGTCTAATGAATGCTCTGAAGGTGTTTCTATTTTGACTGGAAAAGTGCATGATCTGAAAGCATTGTTTGATTTGTGCCAGAGGAGTCTGTGGTTTTGTGAATGTAGCTTGAGTTTTGTGTTTAAAGTTTTGAGAAAATGGGTGAAGGTTTCAAGAAATGTGTTTTAGCAATCGTAAAAAACTGTAAGCTTTGGCAGGTAATTCATTTAGGACCCATTTATAGAAAGAAGCTGATTGAGAAAATTGGTTTTCAGCGCCTTTTAAAATCTAAATAAATTGTTATACTCTCTTTTTTTGGCCAGATGGTTGGTTGTGTGTGTGTGTGTGTGTGTGTGTGTGTGTGTGTGTGTGTTGAAAAGCAGCAAAGCCTTCAGCTGAGGGGTTTAAAAGCCTGTACAGTAACACGTTAGTATATTTTGAAATAAATCAATCATTGCAATGGCAAGACTTTACCAAAATAAGGCACAGGCTGGAAATAACTGTAATGATTTTTGAGTTGATAAATGTAACCACCAGATACATTCAGGAAATAATAAAGGGGAAAATATATACTGTATACTTTACAGACATTTGCACTCAACGCAGCCTTCCAGTGAATTACTGGATGCTCGGCACTCAAGGGCAGTTTGATTGAAATCTGGAGCAAGCTGGATAAATTGCTCTGGGGTCTTGTTTCCAAGATAAAGTGTAGCATATACAAGTTGTGTGAGCTCATCCTTACAGCAGATTAGTATGTTATCTTTTTCAAGTCACAGTGATGCCTTACAACATATAGAGATGAAAACTGACTACAATTTCGCTACTTCTACATTTTCTTTTAAAGGGGACATGTTATGCAAATGTTCAGGTTCATACTTACCCCAGCAAGGCATTGCAAGGCTTTCTAGATAGTAAGGGTTGTAATAATAAGCTTTATTTGTATAGCACCTTTCATACAAGAATTGCAGCCCAAAGTGCTTCACAGCAAAAACATAACAATTAGTACAAGATTAGACAGAATAAGAGCATTTACAGTACAATAATCACAGTATTGATGTACATGAGTCTGAAGTACCATTACAAAAATAGCCGAATTAAAATAGCAGATAATATAGCAGAATTCAAATTGTATAAAAATAGCTGAATTAAAATAGTATAAAATAACATTGGAATTCATGCCTAGTTTCCCTATCTGTGCCGTACTTAACGATCCTACTGGCGGGAAACCACATTCATCACACCATTCTTGTAAATGTTTTAAACTGTCAGAGCCATATTTTGAAAGCAAGAGATTAACAATGCAGTAGTCAGATATTGCCTTAGACTGAAAAGGTTGAACCAGCGTGTTTAATAACGGTTTTATCTGGATTTTATCTGCTATTGTATACTATTTTAATTTGGCTATTTTTATAATGGTACTTCAGACTCATTTGTATCTACACTGTGATTATTGTACTGTAAATGCTCTTATTCTGTCCTTGTACTAATTGTTATGTTTTTGCTGTGAAGCACTTTGGGCTGCAATTCTTGTATGAAAGGTGCTATACAAATAAAGCTTATAATGCGCCCCTGTGGCCTTTCAACAGGTTTCCCTCCCTACTGGTTTAAAGCCAGTTTTTCTCCAATACACATTTATCTGAGAAACTTCCTCTTTTTCCCATGGTAAAAACGTCTATTTAATCTCAGGCTTTTCAAAAATACACATTCTGAAATAAATCTCAGTTACCTTTACACATTCAATTTTAAACCAGGCATGGCAAACATTTATGAAATCATTTAAATTAGTTGGCACCATTAAAAGGCTAAGATAAAGAGATATAAAATATCACCATTACAAGTCTAAAGTAAAGAGATATAAAATATCACTATTAAAAGGCTAAAATAAAGAGATATGTCTTCAGTTTACTTTTGAAGATATTGAGAGAGCTTGCCTCACTAATGTCTGCAGGTAAAGTGTTCCATAGCTTTGGTGCATAATTGCAAAAGGCTGCATCCCCAATTTTCTTTTGGATGTTTCTGGAAACATTTAATAAACCAGTAGTAGATGATCGTAATATTCTTGGGGGCACATAGTTTATAGAGAGTTGGCAGTGTAACTTGGTGCGGTTCCGTTTAGGGCTTTGTATACTAGAAGGAGGACCTTAAAGTCAATTCAAAAAGTTACTGGAAGCCAGTGTAGAGCAGCCAACACTGGACTGATGTGGTCTCTCCTCTTGGTTCTAGTCAGCAGCCTCGCTGCAGAGTTTTGGATGAGCTGAAGTCTCTCTGTTGTTTTTTTTGGGAGGCCGGTAAAGAGTGCATTACAGTAATCGAGTCGGCTTGAGATAAAAGCATAGATTAGTTTTTCAGCATCCTTTTGGTTTATAAATTGTCTGATTTTGGAAGAATGATGTTTTTGTCACCTTGTTTATGTGGGATTTAAAGCTTAGATCTGAGACTTAGACTTGTAACTTCAGGTTTAACCAAAGGAGTAAGTTTCCCCATGTTATTCAGCATCATCTCACTTTTTGTTACAGGACCTACTAGTAGGATTTCAGTTTTGTTCTCATTTAATATTAAGAAATTATTGCTCATCCATTTATTTATTGTTGACAGACAGGTGGTGATGGAGTTAATAGCTGTAGCATCATTGGTTCAGCAGAGATGTACAGTTGTGTGTCATCCGCATAGCTATGGAAGCACACATTGTGTTCTCTAATGATGTCCCCCAGTGGTAGCATGTATAGGGAGAACAGTAATGGACCGAGGCAGCTCCCTTGTGGAACTCCACAACTTTTAATTTAAACTTTTTAACTTAAATTTTTTTTAATACTGTTGGCCTATATCTAATGATTTAATTATTTTCTTCTTTGTGAGGAAAACTAAAGTTTGTTTTATTATTTAAGATATAAACTTTTTAAAATCTCATAGGATAAGGGCACGGTGAAGACCTGAACACAAGCTGCTATATTCACAGAGCCTTCCCTTTCCGCTTAACAGCATCATCCTGCATTAGAAAAGTACGCATTTAAAACAATTAAAGAGTTAATACAATTGCCAAGCGATAGGAACAAGAAAACGATGCATTTGTCAAAAAACAAATCTATTAAGTATGTATGATTGAAAAACAAAATTAAAAAACAATACAAACATAGAATTGTATTAAAAGTTCCTAAAAATAACATTTTATATATACTTTCTGCAGTTATTGCATTCACTATTTGGGTTCATTGTCTAGTTAATCAGTTGGTTACATTGGATATAATATGAAATATCCATTAAATATGTTTCTTATTGATAGTCAGGGGTCGTCAGTTTACTAAATTAAGAGGACCCTTAAGGAAAAAGATTGGGAACCACTGTTTGAAACAACACATTGTTTTTCTCATACCTGTCTTCCCCCTCTTCGCTTTAGCGCCTGTCTCTTTAAGCCCACATCCGGAAAAAGCCCAGTCTGTTCTGATTAGCTTGTAAGAAAAATAAGGCAAACCTTTGTTTCCTGGGTTTTCTTATTTCGAAGTTTGTGGGTTGGTGGCACTCCAGATACCCACATGTTTGTGCAACAAACACTGAAAAAATGAGTTTTCATATTATGTCCCCTTTAACTGTCATCTCTACAGATTGCATATAATCCTTTTCTGAGGTTGAGAATTTGTGCGAAAGAGTAATTTACATATTACCCTCCGCATACTCACTGCATCCAACTCCCACATCAACTTTTTTATCAGAACTACACTTCATGAATTCAGCTTTGATTTGCATTTCAGGCTGTTTGATGTAATGTTTCTTTAAAAGGCATTGTAAAAGTACCACTGCAGTATCCCTAAAATGATGTTAATACTGGACAACCCTGCAACACACAATTCATGTCCAACTTTCTGTGTTAGTGGAAGTAGTGTTCCTTTTTTGTCGCAAGGCTGATCTGAATTTTATGTGGAAGACTAGTGTTTGTGAACTAGAATTAGCAACAGTGTTTCAGAGCAAAAACAACCCTGTGTTAAAACAACACAAGGGGCTGCGTTGTGGGGGTTTAAAGTATCAGTGAAACAATAACATACAATCCAGAAAGTCCAGTTTGGGTAATTAATGTGTTTAAAGGCTTGCACAAGAATTGAAATGCTCACAGACAGGATTTTACAACTCTGGAAAGTCCTCATGGTGGTAACTATTTTATGTTTTGTTGTGACAGCCGCAAGGTAAACAGTAGAAACACACCATTCACGTAACAAAGTAATCCACCAGGAATTTGCGCTTGCATGCATTTGATTAATCAACACAATAACTTGTAACCACGCTAAATGGTTACAACTATGTGTGGCATTAGCTCCCTGAGTTCAATATATGTCATCAAAAATATGTTTAACGTTTCACAAGAAGAGAAAAGTGAGGGATTTTAACAATAAACAAAAACAAATTAAATGTGAACTTGGAAAATCTAACAATAGTTGCCATGTGCCGACCTTAAAACGTGCTGTCATTGAACGTAATTTGGGATTTTGCTGAATTGTCCATTATCAATGTTCTTTTCTGGTGAAAGGGTTTGATAGTACAGATGCTGTACTCATATTAAAGATATATAATGTCAGGCTGGAATTTATGTTAAAAGAAAATGTGCAGTTATCATACATCACACAAATCAAATGATACATATCAAATTAAAGTTGTTCATTATAACTAGAGTAGTTAACTTTTATATCCAACTTCAAATGCTCTCATATGTATTGCCAAGTTAAAGACTGTGACTTAATGAAATACATTCACATCATGACGAGCTTAGATGCCACTGCTGTAGCGCAGATCTGTAGTGCATAAATTCAAATACACTCACAAACCAAAGCCAGCAGCAATACACATAGTCCAAGTAAACAACAGATGACTATCGGTGCCACATCCCACAATCCCTTTTTTCCTGCTGTGGTCTTCCTCTCTCCAACACATGCCGCTGAACTTGAGGGAAAATTGCTTTTCTGATATCTCACAAAGTGTGACCTTACTCACAAAAACACTCACTCAACCACTCTAAAGCAGAAATGGGACACACACACTCCCACAGATGAATACAGATATCTCCCTGTCATGTCAGATATACTGCCTGTCCTCAGTGAGCTTCTAGCCTAAATCAAAAATCCATTATTAGCTTCATTTTGTCATCGGTCATAATAGGCCCAAATCAGAGATCAATGAATCATTGTGAGTTAATAAATGACTGGAGCAATGAAAATTGGCTGATGGGTACAATCATGATTATGTAATATTTTCACTCAACAAGAATAATTTTTATGACACTGACTCATTTGCCGTTCTTCAAACTAAAAGAAGAGACTGAAATGAAACTGGAACTGCTGAAAATGAAAGTTGATGGAGCATCTAAAATTATGAAGACGTCTTTATTGCTGTTGCTCTATTTAATGGTCATAGTGGTAATAATGGAAAGTCAGATAATGGAGAAAGATGGGAAGCAAGGAGATGGATCCTCCTCTAAGTAACAAAACAGATCTTACTACCATCTTTAAAGGACCATTCTGGTTTATTACAACTTGAGTTTTGTTCTGTCACATAAGCCATTACTGAGATGTGGAAAGGTCAGACGGACAAAAACTACAATATACTTTCTAAACAAGCCAACAGTTTAGCCAGAATCTAAAGCATAGGTACAATCAAAGCCTGGCTAACCTTGGATACATGTATAAATCCTGTATGATCCTGTTTCATGCCTTGTCTTTAGTGACTACATGTCATGACTCTGGATTTGTGTTCCTGTTTTATTTTGTAGAGTTCACCTCCCTTGTGTCATGTCTTGTGTTTACTTTCTGTCTTTGTGTGGTTTCACACCATCGTCAGCGTCTGCCCCGCCCCTGATTGTTTCCACCTGTTCCCACTCACCTCTTGTATAAATTGTTCTGTCTCCCCTTGTCGTGTGTCAGTTCGTCTTGTCATAGCCTTGTGAGATCATGTGCAACTACTAGTGTTCCATGAAGTGTGCTTTTCAGAGAAATTTGTATATCCTCCTTGTGAGTGTTTTTGAGTTGTTATTTTGTTGTTTTTTGGAAGTAAAGTTTTGGTTTATTCTACACTTTACCCTTGTGTCTGGAGTCGTGCAATTGAGTCTTCCTTCCCTGTGTCTGAGGCGTAACACTACAATCATATAGCAAATAGAAATTATGTATATAATAATAATAATAATAATATATATAATAATATATATAATATATATAAATACAGCCCTGTTTCCTAGAAATTATGTTTATATTCCACTAATTTGCAAAACCAAAAACATTTGACAAATTAATTTCATCAACATAATGAGGAAATGAACGCATCTGCAAAGTTGCAAAATATTCGTACATACATATCTGCTAAACATTTTCTCACTTTAAAGTGTTTCCCCTCCGTTATCCACTGTTGCATTACAGTATCCACTCATAGCAGCTCAAGCATGTTTATGTCTAGGTTCACAGCATTTGGTAAAACTTGAAGCACAAGGTTAATTTATGAACATGTAACCAATACAACAATCTTTCCCTAACCTTGACCCAAGTCCTTCTGTTGTCGGTCTCATGAAGCAATACCAGGTCTCAGTGTCAAAACATTACGCTTGGTACGGCAACCATTCACCCCGACTGCCTTTCTTTTTATAAGCCGTTTTTAAACGGTAGGAAAACTTCCTTCTTTTAAAAAAAAAAAAAACATTGTCAATGAACATAATCCAGGCAGCAATTATGTTTCCTTTAAAATGCTTGTGTCAGACAGGGTTAGATAATTAAACTTAAAGGATCATTCATAAGGGTATCCTTTCAGGATTTGGTGCCTTTAGATATCTATATATTTAAAACGACAGGCCTTACAGTTGTACCAAAACAATATAAATGCTTCCCAGTTTTCTGGTTTCTAAGTGTTTGAAGTTTGATTTCTGCTTTCCTGTATTATTCATTACTTGATAAAGTGTAGTGGAGCCCTTCTATCATATCTCACCTCCACTGCCTATTTATACTACAATGCGAACCAGGAGTACATTTTCATAAAGCTTATCTTCCACTATAATGACTAAAAAGGGGTTTGCAGGATGTGCAGCATACACTGATAAACGTGATCAATCCTCTGAAACGACTCAGCTGTTGAGTGTATTTTAAGACTATCTGGGGTTTATGTTCAGCCTATTAAATTGAGCTCACTGTTAGTGATTTGACCTTCAGTTCCTCTGTCATGAGCTGGAAATCCAGAGTTAAAGTGACATCTAGCTGGCATTCAATGACAGCAGATGAGGAGGAGGTTTAGATGTGTGCATGAGAAAGAGATATTAAACCATAAGAACCCAGAGTGCGACTGACAGCTCCTCCACTCCTCTTGTTTCCGGCTCTCATCTCCCCCCTTGTTGTTTTCCTTTCTCACTCTGTCATCTGACAGCTAGCTGTAGAACTGGAAGCCCTCCACCAAGGGGGTTACGATTAAATTGCGTTTTCTACAGTCAAATGCTCTTGCACACAGTCAAATAAAACATACTTACATGTGTACAGAAGCAATCAAGCTTGCAAAACACATTCACACGATTCAGACCACTGGGGGGGCTTTGAATCAAAAGAGGTCAATACCAGGGGGCGTCTGAAATCATCTGCCAGTTTGTTTGTTTTTACATGTCAACATTTAATGAGAAAGAACATCAAATTGCGTTGGTGTCTTCTTCCTTTTTTTCCAGTTGCTCTTTCTGCTCTTTTTCTTGAACAAATAGCATCTTATTTGGAAAATGTAGTTCTGCTAATTGGAATTCAGCTTGCTTCATATTGATTTATTCAGTCACAGCTGGTCACAGACAGGGATGTATTGGGGAATAAATCTTTTTAATTTCTTTATAACCCAAATGTATTTGTATTAACTTAATTTATAGCAAAGATTAGTCAGCATGAAAGTGTCAATTATGAAACTTACACTTTACAAAACACTTTTTTCCATTACGGGAACCCAAAGCTGCGGAAGAGTATCATTATCAATCCACATGCCAGCTGTGTTTTTTTTACAGGACATAAGGGAAGCCAGGCTTCGTCTATTGTTTAAACTTATATTTTAAAATATGTAACATTTTCTTTGCTACAAAACAGTTGATGTGTTTGTGTTGTGTATACAGTATGGTGTTGCTTTGAGGTAATCATGTTAACTTTTAAAAGTGTACATTTTGGTCACATGTTCATGCCACTGTAAAACTGAATGGTACACACTGTGAGAAAATATATTTAAAGTGGAGGCTCTCTACAAACCAACGGAACCAACATTATTCAAATTAAACAACCAGGACAGTGATCATGATATCAGCCATCATGCTGTTGTAAGATTGACAGCAGGGAAATTATGTAATTTGGGAGAATACAATTGACCTCATAAGAGGTTGAACTACTTTAAAACTGGACCTGCACCTAGGTAGAAGAAAAGGAGCACGTCTGAACATGTGTGCACAGGAGAGTCATGGCCACTTAGACAAAATATTAGTCCTGTGTGCTGGGAAGTCCACTGGGAAATTATGTGACTTGGTTATTGACCGTTCTTTCTGCTATGAAGGGCAAAAGGTCTTCCACTTCAAATAGGGTCACATGCTCTCTCCCTCTCTCTCCCTCTGTCTCTCTCTCTCTCTCCCTCTCTCTCTCCCTCTCCCTCTCCGTCTCTCTCTCTCTCTCTCTCTCTCTCTCTCTCTCTCTCTCTCTCTCTCTCTCTCTCTCTCTATCTCTATCTCTCTCTCTGTGTGTGTGTGTGTGGTAGTGTGTAGGAACATACTATTGATGTGATTGTTTATGTGGCTACTTTATGTAGCTAACTGTAAAAAAAATAATGTGCCCTTTGTGCCAGGATGTAGTTGTTAATATTATAGACGGGACACAAAGAAGGTCTGCACACTGTTAAGCTCCAAATAAATGGAGCATTCCTCTTCCTCTCTTTTCCATGAAATGTTTTGATCTACAGGATCTTCCTCAGGTCGCGTAGATTGGAAGATTGCCTTGAAAAGAGAGTTACAAAAAAAGAAACCATTTTGAGCCTTACTCCTTTGTGCCCTGCAGTTTTGATGTGAGCACACTTGGTCCCTCTTCTAAATGATATGCAGGCCCACTGAAGTCATTGCATGTTGACTACACAAAATGGAGTGGGAGCGTTTTTTTGATCATCATTATAATCAGTCAAGTCACATATTCATTGTGAGCGATTTGTGGTTATTTAGCCTGTGCAGAAGGTCTGCCCGTCGCTTGTAAAATTGATTCTTCGTTGCTTTGCTTTTAAGATGGGCTGTTTGATAAATAATTACCCATATTATTAACTTAATGGTGTATTGTTTGTAGTCTATTATCGTCATGTGCGACTGAATATTCTGTGGTTTGTTATATTCCTTTTGATCTGTAGTTGGTCATCAGAGTAGGTATCGCATGTGATATTTTAAATAATTGAAATGGCTTTTTTTTACTTTGATAGATGTTCAACTTTCTTTTTGTATCAGCTCATATAATGTGGTGAAATAAAACAATCTAAAAGTGACTAAAGCTGTACAGAGCTGCAACCTCAGGTGTTGAATTTTAGTGGAATTAGCAAAATAACAGCAGTTCTTTCACATTAGTGAGTAATTTGATTAATTGTTCCAAGTTACCTTGACAATTAATTACTACTGCGCTTTATAAATACTATTATTATTATTATTATTATTATTATTATTATTATTATTATTATTATTATTATTATTACTACTATTTAAACCTTAAGAGATAACATATTGTTTTGGCAAATTGGGGCAGCAGAAACAAGCTGTGAAGAGAAAACTGTCATATAATCACTTACACAGTTGATGTGGGTGGCTATGGATCAGGAGGTTGAGTAGTCGTCCAGGGTGTCGGAGGGTCACCGGTTCAATCCCTGGCCCCGGCAGTCAACATGTCCTTGGCGAGAATGCTGACATGTGTTGTTGTTGAGCGTTTGGAAAATGGTCTGCATATATATATGAAATTAAAGTTTTTTTCAGACAGAGTGGAGGAAAGGAGAGGGGTGAATTAAAATACCTCCTCAAGCCACTTGTGTACAATATATTCAGCAGGGGGTCCCTGCACCACACTTCACCAGTTTGGGGGTCCTTGGCCCAAAAACTTTTCTCTACCTTTCCCAACTTGAAAATTGCAATCAGATAAAATTATGATTTGAATTGTCATTTGAGATAGTCCAGAGTCAGAAAAGAAAAAGGTCTGAGGTACAATTTTGAAGCCATACAGTATCTGTGGGTATCTGAAAAATAATTCAGATTTAGTTCCCCCATCTCTGTGGGTGTGTTGATGCACATCCACGTACGTGTGTGTGTGTGTGTGTGTGTGTGTGTGTGTGTGTGTGTGCGTGTGTGCGTGCGTGCATGCTTCTGTGTAAATGATGACATCACTTGAATGCAAGGTTTTTCCCCACACAGCCCTATTTGGCCCAGCACAAAGGCATACATACTTCAAAGCATGGGGTTTGGATCAAACGTGGTTGGTGTGGGTAGGTGGTGAATGTACACAACTCTCGCCATGGCTCCGCTCCCTTCATCTATGACTCTTTTCATGTCTATGCTTGCTGGAGCCACATTCACTACAACACTTGAATCTTAATGTGAATAAATGAGCTTGAATCAAATAAAACTATGGTTCAAATAAATCAGATGTTTGAACCTGAGTGTAAAGCAATACTTGACCCTGTGCCTTTCGGTCATAAAAGTCATTTGAATTCAAGGACTTAGCTCAAAAGTGTGTAAAAATGATTTGGACCTTCAAAGCTTTCAGAACAGTCTCTTATACAACCACAATAGTACATATACACTGTATGCACCACAAGTCAGTTTATTTATTTACTTATTTATCAGTGAATATTAGAAATTTGTACTAAACCTGTCAAGGAAACTTTAACTTCTGAAAAGGTTATAAGTCAACCAAAGCTAAAGACACACAACTATTGTTCAAAGATTCCACTTCTTCCTTCTGTACAAAAGACAAAATATCCTGGATACAGGAGCTGCCTTCTTGTGATTTTGACGCCTGTCGGAGCCAGAGTCTGCACAGCAGTGAACGGGGAGCTGGAGCCGCGCTCTTCAGGTCCCACCCAGAAACCTGCTTGAGCCAATCATGAGCCGAGCACGCCCACAGCTTGTTAGCGTGAGCCACCTAGCTGCTACGTTAGCACCACGGAAGTAATAATAATAATAATCTTATTTCTGTACTTAGCACTTAAATTGATTAGGTTATTTGATTGGTGAGTTTTTATTCTATCGTTTCTGTATGTAGCACTTACATTGGTTTGGCTTATTTGAAGCAATTGTACTGCACTTAAAATGATTTCATCTATTTGAAGCTAATGTACTAGTGTTCGGAGTTGTATCTTAATGATCGTTTGCACTTATTGTAAGTCACTTTGGACAAAAGCGTCAGCTAAATGTAATGTAATGATCAAATTGACGCATGTTCTATTAAACAGACTTGTGATGGTTATAGAAAGTTAAAGCTACATCTCCTCTCTCGTACAGATCCCGAGCAACCAGCTCCGTGACTACTTCACTCAGAGCAGCTGTCAATCACAGCTGTCAATCATGACATCTCACCCCCTTTTTATAACTAATTAAAACTAAACTTAACCGAAAAATTCACTTAAATCAGCATGATAAGAACTACCTAAAATGACAGAAGCCATCTTTAGGAAACATTTATTTGACATGTAATTAGAATTTTCTTTTTTTCCATGTCCCATCCACTAACATGGAAGGGGCGGGATTTATGACCTACACTGCAGCCGGCCACCAGGGGGATATTGAGATGTTTCTGTATTAACTTTTGGGGATCTGTCATGTTGTCCATCTCTATATACAGTCCATGATCTTGTTTAGCAGGAAAAGTATCCACATCTGGTCCTCAAGCATCAATTTAACATAAGTTGAAGTCAGATCTGAGTGATCCCTAAGAACCTGCATGAAGTGGCCACTTAAAAACTTCCACTTAAGTCTGCTGCTAGAAATCCCTGTGGCTGCTCTGCTGCCCAAGTCACACAGTCTTTCAAGTTCATTCTTGAAGTTTGACTCGTGTTCCTTTGGGACCTGAAGGTCGGAGGCGGCGGGGTGAGCGTCCCTCTGCTTTCGTTCTCTGCTGTCCCCTCCACCTCCTCCTCTCCTCATCCTCCTGTCTCCTTACTTCACCCATGGGATGCAGGGAAGGTGAAAAAGGGTCACACTCAAACGCATGACCAGCTCTATGTCCATTGGCAAAGACCGACGGTGCGTTCATATCAAAATCTATACTCAGTCCAACCCCAACTTTTCGGTGCAGACAGGGATCTGAATGATGAATGAAAGCAATAATTCTGTTGAAATTGACCAAAATCATGCCCTTATCAAGAGAGTTTTATATATGTTTTGAATTTAATAACTCACTGTTTGTCCTTGAAAGATTCAAGTACAGATGTGTACTTGAATCTTTCAAAATGCAATAATGTGCAAAAATGTGATTGTGTTGCTGAACATAATTGCTTTTTTATATCATTTTTATTGACTTTGCTTACTTTCATTACCCTTACCTGTTACACTAAATGTATTATTGTATTTTGGAATAACACCGCTGAAAGTTAAGAAGTTTTCAGTTGTGTGTTTATAACCTAAGAACATTAATCACAGTTAACCTGATAATATTCATAATACTCCCCTTTCAACCCTACACATTCGTCCAGATTCATCTCCTCAAATTCTGTCTGTATCTTATTAAAGTCCTAATGGAATGTGATTGATGACAAAATGTCCTGTGATTAAAAAGAGCTGTGACAGAGATGGTTATGTTGTTGAGTGGAGAAATGTCACCATGATGCCTTTAATGGCTTATTTTCAAATTGCCTCTGTGATTTACAGGATTGCAAATAATTTAATATGCCAGGCCAGTAACATTGTTGTAATAAGCCATCTAAAACAATTTATTGGATGTTCTCTCACAATAATTCATGAGGGTCATGCATGTTTTATGAACAATCAATCAAACTCAAACACCAGCAGGCTGGATAATGAGAAACTATTGAGAGGAATGAGGCCTATTCATGGTCTGAGATGGAGTAGGACAAAAATTATTCTCTACGGTCTACCTTGAACATGGCTTAGTAGTCATTGTCTGTCTGCATCTGTGTGTGTGTGTGTGTGTGTGTGTGTGTGTGTGTGTGTGTGTGTGTGTGTGTGTGTGTGTGTGTGTTTGACAGAGAGTGCATTTGCATTGGTCTATTTCTTAAAACATGCAACATACGCTGACATTCGTGACTCTGTCCACTGTTACATCCGAGACAGCTTTATTTATCTAGTTGGTGGAGGAGATAGGTCGAATTTCAATCCATCACAATTTATTGAACAGTAACAAGACTTAGATTAAGCAGCTCTGTGAGGCTGTACTTAAGAACACTGATGCGTTGAGCTTAAGCAGAGGCTGATGGTAATACCATTAGGTTTGCAGAAGTCATCAACTAAAGTGTTGGATCACCAAAGTGATTTTGAATTTTCCTCAGGGAACATGTGTATACCAAATTTCGGAAGAAAAAGGCGCTAGAAAAAATCAAAAAAATCAAAGTCAGTAAGTTTCATCCTCTGGAGACCAGGAATGTCTGTACAACAGACCAACCTACAGACCGACACACACATTGCTCACACAGCTTGAAAAGGTAACAAGTAATGTAAACCATTATATTATTCATACAGTGCCTCCCAAATGTATTGGATAGGATGTTGGACTAACATCCTACTCTAATGTACATTATACTGTGTATAAATTATTGAATTAATTAATATAATATGAATTATTAAGTATAATAAGACTGGGATTTGTATTCTTTATCACATAAACCAGGTTATTTTCCAGTGCAGTAATTATGTGTAATCCAACTACACATGACTTGTTCTTTATTAAAAAGTATCCAAAAACAGTAACAGACTCAACTGTGACGGAGTGAACTCTATTTCTGTTACACACTGTTTGCTACTCACTAGTCTTGTGCTTAATATGGGACATGGAGCACTAATCTCCCCCAGGGGACATGCAGTCACTTTCTCTATTACTTGCCCATTATTGGGCAAGCTTCCAGATGTATGTGACCATGCTGTAGGTAGAGCTAATCCTGTAATGACACAGACAGTCAATTGATTGCAGTCTGATCTCTATCCAAGGCTCTCTCCCAAAGGTGGAACTGGTGGTTTTCGAGAATAGGACTTAACCTTCTCTCAGTGAATTTCTTGAGAGAGGGAGAGAGCAGGAAATACTGTAAGCCCATCCTCGGTGCGGAGCGGATAAGCAGCCGGAGACAATTACTGACATGACATTTTGTCAATGTCTCTGTTCTCACTTAGAGAACATAGAGCCAGGCAGAGATTCTCCAAGAAACAGACTCACAGAACAACCCGAGATATCCGTTATGACTTCTGCGTTCTACATACATTTTCAGTTCCATGTGGCAATGCACATGACGCAAGATCATGCAACGCTATGCTTTAAAGTAATACATCTTATTCCTCATCTTTAAAACCAAACTTTGTATTGACATCAACAGATTTCTTTGATATTGTGGATCACGAAAGAGAATTCCTCCAGCAGATCAGACCGGGTGGTCTCACCCTGAAGTTAACATCATCTACCAAGCAAAGACTCAATTTGCAAGAGCGCTGTTCAAAAATGTATTAGTAAAAGATTGAATATTTGATAAGGGGCAGAAATAAAATGTCAGGAAGAATTTGATAAGCACAAACTACACAAAGAACATGAGACTGCAGGGATCCAATAGGCATTCAATCAATAAGCAGAATTTATTTTCAAGACATTTTACACGTTTATAAAAGTACCATTGTGGATCAGGAGCTTTCAAACAGACTCTGTCCCTGCTTCTAAAGGAAAACCCTGTTTCTTTCATTCACAGGGTATATTATGCTCATTTTCAGTTTCATACTTTCTACATGAACATGTTTACATACTTTAATGTTCAAAAAACACATTATTTTCTCCTACTCTCTGTCTGAATATACCTATATTCCCCCTCTGTCTGAAACACTCCGCTCTAGCGCCTCTTTCTTTAAGCCCCCCGCCCAAAAAAACCCAGTCTGCTCTGATTGGCTTGTGAGAAAAATTGCAACAGTAGTTCTCAAGTTGTTGGTAGAAATGCTCAGATGGGGGACGGTATATTCGAATCAGCCTGCATGTGACATAAGAAGGGGAGCCACATCTGAATGGCTGGTTGATTGCCATGTTCTCTGACTGGGTTTACTTATTTCACAGTTATTTGGCTAGGCAGGCTCTCCAGATACCCACATGTATGAGCAACAAGCACCGAAAAAGATTTCATGATATTTCCCCTTTAGGGGTTCAGTATGGTTGAAACAAACCCGGTTGTTCAACATGTCCGAAACACACCTGAAGGCAAAGTGTTTTATTCTGACTCTTGAAGGTGGGTAGCTTGTAAGATCGTTGGTGTCGGAAAGTAAACACAAATAAACACAGCTTCCCCAATTCCCCAATATTTCCCAGTGTTGTGAAGGTGTTGGGAAAGGGGATTTAGTCAGATGGTCTGACAAGCATTTATTTTGAAGCACACTGACGTCCTCCAAGTGATGGAGGACATGTTCAACATGATGACTAGAGGAACAAGCTTTTAACCCAAACATCCTGGGATATGTAGACTGAAAGCCGTTTTCCTCTGTACTTAGAAGTGAACACACATCGGGCTCCTCAGTGGCCATCTGTATAACACTGTTAACAAACATTTCTGTTATGTAACTTCTGTTATGTTGCCAAATGTATGCACCTACTACAGCCCAAAATAGGTGTGATCTTTAAGTATGGGGAAATGTGTTTTATGCAAATTATTTCACACCACTTTAACGGAAACTAATTCCACTGAATCATCTTGGAACGAGGACATTTCAATATTTGTTTTAATAGAACGGCCTTACATTTAAGATTCAAACTACTAAATGTATGTACATATTTAGTCTATACGTCTGTAACCACAACCACCTCCAAACTAATATTTCCAACTGTTTTATCATCCAATAGATATTCCCCGAGCTGTGTGCTGTGATTAATAATGGCTCTTCGAAGGGTTACCTCAGGAATAAAAGATAAGGGATGTTGGTTTATTCCAATGTAAACTGTGAGGGTTCAATTAACACTGAACCAAGTGTCCCTATGTGGCTATGCTGCAATGAACATGATTGACAGATGGGTGTGCAGGAGAAAGGTTAGAGGGGCTTTGGAGGTAGCGATGGAATTATGGAAGGGGAGGGGGCGGTGAGCACAGATCACGCTCGAGATCACGGCATGCTATCCATACCAATAGACTCATGCACAGACACCATCGTACAAATCCTCAGTCCAGTGAATCCGGTGCACACATGGATGCATTTGCACACATAACTAAAATCCACACAAGCGGGGAATGTGTTGCATCTTCCTCCCTTCTTTCCTGCGCATAAAGAAGTTTTACAATTGCATGTACACATACATTGAAACAGACATGCCTGGGACAGGGATTGGCCTATGTTTTTTCAAGGGCGATACCAATGTTTAGTAATCAAGGAAGCAGATAACTGACATTTGCAACGAACATACATTTGGAGTAAAAAATGTTATCTTAGTGTCAACATTTAGAAGAACATCAAACTTAATTTAAATGCCTTTAAGCATATGCTGCAAGAGAGAACTTTTACTGCACTTTTAGACCTTTTCTTTAGTGCATCATTTAGGAAAGAGAGAGAGGGAGAGAGGAAGAGCGAGAGAGAAGACGAAGTAAATAACGTGTTTATTCATATATATAATACCCTGATTTTTCATTAAAGAAATGAAATGTCTTATATATTTTCAAAAATCATATGTAGGGGAGCTTTATTCATTGATTTTTCTGAACACAACTGTCACTGAATTCCAAAATGAATGAGTTTGAGTGGAGTATAATAATGCCAGGCCGATAATGGGTCGATCCTTAGCATGGTCACACACACGCTGGACCGTAGGTTAGAGGAGCTCAGTATGTCCCGGGTTACACAGCAGCTGTGCAGAGTCACTATCATCTGAGAACTCTGTCTCACACTGACATTGTCTGGATGGTCAGCTATGATGGGGTGGCATGCTGTGACCAGCTCCAGGTGATTCGAGAGGAGAATGGTAGGGGACAGCAATTTCCAAGAAAAATAAAGAGAAGAATAAGACAGACACGGACAGAGAAAAAACAGAATGGTGTGAAGAGTTATACAAAGCCAGTTTTTTGCAAAGAAGGGTGAGGAAAACCAATGGAAGAGTAGAGAACAAGGAGGAAGAGGAAGGATTTGATATTATGAGAGAAAGGCACAAAAAAGAGAAACTATGGCTGAGCTACAGAGAGAAATAAATGGGACTAAGAGAGAAGAGAAAGAAAAGTAGAGGAACCTGTTTTTCATTTGAACAAAAAGCCCGCCGTCAGTATGAGCAGAATAGTGAGCCGCAGTCTTGTCATCATGTCCCTTTTTCTTCCCAGATCAACCTGTTTGATGTGAATAGAGTAATATGGTGAGCAGCGGGTGGGATCCACAGCATCAAAGAGAATTTAAAACACACACTGGGCCATTACAGTATGCTTAGTGTGTGTGTGTGTGTGTGTGTGTGTGTGTGTCTGTGTCTGTGTCTGTGTGTGTGTGTGTCTCTGTGCCTGCATAATAGCGACTGACTGCATGTGTATCTGTTTAAGCACAACGTGGTTGTATCCCTTTGACGCATTGTAACAATTATTAACCAGCAGGAGTTCTTAGCATGACGTGTCTTAACTACCCATCACAACTAACCACATGTCTGTAGTTCCAACCTTGAGTGTAACAGTGGAAGTAATAACAATGAACTGCTTTTTATAATCCATGACAGAGATGACCGGGGATGCCATTTGTTTTCTGCACGGCTCAGTCGTGGCCACTGAGTTCACACATCAGCAAACACGCGCCGCTCTCTGGTGGAGGGAGGAGGAGTTGAACAGCGCGAGAAAAGAAAGAGGAAGAAAGTCACTTTTAACCTGAGTGCATTGATGGATGGTCCACTCGGTTTGGCTCAGAGCTCACATGAATAAACATACGGGGCTGGTGTTTGCTGCAGAAACTCTAAATGCAAACCTTTGAATAGTAAGTAATTGAAAAATTGGAATCTGATTATGGCTATAGCTTGAAGGGGATTCAGTTATAGCTGAATTGTTAATATTATGTTTTGAAGGGTACAGTTTTGAACCAAGGATTTTTCTTTCCCAACTGAAAACAAACTGAACGCCACAAGTGACTACACCTTGTTCCCTTTCTTACAGCCTAGATGTTATAGTCAAGCTTATGTTTTCCACATTATACAAGACAGAGTAGGAGTGAAATATGTGTAATCACCTAATCAATCGTTTCAATCGACAGCTCTGCAGAACCTTCTCCGACCTTTTTCCAGTGGCTTACAGCTCTGCTCAGTGAATTATGGACATTAATTTTCATTCATAATTATGAAAAATAGATTTTCTCTCCGTCTCCCCCAGGCAAGGCTGAAACTGAGGCCCAAACTTCTTCCAATATTGGCCAACAGTTCAAGGCTGTGGTTGTACTGAACAGCTTGCGAGGATTAGTATTTGAATGTGAAGCGTTGCTGAAAAGTTAGCAAGTATGCACGGTCAGTCATATTGTTGGATGAATAAACATTAGTAATTTAGTAAATTAGTAAACCCTTCTGAGACACCATATCACACATAACTTTGCCTGTTGTTCTGTTTCCCAAAAGAAGTGCACAAACTTTTTTTCTGAATTTATTTTATTAAAGTGACACATTTCTGACATTTTAAATTTGCATTATTTTGTATTATTAATCCAATATTTACTCTGCTTTTAATTCTGTTTTGGTCTCCATTAACTCCAGCGAAATATTTGCCTAATTAGAAAGTAAATGCTCCACTAGTTGGTAACTTTTTCTGCCTAGTAGGTAATATGCAGAGGTTTTTTCAGAGCTTTTTTGCTGGAAAAAAAGGTGCACACTGCTCCTGGAACCAATCAGTAACCAAAACAGTAAAGTTGCACACTGTAAAACTGAATCCACGAAATGAGATGAAAGATGTTGAAATGCTCCGTTGACCTGAGGGGAAATTCTCAATGGGGTCTTCACTACAAGCGACACCTTTCATATACAAGAAGTCATGCGATCCATATTTAATATAATAATACTATGATACTAAAGATCAGTGTCAAGGACGCGGCATATTTAAATGGATCGGTATTGGCTAAATTGAAGCTAATCCCATCTTTCTTCACTGTATTCTATTGTGGTTTTTCCACAACACTGAGTGGATGTGAAGGTATTTGTGCGCACCGGCGTGAGTAACTCTGATTTCTGACATCCAAATTGGCAACAATACATCACACAGACAGTGTCTCTTTCTCATTAGCAAAGAGCAGAGTACAAAACATTCAACGAGCAGCTCCAATTAGGAATGGATTGAGCGTTTTTTTTAGTGCCAACAACTCCAACAAAGTGATACGTATTCTCTACAGCTTGAGACGTCACGTCCATTTCAGGACTCGCATTGTCCCAGTTTAACTTTCATTTGTATCATATGAATATTTTAAGTTTATCAACATAATAGTTTGGAAGTAGCAACAAAAAAAAGGAGTATAAAAAGTGTGCCAGCAGTCTTCATCTGTTATTTCAATGATCTACCACTACCAAGTGTAGACTCATAAAGTTGTGATGAGATGTTGCACAGTTAGTTTAGCTACTCAACTTATTATTGCTTTTTGTCCTTTTTTTGAGGGTGATAACAAGGACATCTTTCGTAATGATGCAATTTGTTTTGCAAAAACAACACAAACTAAGCCCTCAAAATGCCCATAAATACCTTGCCGACGCAGTATCAAGGCAGTACTTATTGTTTCTGTTTTTTATTACACTGGTTTTCGCGATATTGTGTCCACAGTTATAGATCATATTGGTTTGACTCTTTAGAGTTGTTAAATATTTGCTCATTAATGCATGAATTGTCTTGATTATGACCTCATTAGCACACATGATTATGTTTAATATATCATGGTGATTATAGCAGGACATGCTGTTTTGCTTATAAAGGCAGTGGGAGAGCTGAAGAGAGAGACAGGCAGCCGGGGAGCCAGAGGACACGACTCTGCAGGGTTTTCATCCCATGTCAGCAGGGTTAACAGTGTGCAGCCTCTCAGCAGAGGGCAAGAGATACTTGTTTCTAGTTATTGTGAATCTGAATCCATTCGCTTCACCCAAATTAAGAAATAACATATTTTCCCTTACTTCTAGTGGCATTAGCCATGCCGATAGTTTTGGCATTATTTGTTCAATTCTATGTTTATATACTATAGACTATACATTATATATTGTAATTGTAATTTGTGTTTAAGTTTTAATTTGTCACTGCATTTATAAATGTTTACACTTGACATGCAATTCTTGTTAATTTATTTATCTTCAATGCATATAATATTTAAATGGTAAGTGGACTGCATTTATACAGCACTTTTCCAATCTTTGCAATCAGTCAAAGCGTTTTACAACACATGTCAGCATTCACCCATTCACACAGTCAGAGGCTGCACATCAGCTCATCAGTAGTGATAAGCAATCACACACACTCACACACCGTTGGCCATCGGGAGCAATTTGGCGTTCAGTATCTTTCCCAAGGACACTTCGATATGCTGACTGCAGGGGCTGGGGATCGAACCGCTCACCACTGGACGATAAACTCTACCTCCTGAGCCACCACGCCCATTTAATGTGGGGTTCCCCTTTAAATCACTAAATACATTGCTATAAACTTCCATCCAAAAACACATAACACATAAGCATTCAGCGGTCTGTGAATTCTAAAGCCTATTAGAAATCACTGTTGAAAAATAAATCAGCTTTATAAATTTGACAACGCTACGGTTAAGGTTTGGTTAGGTTTAAGTCAAAAACCTCTTGGTTAGGTTTAGGAAAAGATGGTTTGGGTAAAAATAAATACTTTGTTAAGGTTAGGGAACAATCGTGCTCATTAAAAGAAACCAACCTTGACTGTCTCCCATGTTAAAGTTTGACGTTTTTCTTGACTAATCCAACCAACACGGCCTTCTCCCTCTGTGGACTCACTCTGTCACTCTGTAACAACGTCACACTACTTCCTCCTTTTCTCCCAACAGACGAGACTCATAATTATAATAATTACTTTGGCCGCTAGCTTGTCACTTGAAAATAAGCATATGACGTTTTGATACTGTTGTTTTTCTTGGGAGGACAGTCATATTGTAACTTACCTTAATGCATCCTGAAGGAAGAAAAGTAATCACTTAGCACTGAGTGATTGTCCTAAAATATTATCCTTTGACAGGTAAGTTCTCCACATCACATTTTAAGAATAATCCATTTAACAATATGTATGGCTAATGCAATATTATACAGTTTTCACTCAAAAAAAAAAAGCACAGCCCCACCCCTTAACTACATATTGATCTTATCTGTGCAATTTAGCACTGCCTCTCTTCCCTCCAGCTCCCCTCTCTGGAGGAAAAAGCAATACAGCCTCATCATACACACAGACACACAACAACACGCAAACAGTGCCACACATGTACATACACACACACACTGTGGGTGTGATAGGGGGAAATGTGTGTGCGCATGTATGGGTGTGCGTGCAAGTGGGGGGGGTTCACACTCGAATACATGACTAATAGACTGTCGACATAGATAAATTACTTTTTAAGTAACAGAAAATTGCTCTGTATTCCATTCACTGAACAGTAGTTTCCTCTCTTCTCTTTATCTGTCTTTTCTTCCCTTGTCCTCCGCTCATTCATCCTCCATTTCTCTGCTCCCTGCTCATCATATCTCCATCCCCACTCCCTCTTCATCTCTACACCTTTGCACCACTCCAGTCCTTTCTCCTCTGCCAGTTCGCTTATTCGTGCCACACTGTACTTCTCTTCCTTTTTTTGCAGCTCTGTGTCTAAAAGCAACAAGTAGCAAAGGTTCGAGACTTCTATTTTTTTTTTCTTCTTTTCAAACGTGAAGGAGGACACAGAAAAAGATGTGTGGCTGCACAATAGTGGAATTATGCAAATTAATCCACCCAGTGACAATGGATTAGAGTGTGTCACAGCTGACAGAAAGGGTTTAGAATAAGCTCTGAGAGTCACTTTAAATTATTCTTGTCTCAAAAATCAGATTCACGCTAAGATTTCTGTGTCCACCTATTGTCTTTCTCCAGCCTGGGTGTTTGAATAGCTGCTGTATCTTAGCACCGTGTAAACAGACCTGACATATCAATACTTAGTGACAGATGCAACAGTTAAAAGAAAGCCGAAAGTGCCTTTGCACGGAATAAGAATGCGTTACATCTTGATGCCTCTGCAACAGAGAAATATCCATATACGTGTTTATATGTGTGAAGTGTGACAAATTCCATTTTGATGCAGCTTGTTTTTCACACATACCTGTGACACTCCCACATTACTATCATTTCAAATCTAATTTACACATTATTATGTATATGACACTTGGATAGTTTTATTTGAATGATACGTATTTCTGTAACATAACACCTGGATTTTGCGATTAAAATAAGATTAATCTTCTTTCTACTCAAATAAATATAATTGCCAACCTGACACCCTTTTTCAAAGCTAAAAAGTGTGCTCTTTGTTGTAAACAAAGACTCTGCAGAGGCCAGAACAATGGCAGAAGTTATTCTTTTATTTCAAAGTGTGTCTTTGTCAGGAACACACCAAACAAGTCCCAGTTGGTCAATTTCAAGTTACTAATCAAACATGTATATTGCTGTGGAAGTTTTATTCCAATGTCAGCAAATACAGGGTACAAAAAAAACAATTTGTTGGTGTGTGTACATTGATTTTGCCTTTACACTTTAGCCCATCCAAAGCATCTCTCTCCACCTCTTGAAGTGTTTTGAGAAGTTAAATCTTTACACATACTCAAAGGAAGTTACATTTGGACTTGTATGTACTGAAGTACTTCATAGATTCAAACGAGACTGAAAAAACTCCATGCTTGCAGCTCTGTGGGGCTCTAGATGCTTAGAGCTAATGTCAGCTTGCTAACATGACCACAAAAGCAATGTTAACATGCTGACGATTATCAGGTACAATGTTCATCATCTTAGTTTAGCATGTTGTTGCTAATATTTGCAAGACAAGCCTTAAAGGAACAGAAACTGTGACAGCATGTATGTATAGGGTTTCATTACAATGCATCCAATAGTTGTTGAGATATTTCAGTCTGGACGGAAGTAGTGAACCGACCAACAGGCCATCCCCCTAGTGCCATCCCCACCACTGGCATGGCAAAATAAAAACTCCAGAAATGCATGATAATCCTCGCAGCAAAAAGGTTGCAATATACAAAACCCTCCTGTGTTGTAACACCACCAAACTAAAGTGAAAGGGTCTGATGTTTGACTGTTGCTCCTCCGTGCTGTGGATAAACTCAAAAGACCAAGTTTTCTTTTGTTTGATCTTGCTGACTTGTTGGCAGAGCTGCAAACATGGTCAGCTAACGATTACTCAATCACCTGAAAAAATATTGCCATCTATTTTTAGAATCGATTAATCGAGTAATTTTTCATGCAAAAATGCTGTTGGACAAAAAATGAACACGTTAATCTATGATGAAAATAATCGTTAGTTGCAACACTACACAAATATGTGTTTCATTCAAACTGTAATGTTATGCACATGTTTATGCTCTCCGACTCACTTCTTGGTGTATTTGTTTGCACTAATAGCCAACACATTATGTTTTTTTACAGCAGTTCTCTCACTGATGTACCTAAATGATCAGTATGCAGGTATCTTGTTAGGAGCAACAGCAGGTTTTGGTGTCATGATGCAGTGCATGCTGCTTGCCTTGAGGTGTATTATGTTCATGAAATACAAACAAGATTAGTGTCCTTTCTTATATAATAAAGCAATGCCTTCATGCATATACAGAGGGAGACTGCCGGCTGTGTTGACTGAAAAACACAGGTACAGGTGGTCTGATATTAAAGAGAAATGTTTTTGTTTGTGTGAGAGAGAAGGAAGTAGAGCGGTAGATAAAAGGAAACTATAGGAGGTAGGGAGGGACTCAAACACTTGTGCTTTGCACTGCATCTGGCTATACAAATACACCCCCCATGCTCCAGTGAAGGTCTGATTTCATAACAGCCTAATAACACCCTCCAAGGGGTCTCAACCTCAGCTATTCTATCTCTGCAAGTGCTGCCATCATCTTCACCTCAACAATCCAGCCCCTGTCAACAGCCATCTCCCCGTCAACTGACTGATATTGACAATAAAACAGGAGGCAGGATCAGCGGGTTGCCGTGAATATGTGCACACATGCGTGTAAGGTTTGGTGTAAGGTCCAAGAGTGGGCACTCGTTCCAACACCACCACCCAGACAAGAGCTCGCTGTGCACCTGGTAGCTATACTCTCACACGGTGGGATAAAGACAGATTTCATGGAAGCATGGAGAGGAATACAGAGAGGCAGCCGCACACAAAGAAAAATGTATAATGATCCCCGTTGTCACAGCCATGACTTTTGGACAGCTCTACTCGCAGTATGCTGCAGAGGAGATGGAGAATTGTAAGCCTTGTCATGCATCATAAATGTAATACCATATGGGAATGTAGCTCTCACACGCAGAAGAGAATAGGAAATGTGAGCGCCCCATAAAGAAGAATGTATTGCCTTTTACGAGGTAGCGAAGGACATATTGTGTGGCAAGCCTCATAAACATACACGTTTCTCTTATGAGTTTTTCTGGGATTTGAGGAAAGGCTGTACAGAATGAGAGAGTAGGATTAAGAACAAAGACACTATTTACATTGAAATGGCTATACTGCTTGAGAAGGGAGAGGAAGAGGAAGAGGAGAAGAGGTCAAAATGGAAATAGATGAGAATGAGATGATGTGATCTGGGATCTGAATGTGAATGGAAAGGAGGTTGAAGGTGCAGGCAAAAATAATCATGTATAGGATGTTTGTGCTGATAGATACAAGATCAGCATGCAAACCATTTCGCTCACCCCTGCCTGAGATGGGCTCTTCGATGGCAATCTCACAGCTACCTTTTTTTCCCCCTAATATTTGCCATGAAGGCATCAAACAAAAAGTGGTTCTTGCGAGCGTGCGGGAGTTTTCATCTCGCTGTCTCTTGTGGGATTGTTAAAGCAGACAGTGTCTATAGATCTTTGGAGGTCACAACATTCAGAAACCTCCATTTGTTGGTGCCATCATCCCCGTGGTAACAATAAAGGACAATCGGTGTGTGTGAATCAGCTTGTGGCAAGGATCTGGACCCCTGCGCCTCAGGGTGAAGACCCTATCATCATCCTTGCTTGCTGCACAGGTCTGCCGAGGGAGCAGCAAAGCTTAAGACATCATGCCCAGATTTGGCAGCGTTACTTTCAGTATATCTGGCTATTTCTCTGCCCTCTCCCTGTGACTTAGCAGCATCTGCAGTGAGACTGATCAATAGATCACACCAACAAGAGGTCTTGAGGCCAATTAGGCCAGGCAAGCTGGTGTCAGGCTGCGTGTCAATACTGAGGCTTGTCTGCCCTCAGGAACAATGGATTAGGAATAAAAAGCAAATAGGTATAACTGAATGTGTGTATGTGTGGGTGCATGTGTGGGTGCATGTGTGTGTGTGTTCATGCAGCTTCTGATTTACATTACAATGATCATCAGACCATCCAATAGAAGTTCCAGCACATCTTAAGCTCTTGACCGTTCCCCATTTTCAGTAAATGCCTCCTTCTCCGTCGGGTCTGCTCCTACATACCAAATAGAGCAGAGAAGTGTGATGAAGGGCGGCTGATCAAATGTCATTGTCCGGCTTTTAGGCACAATACTTTAGCGCCCTCTGTTGGTGAGCCACGACAGGATTTCTTTTTATTATATCTCACATTATTTGACTTATTCATGCATCACAGTTGATGCAAATGACCCTAAGTGCACACATTTTCAACCAACTCCTGACAGAAAACAATTGCCTTTCCCTGAACCTAACATATTGCAATATTAGTTTAATTTCCCCTCGCCTTAAGCTAAAAATCCTTCCAAGTCTGTCCAATTCTGAATACGATTTATCTGTGTCTGATACCTATCTTGGATTAATCATGAAGGTGAATTAATTAACTTAACTGCAAGGTTTATGTGGTGAAAGGGCGAGGTGTGGTGAGGGTTCATAGAAGGGGAGATACAATCAAATTAATTCAGTATTGGTTTGCAAAAGACTTCTGGCCAAGCAATAACTGAGAACCCCTCTCTCACACACACTCACACACCCTCACTCTCACTATGACAATCAAGTTAATTAAAGTAGTTGAACAATCAGGTACTCTGAGTAAAGGCAGAATTAGTCACCCTCAGGCCGAGCACTTTAAATCTTAATCAGACGTTCACTAATTAAACTTAATTTCACCAATATAGCCTAAAATCGGAGTATTTTGCTGTCTGATGCTTCTGTGTGAGGTTGTATACCTATTGACACCAATCTGCTTGTGATGCTTGTGTGTATGTATAGCGTTAAGTAGAGGGTTATTCATTGTGTCATGCACATACAAGTGCTAAGCCCAAGTTGACTTCGGCTATAAGACACCACAGATAATGTTACAATGGTAAAACATTTGACAAGAACACAACTTCCTACAACATTACAAACACAGAATTCTGTCTACCAACCAAAGCAAAACAAATAAAATCTGTCACAAAAAAGCTTCCCTTAAATAAATGAATCTTTAATCTCACCTAATCAATTTTTTTAATTAGTCTTTCAAATTAAACCTGCCTGCCTCTATACATGTTATGTTCCTGCACGCAACTGTGCACACAAAGCTCTGCTAGTATACCTCAATACACCAGCATGTGCTTTTTGAGATGTATTTGACATGCAATAGGAGCCATCTGTCTACAAAAGACAACCTAAATGGTAATTATTTTCATTTCAACCTTCAATATTAAAAAATGATCAGTGTACAGGCTATAAATATATTATTGGAAAATGATGTATTCAAAAAACACCTTTACACAATTTACTTCACAAAGTTTATTTGTAGTAGCTTGTGAAGGACTTGTTGTTGAAGTGTTGTGAGTATACTGCGACACCAGATGGTAAAAAAAGGCCAATGCAACAAAAAAAGAATGAGCCAAGGAAAATTATGCTTCTAGCTTGTTTGTCAAAGCTTGACTAACCAGTTATGTCATAACATTTCCTGCTCTGGGCAAAAACGGCTTTGGTGCCATCTTAAACGCCATGCATGTCAGTTCAGGCCAGGAACAGCAATTCAGCCATTCCCAACCTGAGGGACTCCAAACTAGGAATTCAGTTCATGAATCATGCAGACCCAAGGCTCCAGCAAGGCAATCACTCATTTGTTCCATTTTTGCTTGGACTGAAAAAGTTGGACTGTGAATGCCAGAAGCTATTGCAAGAATTAGGATTTTTCTAACTCGTAAAGCTTTCAGGGACTACCCACTTCACTCAGATTCTATGAATAGAGAGAAGATTGGGAGCAGCAGGAGTAGTATGGTGTAACGGATTGGAAAAGGAGAACAGAAGTAATGTACATCTCAATCTCTCAGAAATGATTTCATCTTGCATGTGACGTCACTTCCTGGAAAGTATCCGTCCTACAGACGTTGCTTGTGGTTGCCAGGTGCCTTATCGTTCCTTCTGTCATCAGTGAAAGGTTTTACAGCATTGACGTCATCGGGGTTTAAGGTTCAGCGCACCTTGGCTACAGGGTCCTTTCCGTGTCCTGGATATGTTAAAAGTAGCGATTCAAATATGAGATGAAATAAAGATCAGGACTGAGATTTGGAACTTAAGGTAAGTTTGTATCACCATTAACACATTTCTACCACATCAATCATTATTCTATTGGTGCTTAGAGCATAATTAAAGTTTTATGGTTTACGATAATACTTTGGTGAACACTGATCAAAGGTTATACCATCAAAGTAAAACATAAACTTTCTCAAAACTAAACTTTTAGTTTTTCCTTTTTGGTCTGTCAGACTGTATGACTCCATTAATGCCCTGAGGACCATTAGGCATGTGCAGGCAGGAACACAAAGAGAAAGTATGTGGCCAGTCGGGAAAGGGACCAGGTTATGCTAGGTAATCATTGACACAGCAAAACTGTTGACATTTCCATGCACATAAAAAAACAGCCTGCACTCAGGGAGGGTGCATACCCATGCATGAATGTCAGGATATCATCTTAAAACAAGTCACATAAAATGCCTGTCAATCAGCACTCAGAAAAAGAAATTGTGAATTGCTGTTTTTGCCACGTAACCTCTCTCAAGGACGTTCATTCCACACATGGTGATTTCCATTTAGTTGTAGAAGTGTTAAGTACATGAAGAAAGAAATCTTTTACACCAAATCCTCATGTTAAACTGAGGGTACTTAATCATTGGGTTTTTGCATTGGAGCTCCGCTGACATCATTGTCTAATCAGGCCTGTAGACAAACCGAAAACACACACACACACACACACACACACACACACACACACACACACACACACACACACACACACCTCCTCTGCCTGTACTGAGTTCCTTCTTGTTTCACATTCTTCGAAGGTCAAAGGGATTTTCTGTGAAAGCTGCACGTCCCACCACACAGTCATCATGCATTCAACCAAAGGTGAGTTGTCAGCAGAAAATGACAAGTGGCACAGCTCCTTTTCCACTTAAAACTTCACTTTTTTAATGAATATTATCATGAACTAAGTGTAAATGCTTATAATGACTGAATCAGGGATGTGCACATCATGTATTCATCAGCTTGTAACAGCTTGTAACTATGAATGTATCAAATAATCCTTCAACTTTAGGGGCATTGTAATGAATTTGCTGATAAAAGACTCTGTGAATAACAGTATCAACTAAATTCATTTGAAATGTCAAATTAAATATAAGTTATGCATGCTGTGTTTTATTCCAAATCTCCTTTCAGATGATATTTACGCATATGCGTTGTCCAAGACCCTGACAAAGGTTTCATCACCTGCAACTGTAGGACTCTACTCTTCATGTCAGAATCGAATTAACATGATCCTCGAACAAATGGAGGGTATGTAAACACTCTCTGAACCCCAGCATGTCGTCTCTCTGATCTGCTGGATGACTCTTGCTTTATTCAACCATTTTAAGCCCAGTGGCAGTGTCTACCGTCTCTGGCTAGAAACTATAGGATGTTGCCGTGCAAATGCATATGTTGGCACTAAACATAAAAAACTAACTTCAGATGATTTGCATGCAAACAGACCGTTTCTGTTTTTAACGACACTACAATGTTCACTGTAAACATGACTGGAGTGTGTGAAACAATGGTATATGATGACTGTTAAAAACTGCACGTGCTAATAAAAATGCTAAGACAGCCTAGCAAACCTAAGGTTTAATTCTTGCATTGACTTAGCCACTGCAGTCATAAAGTCACTGTGCTACTTCTTGGCATATGAATGAGCAGAGCACCACCTCAAAGCTGGCTCATACTTTAATGATTTCTTCACAACTGACTGAATGAAAGGTGGACATTGTATTGCTGCTCTGCAGGCCTCTGGTTGATCTCTGTGTCCAGTACACATTGTCACTCTCCTAAACACTGTGCACAGCAAAATAGTTGCACAAACAGTGTATTCACCTTTTTTTACATTTTATTATGTTGCAACTATATGCTAAAATCATTTATCAATGTACACCAGTGTTTCTCAGGCCGGTCGCGCAGGTATATTAACACCCCATTAACACCCCATAATGACAAAGCTATACAGGATTTTTGAATTCTTTGCCATTTAAAAATGTAAAAAACTGAAATATCACATTGACCCATCACATCAGACCCGTCACTTAGCACTTAGTTGAAGCACCTTTGGCAGCGATTACAGCCTTGAGTGAGTTTTCTTGACATCTTTTGCACCGTAAGGACTCACTGAAGAGAGGCTCCATTCTTAGCCATAAAGCCCAGATTGGTGGAGAGTTGAAGCCCTTCTGGAAGTCTCTCCCATCTCCCCACTGGATCTCTGGTGCTCGGCCACAGTGACAATTGGGTACTTGGTCACCTACCAAGGCCCTTCTCCCAGTTTGGCCGGGCAGCCAGCTCTACAAAGAGTCCCGGTTGTTTCAAACTTATTCCGTTTAAGAATTATGTTGGTCACTGTGCTCTTGGAAAACTCTAATGCAGTCCAATCCAATTTCTTTGGAAGCTTTCTCCAGATCTGTGCCTTGACAGAATCCTGCCTCTGAGTTCTGCAGGCAGTACCTTTGGTTTGGTTTTTGCTGTGATTTGCATTGTCAGCTGTAAGACCTTAGACAAAAATAATGTCCAATGTCCAACTGAACTTACCAAAAGTTGTATCCAGTCAAGGTTTAGAAAGATCTCAAAGATGAGCAAAATAAAATGAGAAATGAGCTACATTTCAAATGTCATAACAAAAGGTATGAATACTAATATTTCAGTTTTTTCTTTTGAATTTCGAAATGTTGCCTTGTCATTATGGGACATTGAGTGTTGATTGATAAGTTCAAATCATTCATTCAAACAACTTTACTGTATAACTGCACAAAACATACACAAAGTGAAGGGGTCTGAATATTTTCTGAATGCTCCCAGCTCAAGGTGTGCTGAAATCACACAATTTATATAATTCCCCAAACCCATTCATTTCATATGGGATGTAAAGCAAATAATGGCAAGTGGTCGCACACAATACTGTGTCCAAACAATCCCTCTCTGTATCGACTGTAACAGATCATATCTTACAGCATCAAATTACAATTTAGACAAACGTCTGATTGACGAATGAACAAGTGTGCACTTAAACTTTAAAGATAGGAAGCACATTTATTAATAAGAAACTAAAATCACATATTCAGAGACATAAGAATTTCATAAATGAGTACACAGTCACCTTGCACAGGAAACATGTGATGTCCCAGTCATTGAACTGACTGAATGGAGCATGTGCGGCTATAGTGGAGGACACCAATAGAAAGGACAGGTTTATTATTGTTTCTTTGTGTTACCCAGAAGGTCTTAAGGATTGTCGTAATGATTTTTTCCTTTTTTTTACCTTGGCAGTATTACAAAAGTTCAACCGGGCATGATGTTCACATATTATCAATGTTCATACAATAACAAAGCTTTGAAATGTTGTAAAACAGATTTATTTTCATTATGTTTCTTGCATTGAGCAATTGAAAAATCATAATGTTTTGCATATGAGTTTTTCTGCAGAAAGGTCAGGCTGATTATTCAGGTTTAGTGCCATGGCCAGAGCATTTTATCAAAGTTAGTGAGAGCCAAATAAGTCGAATTCCCCAATTTATTGCTAAAATATTCATCATAACTTGTATGTATTATCCTCTTTACGTTCAAGCCATTACACAACATGTTGCTTTACCTGTTTTGGTGTCTCTCTCTCTGCCTTAATTTATAGGTTTATCCTTACATGTACCCCAACCAGTTAAATTATATATCCTTAATGTAAATATTATCAATGTTCTGTGTCTATCCAGTGTACATGAAGGAGGAAGCTTCGAAGATTGAGGAGAAAAATGAAGAATACAGGCCTCGCTCAGCTACGCCTTCATTTGGTGGCTTTCTAGCACTCATTGGAAGAATGCTCTTCTACTGGCCCAATTGGAGAGAGGAGAACCAGAAGAACCCTAACATCAGATTCATTTCTGTACATTGTAGTGCCTGGCATTTTGCAGGCAGTGACCTGCTTTGGGCCGGGCTAGCCATGCGGCTGTTTCATGCCATGCAGATGAACTTTGGGAAATTACAGATTGTACTCTACCGTGTGGCTCAACATGATGAAGAAGAGGAAGTCAAGATGAAGGTTTGTGAATTGTCTTAGTTATTAAACAAAGAGTATACAGCCATGCTAGTGGCTCTGTGCATGCCAACACGCTCACAATGTTTACATGCTGATGTTTCGCAAGTTGTGTTCATGCTCACCATCTTAGTTTAGCATGTTAACTAAAGTGTTACATCACATCCCTGCCATTTGTTGTACTGGAATGGCAAATACCTCAAAAATCTTAGCAGAGAAGTCATATTAGAAAATAGGCAACATCAATTTAATGTTATATTATGGTTATATTAGATTATTGGTAAAATCCTCGAAAGCATCCAGTCACTGCTGGATGATCCAAGTGAGCATTTTAGCATTTAGCATGTTAGCCTTACTCAGCATGCACCTGTTCACGGAACATTGTGGGTGTGTTTTGAGTCACCATCTTGCTCGTTGGTTGTGCATTACACTAGTGAATATTTAAGGTAGATGTAACCTATGCTGAGGTACAATAATGCTAACCTTCTATTCTCACACGGTTTATCAGGACTTTTTCATGTGATTTTTGTTTTAACAAAAAAAAAATTATAAGTAAAAGTAAAATGACTATAAAATAGAAAATAGAATAAAAGTACAAGTGAAAAAAAAGGGTAAATGTAATTCTCTACTTCCATCCCTAAAGATAGAAAGTGAAATTTTGATCTGATGAAAAGTTAGGGTTTCACAAAAGTTAATACAATTTATCCTGAAGGAATCATCATCTGTACCAAATTTGACAGGAATCCATCCAATAATTCTGGAAATATTTCACTCAGAACCAAAAATGTAAACCTCATGGTGGCAGTAGATGAAACGTCAGCGGATCAGCGAAGTCATTAAGATTTACCGTCTGGGCACCATAAATGTCAGCACAAAATAGTGTTACGATATTTAATTCCGGACCAAAGTGGTGACTGAACTGGCGATGGACGGTTCTGGCCATGCTACTAGCGTGGCTGAAAACACTGCAGTGACGTCTAACTTGTTTCTCGTTTGTTCTGTTTTGTTTTTTTAATTAAAAAAATTCAGACAGTGCAGGATGGTCGTAACCATTGGAGGTCCAAAAAGGTTTGCTGCTGCCCTCTGTGGTTTCTCTTCCTGTCCATTCTCGTGGTACCACTTATCATCTTGGTATTCGTTTTGACGTTTGGCCTTCCCAAACCTGAGATTAAAGCAGGCGGAGCGGTTAATGGAACAAACAGCAATGTGGGTGTGCTGGAGGGCCTGATCATCACTTCCATAGGACTCCCTGCAGTAAGCGCATTGAGGTTTGTCTTTCTGACGGTTAAGAACCTCATCTTCAGCCCGAATCTGAACATCAAGAAGGGGATGGACAATGAGCGGGTCAGCAGCAAACTAGGCTTCATGAATGAAGTGAGGAAGGAAATGTGGTTTCTGTCTAAATTCATCCAGTTTATGGAGGTGTTTGAGAGGAGGAGGATCCGAGTAGTACTGAAAATCACCAATCTGGACCGCTGCTCCCCCAAGAAAATTGTTGCAGTTCTGGATGCAATCAACATTCTGCTTTCAGATGAGGAAAGTCCGTATATTTCCATTCTGTCCGTCGATCCACATGTTATTGTACAGAAAGTGAACTTTGCAGATGGCTGCTTCAGCAAAGAAGACAGAGCTTATGCACTGTTGAACCGAATTGTAACTCTGCCCTTCACGGTTCCTCCACTGTGCGATGATTCAAAGCGCAGTTTATTTTACAACCTCACTAGAAGTTCAAAAACCTCTGACGACATGAGCAAAGTTACACATAAATCTAGCTTAAATTGCTCAGAATCATGTTCAAAGGAGGTTGCAATTGAAATGGAAGTGTTGTATCAACAGAGAGAAGTTGATGAAAAGGAAGTAGAGGAGTTGGTCAGTAGCATCTTGAACAGCCATGGGAAGCTTGCCAAGTACATGTCAGAGGATGTCATGTCTATGAGGAGGGTGATCAACTCCATTCGTGTGACTGTGATAATCCTAAAGGCCTCTCAGGAAGGTCCCTCAGGAAGGTCAGACCCAGAAGACCCAGAATATGTTGCAGCATGGGTGGTCTTGGCCAATGAGTGGCCCTGCCGCCTAAGCTGGATACACCAGTGTGTGGAAGACACTCAGCAGAGAGCAGATATCGACCTTGACAATTCAATGAATTTGTGGAAAGTCTTCAGTGAGTCCAGGGCAGAGTTGTACGTGATGAGTTCACAGATTGAGGACCTCCTCGAGCAGGATGGAGACCCTGAAATGTTTGAAAGATTTCTCAACGAAGATTTCAAATTCACTGTAAAGGACCTGAAGACATTTGTAGAGACGACGGTGAACCTGGATCATTCAATTAGGAAGGAGCTGGCTCACATCAGAGGGACATCCAGGCTGAAAGATTCTGGTTGGATGAGGAACCTAGCTCCTCTGCCAATCACAACTATCATCAAGATGGAAACAGAAGATGTATGTAAAGAGGTAAGAAACTTCTTTAAAGTCATAATCTTTAAGATTTCAGTTCTGGTTGATTTGACAACGCATGTGGTTACTGATGTAACAGTAAGTGCAGTGTCACACTTCTTGAAGAGCTACTTTATCAACAGGAGAACAACTGGTGTATCCGTTTACCGTGCAGACAACCAAATTCATGTTATTGTAATGAAGATGTCGTTTAATAATTGGTCTATTTCTATGCAATGAGCAACCACAATCTAATTTTCACGTGACACGAGGAGTTGAAGGTGTGCAGCCAGTCGACAGCTTACTTTGGATGTTCCTTCTTGTTCCATTACTCCCTGCAATATTTTAAACTGATCCGCCGACAAATTCATTGCATTTCCTGTAATTGCTTCAGAACTAAAGCTTCCCCGTGGTTTTGATGTGAAGCAACAGAAGTAGAAAATCTCTGGTTTGTATTAACTAACTTAATACAGTGTTAGGTTAGTGAACAGTAAACAGTGAGGCTGTTATCAATGAGGGTTAGCTTTAATTACAAACAGTAACGCTGTATTACATGCCGCATCATTTCCTGTGAATCTTTTGTGCATAGGTAGGCAATTTTAATCAATCATGGGAATGGCGGACCCTGCCATTATCAATGAAAATGACTATATAGGGAGGTATAAACTGGTATATACTAAAAGTAACTTCATTAAATGGCTTTTGCTGAAAAATGCTGACCATAAATAGTATCCCAAAAACATGGTTTAATTTCATGTATATTTGGAGGATTGTAACTTTAACGTACTTTTGTTACAAACCTTTATTTATTGAAATTGATGTGTTTATTCACCTCACACAATGCAAATGCAACAGAAAAGATCAATTCAGTGATATCAGGGAATGTTGGAATGTTTACATTTTTTTCTTTTTTCCTAGTTGGAGAGGATGAAATACCCCAGTAAGTATATTGATGTTGTGAGAAGAGATGACCTCAGCGGTTCAGCACTGGTCTTTGGTGATGCAGACGACCTCAAACAGCTTTTAGATATGACCTTTGGTGAATGGGCCACTTTCAGACTGCACTTCCTGTGTTTACCATCACGTCTCCAACCTCAATACAAGAACATGGCACTGACACCTTCTCATCCTCAGAACCAGCTAAAGGGATTACCCTTTTGCCACATTCCTCATTAGTACTTGTCTAATCCCAGTTAACAGCTGCATGCAAGAATCCAATCCATTTTCCAGTAAGTGCAACATCCCTAAAATGATGATCTGCATGTGTAACATTTATTAACAACTTTAATGGTAACAATACACAGCACATGCAGAGATAGGGAGTTTATTTAAGTGTGAAGTAATTACATTCACTTTGTGTAGCAACAAGCGCTTGTGATACACTCTTGCTTAAAATAATGAATAAATATCACATATAATCGTTAACAATGATAACTGTAGTTTTACCTAGATATCCAATCATGTATAAATGAACCTGGGTTTTCCATGGATGCTTTTTTCTATAATAGATACTATTCTTTACAGCAGATATTTCCCTATGTCAAATTAGGAAAAGCACATATGAATGTTATTTAGCTGCTTCAGTGTCAAGGTCCTGGTATTGTACCTGCTGGCTCACTATCACACTCGCATGGCTTCACTGAGACACTTTAATAAAATGGACTCAGTGTTTGTGTGACTAACAACGCCTGGGATTTTTCTGCTATGACAAGTCAGAATGTTCCACTGCATGTGTCATTGTGTTATAGAAGCTGGCAAATAGAAAAGATCAGGAAGATAAAAAGTTGTGAAACATGTTACCTAAAGAAAACACACAGACCAACTATTTTATTTTTATTTTCAGTACTATCATTACAGACTACATGGCCTTTTTGTTGTAAAATAAGGCTCTATTTTCAGTAGTTTCTATCTTCCTTTGCTATTACACAAAAGCATGGCATGCACCTGAAGACCCAAATTTCAAATTGAGGGGAGTTTCAGGGCGGATATGTGTGACAGGGCCTTAAAGCCCTGTCACACATATCCGTATCACATCAGCATGACGTGAAGCAAATGGCACTTTTCCAACTCCAGCTTTTGTATAAGTAAGTGATACGCTATCAATATGTTGGACATATGTATAATAATTTGTTATGTATTCGTTATGTATACGTCAGCTACAACACCGCTGTGGAAAGGTTGGATGTATTTGGACTCTGACACATTTTTTGCTACTTTTCATATACGCCGGCATGTTTCTGCCATACGGAGCTGTGTGACAGGGCCGTATGTCTGGCGTGTTCGGCGTGTCGTCTGCGTCCTTCGAACGATCACAACTTACCCTTAATTTATATCAACCTATTGCCGATATTTCGTATGCGCCGGCATACGTTTCTGTCATACGGATGTGTGACAGCCTTTAGTCCTTTAGTTCACTGCGAGGGTTAACAGGAGGCTCCTTCATGCACAAAATTGCAACTTAATTGTAGGTTTTACACATTACATTTTTCTTTTTTGTACTTTTTTTTGGATTCAGAAATCCATGAATGTGTCTAATGACGTGTGTGATCTATGCCATACATAAATGAATGCAAGTTTCAAAACCTTAACTGAACGTTTAGCTTGTAGAAATCCCTATGATGCATGGACATAGAAGGGTTACATGCATTTCAGAGCCTGGAAATGCTTTAATAATATATATTTGGTATTTCATCAATTGAAATTCACTTATGTTTGGCAATACTTTATTGATCCTTAAGAAGAAATGAAATACTTATCAATATTGTATATGTGGTGCTGTCCGTGTCTATTTAATGCAACTCAATAAAATGTAAACTGACAAATAAAATGCATATTTAAAAAGTGTCCCATAATAAAAATGCTCACCTAAGCAAATAATATTTCCATGTAGTACTTCTTTTTTTCTGAATAATATTTTTGCCTGTTTACAAATAGCCCGAGCAATGTGCTGACTCATTAATGCTATTTTTACATCAAAGTGTTCTCATGTTAAATAATCATCTGGATCCTTTTGAACCATTTCCCTCAGAAAGTTGCAAACATTAATTTGGCTAAAAGTATGAGGCTAACAATCCCTAGGCATTTACGTACAAGCAATAACATTTCACAACCACATACTGAAAGCGTACAGTGCATACTGAAGGTGATCTCTGATCTCATATGTTCTCCCAACTCACTGTTGATGAAACATTGGGATTAAGGAGCTAATAGGAAACATCATGGAGTTGAATAACATATATAACTGTTGAGCCAGGTTGATAGAAAATTGACAGGAGGCACCAGTTCATCACCATTTGATATTTATTTTATTAACTTTATCCAGTGGAATCATTCACACTGAATGTTTTGTATATGAGCCTTGCTCCGGTAATGGCTCATGTCTACGTTTTTCTTGAAACATTTTATTCATTTAGTCATGAGGAGACATCATTACAATATCTTAAAGAACAATGTGGTTGCTTTATTATTCATACGGAGATATAAAAACTCAAAGGCTAAGGTAAATAGCTGGTAACATTCTGCTTTTAGTAGATCATTTGTCTTTTAAGATGGCTATATTAAGGCATAACTATTATAACTGCATGTAAGTCACATTTTAACCAATATTTGCATTTTAAGACACAGTTTATATATTCAAGGCACACGTGTAAGTCGATATAATGTCAAACAACAATCTTGTATAGCAGTTGGCGATCATGCTCATGGTTAAGTCATAATAAACTAGGACACCACGTCTTTTCTAGGAGAGAAAAACTAATTTGGACAATTTAGGAATGTTTTTTAAAAAACAATTTACATTTGCTTATAAAAGAAAACAGCAAGAAAAAAAGACATCTGCTGACAGGCACCTTTATGACAACATATATATATTTAGATTTTTTAATGGATCCCAGATTTAATTACTAATATTTGCGTACTTTTATAACGCCAGGTCCTTATTTTGTTATGCAGCAGTTCTCCTGGATATTTTACTATCACAGACATAGTAGGAACAATTCCAGGTTGTTTGGCTGGAAGCCGCTTACTTGCGTCCCAACGACTCCGCCAGCTTCTTGAGCCTTTTCTTCAGCTCCAGAGGAAACTTCTCGTAACACTTTTTACAGACAGGCTTCATGTCAAACTCAACAAATTTGTTCCTGCAACGAAGGAAAGAAAGACCATGTTAATACTAAATATGTAAACCAATGTCTTGTCTCTAGCCTATATTAAGCTTTCAGAATTCCCTCCCACCTGCATTATGTTTAACTAAATATTATCATCACTGCATATCTCCTCATTAGCATGAGGGCATTACTTTTAGGAGGCAACGCCTCGTCTTCTGATCTGGAATTATATTGGAAACCATTGAAATTATCATGCTGCTTTGTCCTTTAGAGCAGCAATTACGTGTCTTATTCAAAACAAAACAAATAAAGCTCATCATAAGTAGAGCTGAAACAATTAGTAGATTAAGTAATTAGTCGACTGACAGACATATTAATCATTTATGTCAATTTATAGCAAAAATGACAAAAATACTGTGGGTCTGAAAGCTCAGCGCACTGCAACTTAAGAAAACACATGCCAGTAGCCACGAGACAAATGGAGACAAGAACTAAACAGAATATGCACAAAATATCTGAACAAAACGAGATATCTGAAGCGTCAACTTGGACTCTGGAAAATGTATTATCATTTTATATTTATAATTGTTTTCATTTATAGACTAAACAATTAAATGAGAAAATAAAAGGCATACTAAATCAATATTGAAAATAACTTAGTTGCAGCCCTAATCATAAACCTCAATTGAGCCAAACTTATGTTTGACATAACTTGTATATCTCATAGGGTTCATAAATGACAAATAATGACAACATGCTGTCAAACAAGCAACACCACAGAAAAAGAGGAAGGCAGAGATAGCACCAACCAACGGATAGAGTGGTGAGTCGATAAGAATAATAACTCTACAGACAGACAGCAGGTTTTTTCTTGCGGTCTTTGGCATCACGCTCACGTCGAGCCAGGCGACGTTTCAGCTCCTCGGGCATGCGCTCATAGCAGTGCTTGCACACCGGCTTCAGGTCAATTTCAACAAACTTATCTCTGAGTAACGATAGACGTGAAGTGAAGCATGTAAGAGGAGAAATTGGAGGAAAATGGGAACGAGAGCCAAAGAGGGAAGAGTTGTAGCAGGAGAGTGAAAAATACAAAGACAAGTGTTAAGACTGAAGTAGGGGTTCAGTAGAAAAAGTGAGAAAAAAACAATCAGCTGGTAGTATTGTAAACGATAAGTTAGTAAAAAAATAAAGAAGCAATTAATGAGCAACTTCACTTACTTGAGAGTCAGTTTCGTGTTGCAGGTGGAGCATGAGAAACAACTGACACACCAGGCCTTGTTGAGAGCAGACACCACTGAGGGGGTCACGGGGGAAGAAAAAGGAAAATGAGGAACATTCAACTGCTGTATGTTCAAGTCACATGTTATGTAAATGACTAAAACACTGTTCTGAATATGAGCTTCACTATATTGATATTCACCATCGCCTTCAATCACACGGTTGCAGTGATAGCACACATCGCCGAAGAGCTTGATAACAGAAACAAAGGAGATTGGGTTTTTGTACAGCAATCATTGCTTACATTATGATCTCCGTCATGTCTCCAAAGTCATTATTTTTACTCGGCTCTTTTGTTTCTTACCTGGTTATAATGAGTCTCACAGTAAGCCAACCCCTTCCTCTCATAATGCCGATGGCCAAGGAAAGGTTTCTCACACTTGGCACACACAAAATGCTGTAAACAAAAACAAATGTTGCTGAGGGAGCGAGGGGGGAACACTCCTAATGAAGGCATGTGATACTGACTGGAGGAGCAGGTGCCAACACAACATGAATATTACATGAGCATTATATGAATATGTTTGCTTACTTGCTTAAGAAATGTTTTTGAAAGTTACAGACTTGACCTATGGGGAAATATTACTGTATTACTATCTATTAACTATTATTATTCTTTAGTGTTGTTTTTGTTTTGTAAAATCACATTTAGTCCACAGTGTTTTTAAAATTATATTGTTTTGGTGCCTGCCAGATAAAAAGTTCCTGAAGTGGTTAGATAAAATAATTAATTTCAGCTAATAACGTCTTCAGCATTAAGTTGACTGCTATACACTGTTGACAGTCTTGAGCTTTTAGAACAGTATAATATTGAGCAACCTCCAGACAGATAAACACACAACTTGATCTGCATCAGGAGAATTTCTCTTTATAAAAGTGCTCACATTTCTCCTACTGGCTCGAATTTGCTCATTTACAATGTTTTGGTACTAAAGTCATTTATTTAATGGATTGATATGCATAAGTAATGGTAACTGAATGTGAAATTCATAATTGATTTTTATTCTGCTTCCGTGTGAAGTCATTACATATAATATTATCTATAAAAAGGTGGTCAGCATGACATTTATCCACTATTATGAACCCCAGTCAGCAGTCTTTCTGAAGCCAACTCCCTTTGGTCCAACTTGCAATGTGAAGAAGAGTTTAACACAAACACTTGCATTCACCAACGCCATAATTGTTTTACTTATTCTTAATTATTGAATTTGTTTGTGTGTTTAATGGTCTCTTTTGAGTACCTCTCTCTGGGAATTTTGACACATCAAGTTGACAACTTAATGGAAAGGTAATCAGTTAAACTTGGCTGTCCTTACCGGAAAAGCGCTATATAAAAGCAGTCCATTGTCCATTTAGCAATTAAAAATGTATTTGATTTGAATCCTCAATTTCCATTCTTTAACCACATAATGGGTGGACGGCCGGCCGGCGGCCCGCCATGTGATATTTTTGCATTTTCAGAGAGGTTGCATCTTGCCCTGTGTTGTTTACAGTCCGACATTATGGAGTTGTTACGCAATGCCACATATCGTTAGAAAGCTCGTCTATTTAGTGAGCAAAACGGTTTTGAGATCACAATGAAAACAGCAAGTACAGTAGGCATCTCAAACTAGCAAGCAAACTCACAATCAAAACCACAACTTGAAGCCTCATAATAATCCTGTAATCAGTAATAATAATAAAAAAAACACTTCCTGTGTCATTGCCAAAGGTCCAAACGATTGTTTCCGGTAAAAATATATCCATCATGAACATTGTCACAAGCCCATGAACAGCTGTTGCAATCTTTGAAATCAGCTGATTGATGTGTAAAATGTTGTGACCATCCATAAAAAGTTAATATCTCATGTATTCAACGCTGTTTAGACGCTTCTAAGACGGATGCCGAACTCTGACCTTTCGATTGACACTTCATTCGAGCCAAGTTCCATGCGTTATCTACAGCCATCAAGAGCCAATGAGTGTCAACTTGATAAGGAAGTGCCAGCCCTCTTCAAGTGTTTACAGACAGAGCCAGCAGCAGCGCGTAGCCAATGAAACACTGAAGAATTTGACATACGTCATCAATGTTTGTTTTTTTAACAAATATTATTATTATTTTCATAATTGTATTCATTATATCCAAAATACAAAGAAAACACAAAATATTACAAAAAATGTGTTTATACTTCACTTACTTTGTGTCATTACTACTGACAGGGAATATTGGGTATATAATAGTTATTTATGGCATTTGTATCAATAAATATTATAATATCTCCAAATGCACACCTTGTTACCTGGTGTTACCGTCTAATAAGTTAAGTTTTTGTGCCTTTGTTCTGAAATTTTTGTTGATGCTATCTTCCTATTGTGTTTTCCAGCTCTTACCTACCAGCTATAGTCATCTTCAGGCATCTTTTTCAACAAAACAATTCACGTGGAGTGTATTTTCTTCAAATTCAGTATATTCAGACCACTATTACTCAGTGCCAGAAGCACTTGGAGTGATTAACCAATGTTTTGCAAGAACAATAAGAGAGTTATCTTTTGAATGAGACCAAAATCATGCATCTGGTGCAAATGGTTGAAGAGCAGCTTTCAATTTACTTTGGGTATGTTGTTTGTAGGTATTTTGTAAAGTCCCCCACCCCGTAAGAGGTTAACAGGAGGAGCAAACTTGTATCCAGTGTATTATAAATAGTCTCATTCATGTTGACAAACCTCCACATGCCACTGCTTGCCCATGGCATTGACAACACGCCCCTCGATGGGTCTCCTACAGGCACCACAGATTGGTACACCCATCTTGTCGTGGCAGGGCAAACAGTAAAGCTCTCCCTTCAGTTCCCTGGCTTCAACGGTCAATTCCTTCCTGTGGACAGAGAAACATTGAAACACATTAAACATCATTTCTCATGTGGTCCTGAAATATATTCTGTAGCGTGTGTTTTCTGTGTTAAAAACAGTGGGGTGGAGTGGTCGGACTGACCCACAATTGTTGCAGTTGAAGTGGTCTGGGTGATAGGGGTCATTCTTAAAGATCAGTGGCTGCTCTTCAATGATGGCATGGCACTTCTGGCAGATATACTTGCCCAGGCCACGAGCTTTCTCACGGTTATGGCACGGGCGACACAGGTGCCTGGGGTAAATGTAGGAGAACAACAGTGTGTCAAGAAAGTATATTATTACGTTTTGACAAATCTGTCACCGCTCGTCAAAATCCCATTATTTGTTAGAACACAAAAGTGAGAGTCAGCAGCCTGACGTGTGTGTAACCCGCCTGTTTTACAGGCTGTTGCAGTGTTAGATTAAGAATGTAATAAGAAGGGATACGTACCTGCCTGCATTTTTGACAAACCCCACATCTGCGAGCACAGCCTGGCAAATGTCACAGCAGAAGCAGTCAGGGTGCCAACTATTGTTCATGGCCTTAATGACACGACCAATGATGAACTCCCCTGAGGGAAACCCATAAGTGAGAGATCAATTTGAGGCAAGTCTAAGTTTGACTTTTACCAAAATTTGTCAGGGACTGGATTTAATTGTATTTTTGGAAATGTACAGTAGTTCATAATGAGCTCTGTTATGGAGTCCTGGAGTACCTACAATGCACTGCTTCCAATAGTGTTCTCAAAGTGAAACTTTAATATTGAATGCATTTTAATTATCCATTTAAATTAATTAGAGCATGTCTGTCTCTCCCCGGACACAGTTAAGCAGTATTTAAATTAAGCTTAGGCAGCACTCAAATATATCTTGGGAGCTCTAAACACATGTGGGAAGTTTGAAATCAAAGTATGATTAGACTTAAAGCTCAGTGAGGGCACACTGGGATCGGATCTTTTAAACATGGTCAGGGATGCTTACATGCACATATGTAGAGTAGTGCAGTGTTTCCCAAACAGTGTGGGGAGATGTGGTGAAGGCTGGATATGGATCTGTGAAGCACTTGTGTATAGTGATATCATGCCTAATGTTACACACTTAAATATAACCCCACCCAAGAAATCCCTTCTCCAGCCGTACTGTTATTGCACATGCAATTTTTTTTTTCTGTTCATCTTCAGTCCCCGTAAATTAAATCAGACGGAAGCAAGGAAACAAAGTCTAATCACAAATAATCACTGGTGGCACACTTGAAATCTATTCTGGTTCCATGTTCATCTCAGTTAGACAGTCAGAATATATCTGAATACAAGATACATTATTGCACAAAGTGGTTGCTAGTCTTTCTGGAGTCCACACAACCTCGCAAATACTAGATCTGGACAGGCCCTACATGAATGAGTTCCTAAAAACACTCACCACACTGGTGACAGCAAGGGGCAAATAGCATTTGGAAGTCATGTTCACAATATTTTCTTCCTTCAAACTGTAAGAGAAGAAGATTGAAAGTAATTCACTCAAGAGAAACATTCAATACATTCTCTATATAAAAGAGTTACCAGACAAATGCAGTGCATAAAGTATGGCTCATTGTGTTGATTTGTGAAATGATTTAAAGTGTTTATTTGAGTGCACTACCTCATAGAAGAGTCCCTCTGGGAACTGCTGGAAACACTGGGCACACACAAAGCACTGCTCATGGTACAGCTCTCCATTACTGTTGACAATCTTCTCAGTCGGAGCAAAGCCACTCTTACATCGCTCACAGGCCGCACTGGCCAGGGCATTAGCAATGCTGTTGCATGACACAAAAAAAAATACATATTAATACATTACTCCCCGAGAGCCTGTGTGAAATGTTAAGCTGACAAATAACAGGGATACAAAGCGGACCAATGTTTATCATTTCTCACATAACTCCTACATTAACTGCGGGGCTTGCTTCAGCAGCTGTCACCATGGAGAGTGGAAAATAATATGTGAATCAGTTGGGGAACTCACTAACACTGTTACTCACTGCACAGCCACCGCCTAATTTGGTAAAGGAATAGAGGTACTGAAACATAGCCAAAGGACGACGTGCAACCTTTCCTCCTCTCCACACACACACACACACACACACACACACACACACACACACACACACACACACACACTCAGATATTATCTTTTCAATTTACAGTTCAAAGCTATGCCACAACCCACAACTTTCTGTCAGTAGTTCATGAAAGACAGAGGCTGCGTGTGAAACATAAAGATGATCTCAATTAAGTTGCAACCTAATACAAAAGTAGATAACTCAACAAAACGTAATTTAATGTTAGTTTGTCATTTTTCCCCATTAAAAATAAAACATTAATATAATAAACTTTAACTTTTCAAAACACAGTGATTTACATCGTGACAGAAATAAAATCAATTCTGGACTGTAGTGAAATGAAATCAAACAATTACAATAACACAAGAAAGAATGGAAACAATAGAAGGCAAACACTAAATAAATATAAAATAATGGCATGCCATGCATTAATTGCTGCATTTAAGTTATTTCAAGACAATCATGGTCATACCTGAATGCTCATAACCTTTATAATCAGGGGCAGTGAGTGTTATTAATTCACATTATGTTGAGAATTAAAAACCTTTAAACAGCTAGCTAGCATGCTAATCTTACAGTTAGCTCTTATGTACCGTTATTTTGCTTAACGTTACTAGCTATAACGTAGCATTATGTCAACACTGAACTAACCTTTAAACTGTTACTCAGGGCCACACATATGAATTGATAATAATATTTGTGCTGTTGCCTTAAAAAAGGGGGTTAGCTAACTTTACCCCAATGGTTATGTTGGCAAACTAGCTTCAGCTTTCTGGCTGAAGTTAGCGGTTGTGTATGTTTGCTACTAGCTAACGTTTCCAACGCTGATGAAAAGTCTTACCTGCCCGTCATTCCGGCCACCCCCAGCATCACCTCTTAGCACTGCAGTTTTTGAAAGCTAGCTATTAAACTAACATGTATTGGTTCGCTAATTCCTTTCGCTGAGTTGTCAAAGTTTTCAGGGGAGAGCAGACTCGTCTTGCACCGTGTCTTCCCCTCCCAGCAGAGCCTGAGAGCTGCCAGCGGCTTCTGGCCACCCACTTGGGGAGTGTCCATGAAAGTTTAACATCATCAATTTTCTACATCTGCTGCACCAAACCGCCTTTGATTAGTGTGGATTTTGAACATCCTGGATTACAGGCGGGACAGTCCCATACAACTCTGACATGTGTGCTTACAAAATATAAAATACATAGATGTAAAGGATGCGACATATATTAAAATAGGATATGGTGTGGATGTTACTGATTAAACATCAATTCACCCAGCGAGATGGATTAAAACCAGGACTTTACTCTGAGGATACACATTTCTGATATGTGCGTCTTTATATGTCTTATTGAATAAATAAGTTATTTGTTTACACACTGCAACTTCATAATAACAGAAACAACCATAGGCTATGTTAGATAGTCTAATATAATTTCCTTTTCAAATATTTTGCAAAACAATTTCCTCACAGTTACGACACAGTTACTATTCATATGGTATAGCCATTGTTTCTATTCTTAAAATCACATATGCTGGAGATACATATTCTTATGTTGAATGTATGGGTATAGTTTATAAATACAGTATGTAAAACATGTTAGCACACAAAGTTTTTAATAGGCTAAAAGTGAAACACAGATATCATATTAAAATATAATGCCCACACATGTTAACATGTATAACCCCTTATCATATACAGTAGGGTTAGGTATGGTCATATACCAAACTTTCATATGGGGTGGGTGTGGCAGTTAGTTAAACACCGTTTTAAAACGCATTTCGTTAATTAAATATTTGTCACAAATGAAGTTCCTGGGCAACTTATCATTATTTGTGAAGGTATGATAAATTGATTCATAGATCTCTTTCTCAACCAATCTGTCTACAATAGTGTTGTTGTTGATTTAGAGGCCTGTGATGGGAGTTTGCTGAGGTCACCAAACGCCAAGCACTTCAAACCATCAAAAAGGAACATGTCAAACTAACAGGTGTATTAAAAATAAAAAGATAATCAGGGAAATGTCAAACATGTACAGTTTCTTCAACCCACTGCCCCGAGAAGTGTGATTTAGTGAAGTAGTTACCTGACATTTAACATGTAACATTCCTGTATATCAAATATCAAGATATATGTCAGTAAAGCATAAACTGCACAGTATCACCATCAAGAGGTTTAATTAATGAAAACAAATTAAAACACCTGTGTGGTAGTGTGTAGGCAATATAAATGAAACTCTGTTACTGCTCAGTATACAGTACAAAAGAGCCAAAGTCGTGCCTCACTTCCACATAACTTCGCAGCCACTAACCTTCGCTGACAAAGCTACAAAATTCACACCATCAAAGTGTCCACAATTTATTTCTTGCCTTTTGTGAAGTTATTACAGCACAGTTCATGATTCCAGCGCTGATTGATAACTGAATCCAAATTAACACACAAATATATTGAGTTTTTACACAAAAACAGAGTTAAATTGCAATAAATAGGTTTCACATTTGCAAATGTAGGTCTCCCAGCTGGCTGGCAAGAGAGAGACTGAATGAAGTTCAGATAAAGATACTTCTAAATATTTTCACTCATGGCAGACGTCCTTAAACGCATCGTGTTTTGTCTGTTGAGTGTCTCTTTCTGCCTCAATCTGTTGGGAATTAATATTTGAAGGCCGAAGGCTGGATTCCAAGGTAGGCAGAAAGAAACAAGCTCTTAGACAAAATAGGCATAATATTTTGTCTAAGAGCTTGAAACATTTAGTCATCCCCCTTCTTTAGTAAGGCAGTATAGCATAATCATAAGTGAATAAGGTTTTAAACTGCCAATTGCATTTTTAAAACAATTGAATTAATATTTTTGACAAACAACAAAGATGAGTTTGTTCCAGTTGTTGAGTGTTTCTGTACATACAAATGTGTACAATCTTGATAGGTGACAATCTTCATAAAACGTTTATATAATGGAGGAATAATGTTGATTTTCCTTCATCAGCTCTTATTCCAGATACCTGAAGTGCAACCAGATAGGTTGCCTCTTGAAGTAATATCAGTTATTTTCGTTTTAAAGACTTAAAAGTGTAATTAGCTGTGGGTGGAGCAGGAGATGCACTCAAGGTATGTATCCGATTTCACTTAATGGAGCTATTATTTGTCCTCTCTTGCTTGTGCTTTTTATATTGTCATGTTTAGTGTTTATGTATCTTCTTGGGAAACACTCTGCTTGTAGATAAGTGCAGTATAAATAACATTTACTTGTATTGTATTACACTCTATTCCTTTTAATGTAATGATCCAATATCCTCACAGGGATGTTTACAGTTTAATGTAACCCTTGCAACTGGCTTAACATTTAAATGAGTTGGCTCATAGTTTATCCTGTGTAAGTGTATTTTTCTACTTAATAACATTGGGTTATTTTAACACATAGCATCTGTACATTAGACACAAGGATCCTTTGCACAGTGTTTACTAATAACTACATGACCCATTAGGGACAGAGGACAATAACACAAGAGAGTTATAAAGGGCTATACTGTGAAAGCATTATGGAGAAGAATCAAGAATCTAAAGATTTGTTGGATCCACCAAACGCAACCTCATTCCCAGAAATGCCTTTCAAAATATCTCCCAAGAATAGCTTGTGACTGTTTTACTAAATGTTAAAAACAATACTTTGTGGAACAGTAACAGACTCAGCACAGATCTCTTCAGACCTGTATGTCTTGAAACAAGATATGTGTGCAACACAAACAAAAAAACTAATTAATTAAAGCAACAGTGTTGTATTTAATAGTTCAGACATGGAAAACGTATTCAAACAGTTACTTTAATGTAGCTATGAACTTAACTCATACATTACAAGTCTTTGATTCCAATAAATCTTCTAAGTACTTGTTTAGCTAAAATAAAAGCAACAAACTGACCCTGTACACGCCATACAAACTGTAGCGCTTACTTGGCCTATCCTTGAATATTACAATACTCTTCTATAAGCACTGAATACATATGCAGTTAATATTAACCAGCAGAGGGCATGATTATACAAAACAAAATGTTCTGTATGTCAGTAAAAGATGAAGTCCATTGCCAGGCCTTGCTGACCTACAAGAGAAAATGAAGACCCTATAGGAGGGCAATAACTGAAGAAATGTTAATGTTGTTTTTCTTCCAATTAACATTTATCAACAAAACACACAAATAATGAATCAATAATGAACCCTGTAAAACAAGTATCCATTTTTAACAGAACATCATGATTTACAGGTCTTTTTCATTGCAGTCCAAAGGTGTCCACAGACTACATGACTTGAGGAGTCCACCTTAAGACATCTTACTACCGTTTTTCTTAACTCCACAAAAATTGCAACAAAACAATAGTGACATAAGTATTTTATGTCACTATTGCTTGTTACACATTCAGGCAAACATTCAGTTACTTCAACATTCAGTTGTCACACTGTCGCGTCTTCAGGGCTGCAGTTACCTCATTGAGGCAATGATTTAATTTTTTGAAAATAAATTATACATAAGCACTGGTTTGTGGATGAAGTGGCACTTTTTGTTTGTATGCAACACATACATAATGATTGAGTACAAAATATAAGGACCATCATCAATTTAAGTTGTAAAAACTGTCATTTGGGAGCAAAAAGTACAGCATTTGTCATAATTGTGCAGCTGTTCTACCATTTGTAGCCATTATGTTACTCTATAAATATGAGTTAAATTCAAAAAGGTTTTCTTGAAGATATAAATATGTATTTTGTGTTTGACAATTGATAATAATTGGACATATGGGCTGTCTACTGTATTTACAGAGATGGCAGATGTTAAACTTTAGCAGCATCGTAACAGCATACAGACTATTAGCGTGGTGAATGATTGTGCTGTCTCTTATCCAGAAGCTTACCAACAATCAAGCAATTCCACCTGCCAATGTTGTTCTCAGTGCCTATAATGTGTGGCGGCCCGAGTGGTTAGTTAGGGCGCACACCACATGGGCTCAAATGCCCTAAGCAGCAAGTCCCCGGTTTGTTTCCCAGCTGGCTGGACCGTTTGCTGCATATCGTCCCCCTGACTGTCTATCCCCACATTTCCTGTCTCTCTCCACTATCCCCATCAAATAAAGGCATTATATGCCCACCCAAAAAACAACCTAACATGTTTTTCTGAGAATAGTAAATAACTCCATAAAAAACAAGTTAACTAGAAGGGTGACTCTTAGAATTGACAGATTCACAGACCACTTCAAAAATGTACAATCATTTGGCATTGCAGCTCATCTTGCTAAACGTGGCTCCTTCATTAGAGTTAAAGTGCATCAGTAGGATTCCGTAAATGTACAGATATACGACGTCCACTATTAAAAGGTTTTTACAATATAACATTTAGATATTTACAATTTCAATTGAAACACGGGTCAGGCAAGCAGAAATACAGCTAGTGTACATTACACATGAAAATATATTCAAACATCACTCTCTATGTATATACAGTATATACAGACTGAGATGATAAGGGCCAAAGTCACTGAAGAGCACCACCTTCACAAATAGCTAAAAAAACTGTCTTTTTCCCCACATAAAATCAGAGCACAGAGAAAGAGACAGCTCTATTTTTCTAAATGAGATGCAGTGACTCAGGAACACATAAGACATCAAATAGAGACACGCTGACACATGGGGGCCAAAACAAAAATGGATGTATTAAACATGTAATGTAGGATTGTGTATGTCAATTTATGTGTATGTCAATTTACTTTACTGAAATAAATTCAGTTAAATTGTGATATCTATTAAAAGGATTTCTACTCATGTCCAGTTATGATATAACAAAATGTTGTTTTATCTGCCTGCAAACAACGCAGTATAGACAGGCTTGTGTACATGAAACCACCATTTCCCATTCATTCCCAATAATTCCCAGCCATTCCTGGTAAAAACAAACAATAGCAGGCCGTTAGCACTTAAGGAAAGGCTCAGAGAACAAGGTGATAAATGTTATGACATGAGTGTCAAAATAAATGTGGATATAAATATAGGTATAAATAAAACACTTATACATACAACGCCATAGCGGAGTTAAAATGATGCAATTTTTTTGTGTATTCAGGGAGAAAAACAAAAAGACACATACATACACACGATGCCTGGGTAAGGGCCTTTCTCAAAAACAGGAGAAGGATGAAAAAAACATAGTTTTCCAAGGGAAACTCACAAAAACATGGACACAACTTAAATCTTCCCTCCCGGAGATCTACCAGGTAGGCATCATGTCAGGGAACCAGACGCGACACAAATGTTTTGACACCTCCCAGTGGATATCATCCAGCCCATAGCGGTGATCTGGAACCAGAACCTCCTCCATGATGGACAGCTGTGACAGCCTGTCTCCACACATCTTGACAAACTCCACGAAGGCGCTGCAGGACACTTCGCACTCTCCCAAGCCGATGGCCGACAGCTGCGTGCAGCATTGGGCGATGCGGATCAGCTCCTCATCCAGTGGCAGCAGCCCGTTGGTGCAAACCACCAGCTCGACCAGGCGCAGGCAGGTGAACCCAACGCGGCCCAGCACGTCTTTACTAACAGAGCGGCCGAAGTACAAATGCGTAACTAGGATTTCATCGCGGAAGAAAGGGCCAAACTCATCATCGTAGAGGAAGGAGTACATGACCAGTTAAAATTTAGGAGAGTGGCGCATCATGGCATCCCAGCTGCTCTTCTTGATGGTGTGGAACTGTTGTCCAAGGTTCTCACTAACCACGTCGATACGAAGGTGCTCAAGGTGAACGTGCTTCTCCGAGGAGAGAGAAAAGAGAAGTTCATTACTCAGCAAATGGTAGTTGAGCACCAGTTCTCTCAGGCCGTGGCACTGATCAGCCACACACAGGATGCTTGGGATAGAGAAACATTTGTATTAGGAGACTATAGATCTAGACAGCCTGGCTGAGTACTGACAACAATGTGGAGAAACACTATTCCATCTCCCCACAGTCTTTATTGTCTTCTAAAGAAAACATTGGTTCTGCTTATTGGTTCCTAAACAGTAACATTGGCGCTCTCCTCTGGACTGGATGGAGCTCTGCAAAGCGATACATTTTGTTTTTGTTTTGTCTCAGCACTATGGGAAGATTAGTAAGAGTTGCGTGCAGAGAAGGCCGTGCCCCATGGACCGCAGGTAATGAATGCTTTTCAGCGTTTCAACTTGTTAGTTTATATTGACAAGCCTGCCTGTCTGCTTTCACGTGGCACGCTGTACTCACATCCCCGGGACTGTGAGACAGACGGGCAGAGCAGTGCGAAGTCAGTATGTCCCTTGTCAAGCAAGGTCTGGAAAATTATTTGTATTAAGTGATTTCTTTATTTGATTTTTTTAACTTTTGCAAGCAGTGACACGATCAGGCTGCTGGCTGATTGTATTTACTGCCACAGACAGGGTCCATCATACGTCGGTATGATGGACCCTGTCTGTGTCACTTCGGCAGGTTTCAGTGTTACAGTCGGGGAGACCGGGGGAAATTGTAACATCTCAAATTGCACCAATCAGAACTAACTTGTGAATGAAAAAAAAATACACTGATTATAATTGAATCATATTATTTCATATTAATTAATATTAGAGCAACCAAATTCAACTGTATGCATTTCATTTACAGGTTCCATAAACCTTATCTAGTGAATTGTGAATATAAATATACATTTAGCAATTCCAGAGCAAAAGTTTTGCACAAATGTCATTATGTCACCTTTAGTTGTTCTTGATCAATCACATTCTTAACAATAATTAGTCAATCATGATTAATCATAACATGCCTAATAGCTATCATTCCTTCTATTTGTCAGTACCTGCAGGTGAAACATGAGGGCAACTGCTCATTTTCAGCAGTTTGAGGCTGTCACTGTTATTGGCCACCAGGACTTTGAGGGAAGGGTCATCTACAGGTGTGTCATCCATCTTCAGGGAGGACAGGGATTTGGAGTTGACAAAGACCACTGTCAGCGCTGAGATGAAGTGAGACTGTTGAACAAAGCGAAAGAGAGAAACATTTAGTCATCCCCCTTCTTTAGTAAACATGGTAGCTCTAAATGCTAGTTTTATTTACCGAGACATCATGTAATTTGACATGCAGACATAGCCAGCAGCTGCCACATTTCCATTACCGCCCTCTGCAGTTGGCAGAAATGTCTATAATACCACCTGTAGAGGCTAAGCCAACGCTTTAAGCCACTGGGGTTCCGCTTTGTTGCTCTGGTTGACGCACTTGTTGTCGTGCCTGCTGAATAAAGATTTCGATTCCAAACTCTTTAGATTGAACACTCAGTCCGTTTATTTCGTGTTGAATTAGCTTTCCCATCAGCAAACAAAACATGACATTCAGACACACAATAACTTATCCCAAGGAGCAAACGCTACCTCAGCCAACTAGTGTATGTGTGTGTGTATGTGTGTGTGTGTGTGTGCTAATTGGCTCCTACACCACCCTTGTCTGAATGTATGTGCATCCTTCTGCACGTGCTTGTAAAAGATACAAATGAAACAGAAACCCACTCACCATAATATTATTTCACATCACCACTGGTTATCAAAAATCCACAGGGCACCTTTAGATTTAGATGCATAAATTAAGAAAGCTGTACAACTTTGTTTATGATTTGTCTTCCAAGATTAACTGTCAAAGAAAATAGAGTGAAATGTTGTAGCCGACAACTTCGATATCCCTAATAGGGATGTCAGTTTTGGTCGGCAAACTTATCGGTTAATATAAAAAAGAAAAAGAAAAAAAAGGCTAAATAATGTGAAAAAGCCTACGAGAGGCGCTTTCCTTTAGTCTAGCACTCCATTGACTCAATGCCGCAGCATTTCATCGTACTATCAATGTAGAGGTTCAGAAATGTTTATGTTTTGTTTGTATTTTAATTAAGTATGCTTTGCAGAAGTTTATTGCTGCATTTTGATCAGGTTGGGTGCTCCAATCGATCGATCACTGATCATTAGCTGGTAATCTGCTTTTCTAAATACTTAGATCGGTGGTCTTTATTTGGGCCAATCAGATGAAGCATTGATTCTGAATTGTAACCCTTGAAGCTCGGCCTGGCTGTGGAGATGAGGCCCAATGTTTTCAAAGAGCAATTCACCAGCTGTGAGAGGATGTCGCACGGTGCAACACACCTGTAGTGACACCAATAACATTTTTTTTTAAGTAATATTATTTCAGAAATATTCTTTATTTGAGCATTTGTTTTGTTATTCAAAACTAACAAAACAAATATTAAATATCTCATATTTTCACACTATAATATCAAAACTAACCTGCTTTGAGGACACACTGCTGAGTTTCAGTATTTTTACACTGAATCTTATTTGAAATAAAGCATTATTTTCCACAATAGGAAAAAAGAAAAATAACTATTTTAATCCCCATCTAAGCTGACAAAATGTGACTCACGGGAGGGAACAGAATCCATTAATTTACCCTGAGGCAAGTTGCCGTCACCCCAACAGAAATGTCAAAGACTTGTTGGAACAGAGAAACACCATGTTTGTGTGTTTATCCTTCTCTTGTTCATTGTTAAGAGTCACATTTACTATCTGTCCTGCGTCTGAAAACAACTTTATGAGAGCGGTGAGACAGTGAACCAAAACACTGTGGGCTGCACAGCTAAACAATGAGCTGCATATTGCTATAAAGACTCGTAAAGGAGAGGGGAGCTGCAAAATCAGGTGACCGTTTTCTGTGTGTTCATCACTACGAGAGTTCATATTGTCACACTCATGTTGACAAATTGTTATTATATTATAATTCAATTATAGCATTTTTAGCAATAGTTGAAAGCATAAATAACAATTATTAAGATAGAATTACATTATGTAATGATAAACTAATGATTAATAATAAACGCATTACTACTATCTGAACTGAAAATATTGTATGTTTTATATTTTGTGGCAATAATGTCACTGGGTTGATGCATCTGTTAAATGTAGTGGAATCAACTACTCGCTCAGTTCGGTATTAATAATCCGTTACAGAGTACTGACACTAACTAAAGCAGCCAGATGCATTAACAAAAGCATGTGCAGTGTCTTTCCACACAAACACGCAGAAAGAAAAGTCATGAGACACATGCTTCCTATTCACAGCTGAGGGTATTAAATGAAGTAAAGAGGTGGTGACTAAAACATAATTTAACAACAACAGAACAAGTGCTGCTTCCTGTGTAGTGACTCATTATTACATGGGTACCTGAGAAGCCCTATCCAGCAGAGGCAGGTACTGGAAGATGTGGAGCAGCATCTCCTGAGGCAGACATCCCCAGCAGGCTCCCTCCTCCTCAAAATCTTTCTCCTTCCTCTGCTTGCGGGATCGTTTAAGAGTCTCCTGAGACCCACTGCTGGTGCCACCTCCATCCTCCTGTTCATTCCCATGCAGACATCGTTTCATCCTGAGTAAACAGAAAAGGAATCAACAAAATCCAGATGGTTGGGCCGAGTTCACTTTAAACAAAACTCTTGACTTGCAGTACTATTTATACAGGGCTTCTTAAATCACTAGACCTGACATGCTTGGCAGACTAAATGTTATCCCTTTATCCTATTATTCACAAGCTTGCAGTCCATGTGTTTGATGCAGGCTGACGTATATTGAATTTACATTTTTGAAATTATATATGGTTGTAGCGCTTCAGCTATTTTCATTATCAGTTAATCTATTAATTATGTATCAATTCATTTCATAGCCCATGAAATATTAAAAATAATTTAATTAATTAAATTCACAATGACGTTATTTGATAGATGACTTCATGACAAATTAACAGATTTTTAAAAATTGTAAATCTTAATATTCTTAAAACTAAATCAATTAATTGTTAAAGCATTATACTGTTGTCAGATAAAAACCTATACTCGTGGTACTTGTCATTCTGTATTCATATAAAGCACTTATCAATCATATAATAGTTTTGCGTGACACAAAATGTATCAAAATAAACAGTACTAAGATAGACAAGTTGAAATAAAAGATCTAGAAATGTTTCGATGCACACTAAAGGCTTATTTATCTCAAATGTTGTGCACAATTCCGCTTAAAGCCGTCACAATAAGGCCACTATCGCATGCAAGAATGATACTGTGATGTATTTTTGGAAGATGACCCTCTGATTACTGCTGTGCTCAGGCTTAATTGACACACTGGTGACTAACCTGTAAGGCTGTACAACAATAACATATTTACTTTCAAAAAGGTGTCACTGTTAATAAGCAGAAATGTTTTTTCCACTGACTGCTCACATGAGAATGAATACATTGTCAACAAGGACACGCCTCCCTCTGCCTCAATTAACAACAATAAATCCACCTGGTGTTAAATTCATAAGCTAAGAGTTCATAAAATCTGTCTTTAGTTTAGTTTAGTTCTGTCGCGATAAATGTCGCAATGTTTAACAACGACACGGATGGTTAGTTTACAACACAAACATGTCAAACCGACCGAGACCAGCGTTAGCTTAGCCGAACTTACTTAGAAACAAGTTGTAGTTGGGTGATTCTTCAACTATCGTCATTTTTGAGTCCCTGGCAGAAATAAGAAAAACAAAAACACATTTCCTATTTTTGTGACACTCACTTAACACCAAAAGGAACATACAAAAATTAAATCATAGACCAGTCATTGTTTTTATTACATAAAACGTGGCTTTTTCTGTGTTGTTCTTGCTGTACTTGTCCCTGGGCCTGATTTTGGATATTCAAATTTGCTAAGTTTTGAATTTAATATTGACCTAATATTAATTGTATGTGCAAATGACACTAATATATCTTACAACACATGATAGGTTTCATTAAAATGGCCATTTATGTATTTTTTTTAAATAAAAAGAACACCTGTCTCTTGGGCTCCCTGTCATTTCCACCACACCATGCAAAATGTGAATTTGGTGAGTTTTTTAAAAAGTTTTTAAACTTGGTGATCGCAGCCATAGTCATGTGACAGGAGAGCACATGGCTGCAACACAAAGATAGCTCCATGAAGGGAAGTGATATAAGAAAAAAAATCAATGTAAATATTTGGTAAATCGAAAATGTATTTATTATTATAAAAGTTTATTGGCTGTCATTTCCAAATAGCTCATATATTCTTTAAATGTAGAAATAATAAGAAAAACAACATTTGGTATTGTCTTTTTTGTGTTTATTTAATGCTAGCTCTAAAGAAGACGTTAGCATGCTAACATATCATGAGATTTTCTTTAAAATGTGACAAAATGTAATTTCCACAACAGTCATTTCCATCACTTTGATTATTGTGATGGAAAAGACAATTTGAGTGTTATGGCTCATATCAGTGAAAATAATGCATGTTAAATTACATGTCAGTGGGGTAGCTGATAGAGTGAGGTCCAAAAATATATCTGCAATTACTATTCACCGACAAGAAACGACCAAAGAGAATGAATCAGGGACTCTTTTTGTTTTGCGCTAAGATAGTAAGTGCAATATTTGCAACTTGCTTGTAGGTTTCAGCACTTTCCAGCAACTTTCTGCCATATGATTCTATCTGCTTAAAAGGTTAAAGTTTAGATGATGAAGTTCTTCCCTTAAAATGTGTGTGTTTTTGTGTCGGGGACAATAAAACTGAACATTGTTTAAAAATGTTTTTGTCGCCTTTCATTTCCGTCACAGAATGTCATCCCCATCACAACACATATTTAAACTAAAAAAGCATACAAATTGACATATTCACATTAAAAATGTTTTGTAGTTTGGAAAATTGTGCAGTTAATTAATTTTTTTTGAAAACACAATATAGTAAATCTCAAAACAACTTTTTGTGGTGTGATGGAAATGAGGATTTCCTCTGACTGTTTTAATAAAATCACAAAAATTGTATATTATTCAAAGAAATTCAGCATAGCCACTATCAGTAAGTTTTAATAAACATTTCTCTAAATACATTTAATTATTTCTAAAAAGTTCCAGACCAAAATGGTCCGTAGTTAAAGAATCACCCAGTTACTATAATGTTACATACTTTCATGTATAGCTTCTCAGCAGTTACCGACCCTGTCTTCTTACCTGGCTTTCACCTCATGTTTGTCAGAAAAGGTAAACACTTCAACGTTAACCGGTACCGACACAAGAAAACTGCGTACGATCTGGCCGACCAATCAAACACATTGGCCCATAGGACAGCACGGTGTGTTTAGTCGCACATACTGGCGATAATATTATAAATCAATGTTTTAAAAAAGACCCAGTGTCGCTCCATAACTCTGCTTCAGTAGATTGCCTGCGTTGTGATTGCCTGCCTGCAGTTACAGTGAACTGTCAGCAGAGGGAGCTATTTCACTCTGCTAGAGTTCTTCTTCTTCTTTTATTAACGGCAGCTTGCATCCTTAATGTTGTGCTACTGCTTTCTTCTGAAGTTAGTTAACTCCTACACTGGAGGCGATTGTAATTATAAGCAGTATGCTGAAATGGTAAATGTGCATATAGTGTTTAACCACAGGAGGTACAAACTGAGATGTGGATGTTTTCATAGGGATGGCAGCATTCTTGTATCACGCTCATATTGCTGTTTATTACATATAATTCTCCCTTTTTGTCATTGCAACACATTGCAAGTTTATTTCTGATGAACACGGCTGGTGGAAGGTTGGTAGGGTTAATGATTTCAAATCAAGACAGCTTTCTTGTATAGTGCTATCATATAATTACAATGTCCTGATTAGGGAGAATTTATAAAACAAATTTAAATGTTGCTATGCACGTTTCTAAATAGAGGGAATAAAATTACGTATCCGTTGGAAATGTTAAAGTGGTGTCATAATTGCATGCAATGTTAAACTTAAAGAATGTTATACTATTAACTATGCTGTGAACTATGACCTGGTCACTGTCAGGGTAGATGATTTCATCTACCCTGACAGTGACCAGGTCCATCCAGCTCAGATAGCGCAGGCATACATGGCCACATTCTTCCCTCTAACAACTACTCGGATAGGGACACTCAGAGCCTGCGTTACATCTACACAAAATAAATTGATCACTATAAGCGGGTGATTATTATAACAGATTCTTTTTCAAATGAGTACCCAAATTAAATGAGTGCTGTTTATAATTCAAATACACTATTATACAGTACCTGCTGTATATCATAGTGTACTACAGTCCAAATTATAATTAGGCTATAGCCTTAAACATTATTGTGCTGTTTACAAATACAGTAACATCAGTCGTGCAAATAGGCTGCAAAGCTGTGTTTCATTTCAAAAAGAATGTAACAGTCCTGACTGTATGCTATCAATGCCTAATACAAAAATAAAATATACAATTTTGTATGTATGAAAATACCCAAAAATGAACACTGTAAGCAGACTACATAATTACTATGAGCAAATTATTTAAACAGCACTTGACTGATTCTTGATACACATAAGCAGTTGATCGATCTAAGCGTCGTCACTATAGGAGGGTTCCTGTATTTAGTCTTAGTAAGATTCCCTAAAACTCAATGAAATACATATTGCAACATTCTTGTAAAAATAAGCATAAATACAGGCTATATAAAGATGATTATTATGAAAGTGAATGGTGCAAGATAAAATATAAAAGTTTATTATAAAAACTGAGCATATACATTGGATAAATGAAGTGCATCTCCCTGCTGATGTACTGCTCTTTTTCATGGGAAACATCAAGATACTTGATTATTAACAAAAAATAAATCAAATCAAAATTGCAGAACATCACTTAACAAAACACACACCTTCTCTATGAAACAAATTATTTTTCATTAATAAAAATGTCCTGTCCTTAAAAAAGCCCATTTCATTTTGTGAGTCTAAACTTTGTTTACATTTCAGTGTTTCCAAACTGTTGAATCAATATTGATAGTACTTGTATTTCCAACCAATGGGTTTGGGTAAACAGTTTTCTTGTGTAAAAGATGTACTTTAAAAGGTGCCTGCGGAGTTTTCTTGAGAAATGTTCCGTTTACAATGAGTGTTAATTATAAAGGCACACATTGTTCAACACAAGTCCAACATGTTTATTACATTTCCTTCCTCAGAAGACACTTGTTTGAAACCTGCTTTGCTGACATTTACTTTGAACTCTTTCAGTCTTCTTCTTCTTCACTGTCCCACAGTGCCTTAATATTAGTGTAAATGTTACCTGTTGATCCTTATAATAGTGGGAAACCATTGATCAGATAATCAACCACACCTGGTTGATGCCTCTCAGTGAGAAATCATCATGATCATAAGGCCACACAGTGGACGTGTTGATTTTAAATCCCATGGTAGAGGAGATCAAATTTGGGAATATTTTGAGGATCTATGGGACTCTGGACAATCATCTTCCCACGCATGGCTCCTCTGTATATGACCTCAATCAGATCCATGAAATCTTGTTTGGTCTTGAAGCTGCCGATAAACTTGGTGTGATCTGGGGAGCTGAGAGAGAAAATAAAGTACATGTGACTCTTTTTAATTACAGTTTGTACATCTTTGGTAACTGTAGTAAACACGCTTGTTAAATACTTGCTCCTTTTTTTTAACTACATAGATTTGGTGTGTGGACTGTTGGGCTTTCGGGAATTGTGATGGCCATTTTACACTCCTACAACATTTGACTTACACTAGTACTACATTTTATATACTACACATTTAATCAATTAATTGTAGAGCTGCAACAATTACCCTATGGATCGAATAGTCCATGAACAGAAAATTAATCTGCAACTATTTTGATAATCAATTAATCCTTAATTTTCTAAGTAAAACTCCAACTAAAAGAACAGGTTTCAGCTTTAGTTATATCAATTTAATATTTTGGGGTTTTGGCCTGTTGGTTGGGAAAAACAATAAATATGAAACAGGCTCTGGAAATGTTAATAATGAAATCTTTGGGGTTCGTCCCGTTTGTGTTTTCTCAAGGAAATACATTTAAAAATATTTGGCTTTTATGGCTCTCCCAGCCAAAAAGGTTCCCACCCCCTAGGCACTGTCCCAGACTTCCATGCAATGTTGACGAGGCGTGTCCACCAAGACAGCCCCTCCACACCCAAAGCCTTCAGCATTTCTGAACGCATCTCATCAACCCCTGCGACCTTTCCACTGCGGAGTTGTTTGACTACCTCAGTGACCTCCATGTTTTATATTTGTCCAGTGTATATTTGCTTATATCCAGTTTGTTGTTGTGCTGACATGTTTTTTATGTATCATTGATACTCTTCCTGTTAATCCTTCATTGGAAAATATATATAGAATATTATCAAACAACATTTCTGTGGTCCTGAGTATTTATTTATCACATTTATGTCATGATCTACAACCAAAAGTAATGTAGCCATTCAACCTGTTACTCTAATTTCAACCCTGTTACTATATCATTTTCTATTAAAATAACCTTAAATAATTTTCTCAGCTCACAAAAGTTTAAACTAATGTCCTTTTAATAGCTTGATTAATTATATGCATAATGTATTTGAGCAAATATTTCAAATTAAATACTGAAATTGGTAAAAAGAAACGTGTGACAATTCAAAAGTTGGGCAAGATCAATTAAAAAAGTTATTTAAATGAATATTAAACCAGTTTTATCCAAAACTACATGAGTATTTAATATAAATGTAACTTCCTTTACTTACTAGTAAAGAGTTTTATTGAAGAATATTTTTTAAATACCTTTTTCTGAGTATGTGTCACAGGGTTGCACAAAACATGGCACACAACAAATAAAACATCTAATACAAAGTGTACATTTGATGCCAAATCATTTTTTATGTTTTATTATCTGTTTTTCCTAAATACATAACAAAAAGTAAAAGGTTAATTTGTGTTGATGTCTAAATTGTCCTCCAATTCTGGACTGACCCACATATTGTTATCAGACAATAATACCTCAGTAACCTTCTTTCACTCACCCATAATCCACTTTCATGTGCTGTCCGTTAAAAAAGAAAACAGTAGAGGGGATGTAACTGATGTCAAAGTATCTTGTGTAGATGGGAGCTTTATCCACATCAACGATGTAGATGGACGCCATGTTACTCAGGTCATGCGCCGTTTTTGACAGCTAGGATGGACATAAATGGACAAATTAGCAAAAAGCAAAACAGTCGTGACACTAACATTGAGCAGCCGTTTGAATAGTAGTATTAATTATCCTGTTTACAATCTCATCGAGCTGGAGACAAACAGAGTCTTCGTCTCTCCCAAACCTCAAAACGACGACTTTTTCTGCTACGCCTTTGATAACTTCATCAATGTCGTTTTTGCAATTTAATTTAGACAAAAACAAACTCATTTTCGAGGCTAAAAATGTAGCTTCTCTTGCTCTGCAGAAAATAGGAAATTACGTGATTCTTACTGTACGACACTAAAATAAATCCGACTGGAAACAGCACAAAATTATCGTTAGTGTTAAAATGATTATTATGATTCGTATCGACCTGTCATAGATAATTAAACCTAAAACAAAATTGAATTAGTTGAAACATCGTGTTGCAGTTAGCTACATAAACATTTAAGACAAGAAAAGGTGTGTCATGCGATCATGTCATGTGGTGACATTTCACTACGACATATTATAGTGCGACACCGTCACAACGTGACCTTCTAATATTTAAAAAGCTTTAACGCTGCGACAAGTGAACATAACTTCGGGAATATTTAGGACACACGATTTAGATGTAGCTCGTTACATTTTCATGGCTGTTGATTACAGTTTTTGTTCCGTTTAATTAATTAATTTAAAGACCGGGACAGTCTATATTTCCTTGTTTCAGTACTTTTGACACAGCTGCGATGTTACGATTTTTCACTAACCAGGGTTTTTATGAACTCTGGAAATGCAGTCATTTTGCGGCATCCTGTGTTACCAAGAGGCAAGTCGTAAGTTTCCTCCGAGTCAGCAGCGCTGCTCATCACCGACTACACATCCCTGCTCGCCACTTCAATACTGCGATCCCTGTGTGGAAAGACATCCTCCAGCCAAAAACAGATAATTCCGAGGACATCGAGTCACTAGATGTGGACAAATGGAAATCTGTAATGAGGGCCCAAGCATCCCAAGAAAAACAAGTCAGTGATAAAGAGGAAGCATGTGATAATGAAAACCTGAAAGAACCAGGTGGCGATTTGAAGGACAGTTCTTCACTGGAGGCAACTCGGGAACTGGTTGCAATGTGGCAGCAAGCCGGGAAGTGTGTACCTCAAAAGCTCACGGAGGAACAGGTTCAGATTGTGGCAGGGCTCACCACCAAGTCCTCCAGGAAGAAATACCTCAAGTTCCTGGCTCTCAAGGAGCGTGTGAAATTGGCCGATAAGGAGAAGCAACAGAAAAGGGCGGCAGAGAGGGAAGCCTACGTGGAGCAGAGAGGAACATTTGCTCTTGAAAACACATTCTTCCTCAGGTTCTGGGACAGCACCCAGGACAGGTACCTGGCCTGGAGGAGCGCCCAGGCCATGCTGTACGGTCAGCCACTGCTGTTTGACATGGGCCATGAGTCCCACATGGCCAAACGGGAGATAGAGAACACGGTGAACCAGCTGTTGGAGGTTGAAGGCTGGAATCGACGTGCCACTGAACCCTACCACCTCCACTATTGCAACCTGCAGACAGACGGGACCTTACATAAGGAGCTGCTCAGACGATACGGTGCAGAGTTCTGGAACCGCATGCTCATCACCACCTCTGACAAACAGCACATTGATCTGTTCCCCCGTGAGCAGCTGGTATACCTCACTCCAGACTCTCCAAATGTTCTCCACACGTATGACCACTCCAAGGTCTACATTATCGGTGCTCTGGTGGACCGGTCGCTGAAAACTGGATTAACTTTGGCCTGTGCCAAGCGTCTGAATCTGGCCACAGCTCGTTTACCGCTGGACCAGTTCCTCCACTGGGAGATAGGAGGCAAACATCTGAGTCTGGACCAGATGATCCGCATCATGCTAACGATGAAGGAGACCGGGAAATGGGAGGAGGCGTTGAAGTTCGTACCTAAGAGGAAGCATGATGGCTTCCACCAGCAACGGACACGGGAAGAGTTTACTAATAACCGATTCAAGGGAGTTAAAAATGTTGGACAAAGACAGAATGGTGAAAGGCCTTTTAAGATCTGGAAAAATAAATCGTAAGCGGACATATGAAAATGAGGGCCAAAGTCTTTGCAGGCTCCATGAAGAGTCTGGGTTCAGTGGTAGAGAAAGAATGGCTGGACTGCCAAAGTGAGTATGTGCATCTTATCAGAGCAACACTGAGGGACAAAAAGGTGCAGGCAAAGGCCAGATGAGCTGGAATGACGAGTCAACAAGTTGAAACTTGGGACAGTAACGACATGTCTGTTTTTAAAAGCGCTGTCTGAATAAAGTGTTGTAAAAGGTTCTGACTGCTTTTCTTTTGACTGATTTGCAATACAAACAAAACAAGACATTTAAAAAACAAAACCTTTGGTCTTTATTTAGGTGTGATATGGAAAATGAAAGATTTATAAATGTTTTATAGTGGGCTTTCACTGTAAATGATACCATCAATATCAATGCTAACTTTTCCATACAGATGAAATAAACCAAAATAGTATACAGCTTGGGTTAAGACAATTGCAAAAAGGCATGTGCAATATATTACTCTGCATTTTATAGTACTGTATTATTATTATTATTGACCATGTCATTTTTTTTTTTATTACAAAAAAAACACCCAAAAATTAATGACTTAATCATTTAAAAAAGTTTTAAATGTTGCATCCAATTTCTTTGCTACACCACACAAGTCAAACTTGCAAATAATGTGTGTGTACAATAAGTATATTATAATTCTGTCAAACCTCCTCCAATATATTTAATTTATATTTTAATGGCCTTGCATTATACAAAATATATTTATACAATGTTTTAAAAATATAGCACCGTCATACCGAGGAGACCCCCGCTGTATAAGAGGCATCCTCACTCATTTATTATACAGGTACAGTGCATGTGTGACTGCAATTAGATAATTATCTGTTTGTTAACTTCCCCTTCCACAACATAACATGTTTGCACATTAAACGTATGATTATGTAAATACAATTTAAAACACACTGTTCAAGTTTGAAGGAACAGACACCCTAAAAGTGTCTGTTGACCATGTAACACAGACTCATCTTGACCTCACATCCCAGCAATAAATAGCACTTTCCATAGTTTAACCCAGGCTGAAATAGCTCTGAAATAAATTATGTGTATCACTTTCATATCATGATCCCTGAAAACAACAAAAACTACATTTTCTTATTTAGCTTTTTTTTTTCCTCCAAGTTAGAGCAAAAAAAAAAAACAGCAGGTTGATAACATTTTCTTTTTAAATTCTGATATTGTGGAAATCAATCAATCAGAGCTGTGACACACTGATTTGGGGAGCAAAAGGCCTCATACGGATACAGAACACATCTGGAGCAGCTTACTTTTGGTGTTGACTGAAGAAGTCACTTATCACTGAGCAGCAATAATCTCCAGAGTACACTCCTGTTAAGATGTAATGGTTTGAAATAAGCTCTGATGCTGCATCGGTGTCCCGTGGCGACATTTTGCCATTTCTTCTTGACCTCTACAGCACCTGGATGTCTCCAGTGCAGCGCTCGCAGCAGTTAAAAGTAATGTTCTCATATCGGGTATATGGGTGAAACCTTCCGATGCTCTTCTTATTGCTGAGAAAGCTTGAGGGCGTGGAGTCATTGAGCGGAGGGTCTGCCTTGTTTTCTGAACAGGAAATTGGATCTAAAATCTTCAGCACCTAAGACAGAAGACAGATAAAACATTTGTGAAGCTCTGGATTTTAGGACAAATGTTAGAGAATTGTCAGATTTGTACAGACATATGGAGTGCGTACCTTCTCAGCCATCTTCTCCGCCGGAGTGCTGCAGAGCTGCTCAGCCATTGCACTGCTGCTCTTCACCACGCTGCTGCAGGTGTTCCCCAGCAGGTGGGAGTTGATGGCGTCTGCTAGCTTGTGATTGGCCGCTGCCAGCTCTCCTGTGCTGAGGGGCTGTGCACTGGGGTAGTAAGTCTGCTGTCTGCCCCACTGCAGAGACACCAGGAGCTGCTCCAGAGATCTGACCACAGAACATTGAGCATCACATTGACTGTCATCAGCTATGCCAGCAAAATATTGCAGAGGTGCACAAACTCTAGAATGATCCTTCAGTTGTGCCTGATTGGCAGCCAACGATCGCTGGCAAATTCTAATTCTAAATGAAAATATATTTAGCCTACATGGATAAACACTACACCTGTCTGCTATTTTGTGAATGCAGAAGAATAATCGAGCTGATAGAATAGAAATGACTGATGTTAACTCAAGCAACGTGATACAAAGCGAAAACATATTTAATTCCACATAACTGCACCGGACAGTGGACCCCTAGAGAAGAGTGTTACTTTCATAAAATATAGCAATTAAGGAAAAGCCTTAAGTGGAGCTACAACTTTATTTATTATTCATCTGGCAGATGGATTGAATTGAACTAAGTTTAAGTGTCCTCTCTTATCCTTGTCTTCAGGGTTTTTAACTTGGGAGATAATATAATGAACACTTCACTTAAATGAGTAATTATGGATATATTGTATGTTACCTGTGAGTGAGCATCATATTGCTGGAGAAATCTTCTCTCTCCAACAGCAGGTCCTGAATTGCTCCCTGTGCCTCTCTGGTCTGTCTCTGTAGAGCGGCTCTGGCATTTGTCAGCTCCTCTGCCATGACTCTGTAGAGACAACAAGTGTTTATTCAGCATGAACACGTTAATGATGTCATCCCTTATCGATCCTTGTACGAGAACAATCTTTTAAAATTGTATTTGACCTTTTAAAGTCCAACCATTTGTATTTGTCACACAATTATTTAGTCTCTTTTTCATACCTGCTGGCCAGGAACTTGCTCCTCCAAACGTCACACTGGATACTCATTCGCTCAAGCTGCTCTGCGGTGTGTGTCAGACACCGGCCCAGAGCCTCGTTCTCCAAAATCAGCTGGTTCTTCTCCCGTGACAGACGCTCAAAGTGGTACTGAAGGTCATCACCCACCGACGCCACCAGCAGTTTCTTTAGCTCACGGTTCACCTGGCACACAGAATGAAATAAAGTTACCAAATTCCATCTACAACTGAAGACTGCTTGAGGAAATCTTTCCTTTGTATTCACTTAAAAGATAAACAAAAATATGGTGGGGTCATCTCTAACTCCACTCAAAGAGAATATAAGGAGCATGATTACATTGTATAAATTCAAGACATTTTACAATAAACATTGTAATTCATTGGTAATGTAACTGATCTGTGTACTGTTCCACTTATCCATACACCCTGCATATGTTGATATATGAAACAGCAACAAACCTGACTGAACAAAGCCTGGTACGTCTAATATCTAAATAAAATGTCTCTGCTTCATGTGAGGCCTTACCTCTGTCTGCACACGGAGCTGATTGGAAAGGCCTTCCTTGTCCTGCAGCAGCCTGCGTTCAGAGTTCAGCAGCTTCTCCAGTTGTCCTCTCCAGTCCTCCACCAGAGGCCGCGGGGGAGAGCTCTGCTCCTCAGCCTCCCCTTTGCCCTCAGCAGGTCCTGTACGGGTGCACCGGCTAATAGCAGAACGCGGAACGATGATCCTCACGGCCTCCACCTCCGTGCAGGCCTCTCGACTCACCTTGCCCAGGTGGAGCACCCCGAGAGGCTGGGGGGACGCAGGGGGAGCAGTATGCGTAGATTTGGGGCTGCGTTTTGGGCTAGCCACCTTCAGGAGGGGAACTGCAGATGAGTCTGGTGATGGTGTATCTGTGTTTACCTCCAGGATGGCGGGCGGTTTTTCAGTTTCCATGCCATCGCCAGCGCCTCGGACTGGCACTCTGGCAGAGCCTGGAAGAAAGAAAGTAATAAAGCCAAGTTTACACTTTGAACTTCACTGGACCTCTCTAAATGCAGGTGTGAACATTCCTATAACACACTGTTTGTATTGCACAATTAAACTGTTGATTAGCAAGTGCCAAAGAGCACAAACTAAGACTTCGATGTGTTAAATAGATGTGATAAAGTATGGTGCGAACAAGACTGTAGTTTTGGTATTGGCACAGAAACTAACTCCAAAACCACTATGCACGAGTATCAAAATAACACCCAGTCATAGTTGTATGGATAAGTGGAGATGTTATTTATCTGTGTTTAGCAGCAGTCACCAAATCTGAATGCACAGACATGAAATGTAATTAAAGCAATGCATACCTCTCACAGCAGCAGTCATGGTGGAGGCGGTGTTAGTAGAGAAGAGAGTCTGTAGTGCAGAAGAAACCAGGGGGCTCGTCGTCCTATGACAATTAACAAAGGAGAAAGTACTTTGTTGTTAGCATCTGTAGCTTTCCGTGTTTGTGACGGCGATCAAAGGAGGCCTCTAATCAAAGGCCAGGGTTAACAGCTGAGGTACTGATAACGTTACAAGCTAAAACTAGCTGACTTAGCTTGTAAGCTAACTTACTTGCTAACGGAGCAGTTAACGATATGGTTTAACAACCACAAGTTAGAGCAACGTCAACAATATCAGGAGCTGCCTGCTTTCTACACAGAAAGACACTTTCTAGTAGCTCCACCTGGGATCAGATATGGTGATTCAGACACATTTTTAGATAACTTACCGGGTAACAATGGGTCCTACCGCCTTCATTAATTCACTGAAAGCTGTTTATTTGGCCATAACCGGACACAGTTGGCCTCTGACTAGGGAGATGAATAGACTTAGCCCTGGGGAAAGCCTCTCAGGCATTACTTCCTGCCAAGACACCCCTCCTCTTTTACTAAATAAATCCCCTAATGGTTCACTGTTCGGTATTTTGCACAGATTAATCCCCTAAAGTCTCATGTCTAACCTTTACCCTGACAATATCTATAATATGGACATTTTGTCGAAGCAAAAGTTTTAGACATAACATGCCTGACAGGCTAAATCCAGGAAAACAAGACCAAAGTTACGAACGCTGTCCGTCCTGTCCCCTCCACACAAAACCGATCTACGATCGGTTGCCGTGGTGTTTTATCGGAATTCTTATTCTGAGACTGATTTCAGATCAGAAAATGGATGCTTCCCTGGGTGTAACAGTTGATTATGACCCGACGTGAATAACGCAGAACCTTCATGCGTAGTCAATGTTGCTCTACGGACAGAAATAGTGTTACAACAAACGTTGAAAGGTGCCGTTATATAATGCAGTTTCTTCTTTTTTCATTCTAGTGGTTTTGGAGTTGATAGGAAACAAAGTTTCAATAAGTCGAGTCCAGTCAACTTGATGTTGTGTGGTTCTTGATATTCACAGTGTTGTTGGGTGAGTTTGGACTACAGATATCATGGGAGTGCATGGACTCTGGAGGCTGCTGGAGAGTACAGGGAAACCCATCAACCCTGAGACTCTGGAGGGAAAGATCCTTGCTGTTGGTATCCTGGCCTGGTTGTGATCTATACATATATCTTTCTATTGGTCTGTCATTGTTTAATCAGAGTTCTATCATCTTAATGTAAAAGAAATACGTAATTAAAAATCCAAAGGTTTGGTGGGAAAAAACAAGAAAACTACTAATGACGATAATAACAACAATGTCACACTAGTCACACAAAGTCACACTATATCTAAATAGTCAGTAAAAACATTTGATACAACTCGTATACCTACAACCACTAAACAGAGTAATACAAGTAAACTCTATAAAAATTGAAATTTAATTTATACCTATTTAATGATTGTATAGTCAGATATTATGTCCCTCACCAATGACCAACCTAAGCTTATGAATGTTAGCTCTTGTGTTACATGTCAGAGCATGTCTATTCTAACTGTAGTCCAGTAGTGTGGTCAAATGTGTCTAATAGCATTAACCTTAACCAGACACCTCCAGACATCAGTATATGGCTGAACCAGGCAGTGAAGGGGGTGAGGGACCATGAAGGCAACAGCGTCCAGAACGCCCACCTCCTCACTCTCTTCAACCGCATCTGTAAGCTGCTCTTCTTCCGCATCAGGCCAGTCTTTGTGTTTGATGGGGACGCACCACTGCTGAAGAAACAGACTCTGGTACGTCCTATGCTTCCTGAAGAACCACATACATAAGCAGTCTGTGTAAATGATTTTGAATATTTCTTCCAAATTGAATGTGATTCCCCCACGCATTCTGTCATTTAACATTGCTGTGGCTTTCCTCCAGGCTCTGAGGAGGCAGAGGAAAGAGGAGTTGAGCCGGGAGTCGAAACAAACCAATGAAAAACTCCTCAAGACATTCCTGAAGAGACAAGCTATTAAAGCTGCACTTGGAGACAAGAGGTAAGGAACAGAAGGTGTGTACATGTGGAGAGATGATTCTTTTTTTCTCCTCTGCTCACCTGCTGTCGGAAAAAATAATTTATTTAAAAAAACTACAAGATGAATCGTCTACTCTCCTCAAGGTTCATACGTATTCTTGCTTGGCATTCAGAGTCACACAATCAAATGTGGTCAGAAAAATGTACTGCTAAATCTGGAAATGTATGTAGGAACCTTGTCTCCTAGTGGATTCATTGTAATCTCAATGGTTTTGTCTGAAGTATCCCTCTTTTTTTCCCCTTTGCCCAGTAAGGATCCTCTACCCAGCCTCTCCACTGTAAGGAGAGATGAAGTGGACGACATTTATGTTCTACCAGCCCTGCCAGCTGCAGAGGAGAAGGACAAAAGCAGGTCAGAGGCCTCGGAAAGGTTACTATTCAATAGGTATAGTGGATAAAGTGGCGAAGTAATTTGGTCAGAATATCTAAAAACCACGGCAGAGTTTTACATGCATAGTTTGCTTAACATTTGAGGAGGCTGGAAAGCTTCTCATATTCACAAGTGTTGGATAGGAGAGCCATGTCAATCAATCACAAGTCAACATAACTGCCTGAAGGAGCACTCTGAAAAATGGATTGTTTTATAGTTATTTCACATATAATACTGGTACTTTAATCATTTTGAATGTGTTTCGTTCTTGTAGTTCCGAGGAGGAGGAAGAGGAGGAAGAGAAAGAGTTGGAGGAGACGGATGATGGTTATCACATGTATCAGGTGAAGTGATCACATGCACAAGAGCATCACATTCTATAGCACCACCACCAACTGATACAGCTTCAAATAGTTTGTGTTTGAGCAAATATTGATGATATTTTGGTTTTAATAATATTTGAATATTGCTTGGTTGTTGTTGCATCCTGGTCTGGTCCTGGCTGTGACACAATAAAGTGTTTTCACTTGATATTGAAGGCTTCTGTTTGGCCATCGTATCCTCTTGATCATTTCATCAAACTCTACTATATTTCACTATTTGCCAAAAACATCATCACATTATTAATTTGTTCTTCTGTTGGTTGGCTTTACCGCCACGCCTTTCTATGTATTTGGTGATTGACATTTGAAGCTCATTGTGTCTCAGGGAGAATTGTATGAAAACCCCAACTCAGTGGACATCAACTCAGAGGAGTTTGCCAGCCTGCCTCCTGAAATGAAACATGAGATACTGAAAGACATGAAAGAGTTTTCCAAAAGACGCCGGACAATGTACCAAAAACCCCCAGAGGTATTGTACACGCACACACGCACACACACACACACACACACACACACACACACACACACACACACTTGTTCACTGATCTTCAACACAGACTCTTCTTCACTTTCTGTTAGCGCTCGGGAGACTTTTCACAGTACCAGTTGGCCGGCCTGCTGCAGAGGAACCATCTGAACCAGCGTCTGCGGGGTGTGGAGAACGAGATGAGCCAGCTGAGCGCCGGCAGCGCCCCACAGATTTACCAACATGACGGGGACCAGCAGAGTCGCAGTGTAGAATCACGCCGGCTGGTTTCAGAAGACAATTCCCACTATATCCTTATTAAAGGTGAGGACAGGCATGATGGTGTGTTCACTCGGCCAAAAGACAGTTTCTTCAGTATTTTTACAGGAAAAGTCACTTATGACATGTCAGAATTCTTTAGCGCAACAAGAAGAAAGTGCTTCCCAAACAGTCACTGCTCACAACTGTATTATTAAACAGTGTCACTTTGATATAAAGTTAAGCACACTTATCGTTCAGTGTGAAAGATTACTCATCTCAATCATATTTTTAAATCTGTGGCTGTCTGGAACCTACGAAATGTATCTATAACCTTTGGATGTGTTTTAGACAGTGGTTGTTGTAAAGTTAATGTTAACAGGGTTTTATTGATAAGAAGAGGCTGTATCATTTAGATGTCAAAATGCGAACTTTTCTTTTCTTTCATATATAACACACCACTCCGCTTTTCCGACACAGGCTCCAAAAAGAAGGAGACTGCGCCCGAGAGCCAACCTGCAACTGCAGCCTGGTCCGGCAGCTCCCTGACGGGCTCAAAAAGACGAGTAGCGGACAGACCTGAGCCCCTGTGGCGTCCTGTTGGTGAGGAAGATGCAGGGGTGCTGGGTTTCTCCTCAGAAGACTCCAAACCCTCTGTCTCAAAACCGTCTCGGAGAGACTCATCACCTCCCTCTCCTCGTACACTTAAGGCGATCCAGTCTGCAATGAACGACAGCTCAGACGAGGAGAAGGTGGACCAGGACAATAAGGATGGTGGTATGTCCCCACGTACGCTGCTCGCAATCCAACAAGCTCTAGCTGAGGAGGAAGACGGGACAGTAATCAGCAGCTCGTCCACCAAACCGCAGGCTAACGTTCATCGTCCTGCGCCACAAGTGGTCATCAGCAGCTCAGAGGAAGAGCCGGAACCAGACGATGTGAACTCTCTGCCAAATGGAAAATCAGATTTTAAGGGGAACCCAACAGGCCAAAGTTTACATGTGAAAGATGGTTTGTTTGCTGGTAGTTCTGGAGGTGAGATAGAGGGCGTGATCGGTCAGAAAAATAAAGCACTTTGCTTTGCGACGCTGCAACAACCTCACGAGAGCGAGATGAAGTCAGAAGAGGAGACAAAGAAAGGACAGTTGGCACGGGATATCAGGACGGGAAGTAGAGGGCGAGACGAGCCGGAGAGAAGAGAATCAGAGCATGGGCTGATCACAAAGCCAGAGGGTGCTGCGGACTCCAATCGAAACACATTATCCAGCGATCTCTCTGCGCAGCTGTGTGGAAAACCTCTCACTGCAGAGACTGAAATGCAACCTGTGCTGTTAAAGCAGAGGAGTAACAAGGGGATTGTAGCGCTAGAGGAGGGGAATGGAGATGATGTGAAGTCCGAGCGCAGTGAGGAGAGCGAGTCAGAAGGTGCAGTAACCGTCCGGTTAAGATCACACTCATTCATAACTTCTTAAACAAGCAGAGAGTAACAACATTTTTGTGTTTCCCCAGAAAGCTTAATCGAGGTGTCTGACGTAGAATATAAAGAGGAAGATACAGATGATTCACTTGTAAGCACGGGAGAGAAAGGATCTCCAGATGAGGTCAGTGAGGATGAAACCAAGCAAGAAGAAAAACCAGAGGAAGGTTTGACAGATGTTCCAGCTGAGAAAGAGAGACAGACCGAAGAGACGGCGACGGAATCCAGCTCAACTCCAGCGATCAATGAATGGGAACACTTTGATGTGGTAATCAGCATTTTGATTTCAGTGCTAATAACTTATTTTAAAGAGTACAGAAGCTAATCTCAGGATTTCAAACAGAAAAATAACACGATCCACCATTTTATTTTGACTTACCATTCACTTAACGCTGTCATGCGAGGCTTTTACACAGGAATGAAGGTCTGTTACATTCAAGCTCTCGCAGTATACCAGAGTTGTGGCACCTGTGTCTAGACACTGCATGGGGCTGCAGCATGGCAAAGCAGAGATGCAGATGTTTTTTTTTTGAATGGTGTGTTTGAACCGGTCAGCGGTGCTTTAGGCTGAGAGGTTCAGTGATTTTAATGTGTACAAGACAGGGCTGACGGTGAGTGTGTTGTGCTGCAGGATGAGCTGGAGGCTCTAGAGAGCTCTCTGCAGGTGGAGCAGAGCAACCTGAGGCAGCTGAAACAGCAGCAGGAGAGGATGGCGAACACAGTCACCGGACAGATGCACCTGGAGAGCCAGGTGAACGCGAGACTCTGCACATACGGACACATTTTAACCGCACAGGCGCTCCTTCCTGACACCTGAGATATGACAACGTAGAGAAGGCGTAAGGCCGGCTTTCGCAGAGCCATGCAGTCAGTATTACTTTACTATGTTTCAAGTGTGTGTGTTAGCGTGTGCATGCGTCTGTCAACTCACGCTCACTCTTAAATGTCAAAGGCATTTTCTCCCTTCCTAAAATCACCACTTAAAAACCTCTAAAGTGCCCGATCTTCATTAACCTAAATAATATAATGAAAAGAGTTATAGTTAAAACCACAGTGCAAAACATATTTTAAATCCTGTGAAATGAGTGTCGGCATTATCAAGAAATCATTATGACCCACCATCAGCTTTGAAAATGGTCTTTGCCATCTTCGCTACCAGGAGCTGCTGCGGCTGTTTGGCGTGCCGTTCCTGGTTGCTCCGATGGAGGCCGAGGCTCAG